>NC_034197.2:4198070-4798070 GCF_002021735.2 Oncorhynchus kisutch | reverse complement strand
CCTCCATGCCGAGATGGAAACTGAGGAGATGGAGAGTTGCATGTGCAAACTCTCTCACAGGCGTGACGTCACACCCCAGCTCGTGACTGAGGGGAGGAGGGAGGTGTTCACAGCGATCCTTATAGTAAACCCTTACACGGTTACCCTACGTTTAGCTGACCTAAGCCCCATAAGGTACAGCTCATATTTCTGTCTCTGGAGGTGAGACTGGTGTGGGAAAGGAAACATTACGGTAACATTAATGTTTTGACCTATTCTCTGTTGATTTTACATGAAGTAAAAATGGCTAACATTGTCATACATCTCATTTTACTGGACCAGTAGGTTCTTAACCGGTGACTCTGGCTTATCTGAGAATAGAAGGGAAAGCAGTGAGGACGCCGCAATTGGCGCCCCAAAAAAGGAGATACAAAGAAGTGCTTTCCTGTCAAATCTGTAAAAATGTTCTTAGCCAGAAAACGAATAAAGTTACTGGTAGACTGGGAAAACGTTTTGTTCTTAGTGATGTTGATTGCTAGAATTACTCATCGTAAGTGACAAACCATTTTTCTAGCAGTTTCATAATTATTTAGCGTTAACGGGATCGATATGACAACAGCCAGTGAAAGTGCAGGGCGCCAAATTCAAAACAACAGAAAGCTCATAAATAAAATTCCTCAAACATACATGTATTTATATCGTTTTAAAGGTAATCTTGTTGTTAATCCCACCACAGTGTCCGAATCCAAATAGGCTTTAGAGTGAAAGCACCACAAACGATTGTGTTAGGTGACCACCAACTCACAGAAAAACACAGACATTTTTCCAGCCAAAGAGAGGAATCACAAAAAGCACAACTAGAGATAAAATTAATCACTAACCTTTGATGATCTTCATCAGATGACACTCATAGGACTTCATGTTACACAATACATGTATGTTTTGTTCGATAAAGTGCATATTTATATAAAGTATCCATTGGCGCTTTACGTTCACTAGTTCCAAAAACATCCGGTGATATTGCAGAGAGCCATAATTTTACTGAAATACTCATTTGAAATGTTGATGAAAACACCATTTTTAGACATGGAAATATAGATCAACCTCTCCTTAATGCAACCTCTGTCAGATTTCAAAAAAACTTTACGGAAAAAGCAAACCATGCAATAATCTGAGAGGGCGCTCAGAAAAAAAAGAATTATTCGCCATGTTGGAGTCAACAGAAATCACATTATAAATATTCACTTACCTTTGATGATTTTCATCAGAATGCACTCCAAGAAATCGCTGTTCCACAATAAATGCTTGATTTGTTTGATAATGTCCATTATTTATGTCCAAGTAGCTACTTTTGTTAGCGCATTTAGTACACAAATTCAAAAGATCGTGCAGGTCCAGCCCGAACGTCGGACAAAAACTTCAAAAATGTATATTACAGGTCAAAGAAACTTGTCAAACTAAGTATAGAATCAATCTTTAGGATGTTGTTATCATAAATATTAAATAATCGGTTTACTCTGGGCACGTCTGGGCACCTTTCATCCAAGCTACTCAATACTGCCCCTGCAGCCATAAGAAGCTCAAATCAAATCAAATTTTATTTGTCACATACACATGGTTAGCAGATGTTAATGCTGGCAGCAGCCAAGTGATGTGATGGCTGTTTAACAGTCTGATGGCCTTGAGATAGAAGCTGTTTTTCAGTCTCCCGGTCCCCGCTTTGATGTACCTGTACTGCCCTTGCCTTCTGGATGATAGCGGGGTGAACAGGCAGTGGCTCGGGTGGTTGTTGTCCTTTTTGGCCTTCCTGTGGCATCTTGTGGTGTAGGTGTCCTGGAGGGCAGGTAATTTGCCCCCGGTGATGTGTTGTGCAGACCTCACGACCCTCTGGAGAGCCTTACGGTTATGGGCGGAGCAGTTGCCATACCAGGCGGTGATACAGCCCAAAAGGATGCTCTCGATTGTGCATCTGTAAATGTTTGTGAGTGTTTTTGGTGACAAGCCGAATTTCTTCAGCCTCCTGAGGTTGAAGAGGCGCTGCTGCACCTTCTTCACCACGCTGTCTGTGTGGGTGGACCATTTCAGTTTGTACGTGATGTGTATACCGAGGATCTTAAAACTTTCCACCCTCTCCACTACTGTCCTGTCAATGTGGATAGGGGGCTGCTCCCTCTGCTGTTTGCTAAAGTCCACGATCATCTCCTTGGTTTTGTTGACGTTGAGTGTGAGGTTATTTTCCTGACACCACACTCTTGAGGGCCCTCACCTCCTCCCTGTAGGCCGTCTCGTCGTTGTTGGTAATCAAGTCTGCCACTGTAGTGTCGTCTGCAAACTTGATGATTGAGTTGGAGGCGTGCATGGCCACACAGTCGTGGCCATGGAACGTGGTTTGGGTCATTGCATGTCAAAAAAGATACACGTCAAATAACACTATTTGACACTTCATATAAACTTCTTGACCAATCAGGACCTGGATATGACTGCACATCAGTGGACAATCCTCCTCAGTGAATTTCACAAAAATTGTAAAACATTAAAAAAGTTACCCTTTATAGATAAAACTATGCTAAATATAATCATGTCACCAAATAATTGGTTAAAACACACTATTTTGCAATGAAGGCCTACAGTAGCCTCAACAGCACACTTTAGGGTGGCACCATGGTGTAGCCAGAGGACAGATAGCTTCCATCCTCCTCTGGGTACATTGTCTTCAATATAAAACCTAGGAGGCTGATGGTTCTCACCCCCTTCCATAGACTTACACAGTAATTATGACAACTTCCGGAGGGCATCCTCCAAACTATCAGAGCTCTTGCAGCATGAACTGACATGTTGTCCACCCACTCAAAGGATCAGATAATTAACCTAGTACTGAAAGCATAAGCTTTCAACACTCCCCAGTTGATTTCAGGTTTCCACACCTTTGGGGGGGGGGGGGGGGGATTGCCCTCTGAATTTTCTATGGTGGTTTAGGCAGGGTGTGACTAGGGGGGTTATCTACTATTCATATTTCTTTGTTGGTGGTTTGTATGGTTCCCAATTAGAGGCAGCTGTTTATCATTACCACTAATTGGGGATCATATTTAGGTAGCCCTTTTTCCCACCTGTGTTTGTGGGATATTGTTTTGTGTGAGTGCATTCAGCACCACGTAGTTCATGTTTCATTGTTTGCTTATTGTTTTTGTTTAAGTTTCACTTTAAATAAAGATGTGGAACTCAACTCACGTTGCGTCTTGGTCTGTCCTTTATGACGATCGTGACAGGCACAGTGCTGATCATCAAAAAAAGCTAGCTAGCTGATGGATTCAGTTCTTCCCCAAAAACATAGCAAAACGACATAATCTGTTTCAGTAGCTATAGTTAGCTAGCTAAAATACCCCTAATTTATAAGACAGTTCTCATTTGATTAATGATGGTCGGACCCATCTATGTGAAGCTAGGTGAATCGGTCAAGCCACACTAGCCAGATGAAGCTATCTAGCTTCTTATAAGGTTAGCATTTGGTACCAGGGTTAAGTAGCAGGCTAGCTAGTTATTTTCATGAACTGAAGTTCGATTTCAAAAGGAGAACAACAACTGGTTTCCTAGCCTCTTGAAACTATTTTTATTTTTGGAAAAATAACCTTCCCAAAGTAAACCGCCTATTTCTCAGGACCAGATGCTAGAATATGCATATAATTGACAGCTTAGGATAGAAAACACTCTAAAGTTTCCAAAACTGTCAAAATATTGTCTGTGAGTATAACAGAACTGATATTGCAGGCGAAAGTCTAAGAAAAATCCAATCAGGAAGTGACTCATGTTTTGAAACCATTGTGTTCCTATGCACCCCTATTGGCCACTGAAAGGGATATCAACCAGATTCCTTTTTCTACGTATTCCCTAAGGTGTCTACAGCATTTTGACATAGTTTCACGCCTTTATGTTGAAGAATGAGCGTAAACGACTACATTGCGTAAGTGGCCAGCTGAAGGCTCTCAGAGTGATTCTTGCGTAACAGACAGAGGTAGTCATTTTTCCTCTCGCTCCTACTGAAAAGCCAATTGTCCCGGTTGATATATTATCGAATAGATATTTGAAAAACACCTTGAGGATTGATTATAAAAAAGTTTGCCATGTTTCTGTCGATATTAGGGATATCATTTGTAATTTCTTTCGGCGTTGTCGTGACCGCTATTTCCGGTGACAGGGTGATTAACAGAAGGCTAAGCTGTGTTTCACTATATTTCACTTGTGATTTCATGAATATGAATATTTTCTAGTAATATTTTTTGACAGTTGCGCTATGCCTATTAGTCAAATCAAATCAAATCAAATGTATTTATATAACCCTTCGTACATCAGCTGATATCTCAAAGTGCTGTACAGAAACCCAGCCTAAAACCCCAAACAGCAAGCAATGCAGGTGTAGAAGCACGGTGGCTAGGAAAAACTCCCTAGAAAGGCCAAAACCTAGGAAGAAACCTAGAGAGGAACCAGGCTATGTGGGGTGGCCAGTCCTCTTCTGGCTGTGCCGGGTGGAGATTATAACAGAACATGGCCAAGATGTTCAAATGTTCATAAATGACCAGCATGGTCGTAAAATAATAAGGCAGAACAGTTGAAACTGGAGCAGCAGCATGGTCAGATGGACTTGGGACAGCAAGGAGTCATCATGTCAGGTAGTCCTGGGGCATGGTCCTAGGGCTCAGGTCCTCCGAGAGAGAGAAAAAAAGAGAGAATTAGAGAGAGCATATGTGGGGTGGCCAGTCCTCTTCTGGCTGTGCCGGGTGGAGATTATAACAGAACATGGCCAAGATGTTCAAATGTTCATAAATGACCAGCATGTTCGAATAATAAGAAGGCAGAACAGTTGAAACTGGAGCAGCAGCACGGCCAGGTGGACTGGGGATAGCAAGGAGTCATCATGTCAGGTAATCCTGGGGCATGGTCCTAGGGCTCAGGTCCTCCGAGAGAGAGAAAGAAAGAGAGAAGGAGAGAATTAGAGAACGCACACTTAGATTCACACAGGACACCGAATAGGACAGGAGAAGTACTCCAGATATAACAAACTGACCCTAGCCCCCCGACACATGAACTACTGCAGCATAAATACTGGAGGCTGAGACAGGAGGGGTCAGGAGACACTGTGGACCCATCCGAGGACACCCCCGGACAGGGCCAAACAGGAAGGATATAACCCCACCCACTTTGCCAAAGCACAGAGGGATATCTTCAACCACCAACTTACCATCCTGAGACAGGGCTGAGTATAGCCCACAAAGATCTCCGCCATGGCACAACCCAAGGGGGGGGGGGGGCGCCAAACCAGACAGGATGACCACATCAGTGAATCAACCCACTCAGGTGACGCACCCCTTCCAGGGACGGCATGAGAGAGCCCCAGTAAGCCAGTGACTCAGCCCCTGTAATAGGGTTAGAGGCAGAGAATCCCAGTGGAAAGAGGGGAACCGGCCAGGCAGAGACAGCAAGGGCGGTTCGTTGCTCCAGAGCCTTTCCGTTCACCTTCCCACTCCTGGGCCAGACTACACTCAATCATATGACCCACTGAAGAGATGAGTCTTCAGTAAAGACTTAAAGGTTGAGACCGAGTTTGCGTCTCTGACATGGGTAGGCAGACTGTTCCATAAAAATGGAGCTCTATAGGAGAAAGCCCTGCCTCCAGCTGTTTGCTTAGAAATTCTAGGGACAATTAGGAGGCCTGCGTCTTGTGACCGTAGCGTACGTGTAGGTATGTACGGCAGGACCAAATCAGAGAGATAGGTAGGAGCAAGCCCATGTAATGCTTTGTAGGTTAGCAGTAAAACCTTGAAATCAGCCCTTGCTTTGACAGGAAGCCAGTGTAGAGAGGCTAGCACTGGAGTAATATGATCACATTTTTTGGTTCTAGTCAGGATTCTAGCAGCCGTATTTAGCACCAACTGAAGTTTATTTAGTGCTTTATCCGGGTAGCCGGAAAGTAGAGCATTGCAGTAGTCTAACCTAGAAGTGACAAAAGCATGGATTAATTTTTCTGCATCATTTTTGGACAGAAAGTTTCTGATTTTTGCAATGTTACGTAGATGGAAAAAAGCTGTCCTTGAAATGGTCTTGATATGTTCTTCAAAAGAGAGATCAGGGTCCAGAGTAACGCCGAGATCCTTCACAGTTCATTAGTGTAGTGGATGACAATTCTCCCGGATCCGGGATGGGTAGTTCCAAGAGGTTCTAGCTAATACTTACTCACATGGATTCCTAAATCATTACTAAGAATATTGAAAATGACTGTTTCTACAGGTCATTGTTTTCAGGCTGCTTGCATTGGTGCTAGCTAGGTACCCAGCTAAAGCAAGCTAGCTACCACAGAAGTTTTCAAATGACATCTGTATCAAAGATATTAGCACTTTTTTTATCCTGTTCGTTTGATCCTAATCATATTTCAAATGCTCAAACAGATGTTTTCCCATTCGGTCAAACAAATAATGAATGTTTACTAACGCGGTATTGTAAACACATCGTGACCAGTGTGTGCTTGTTTGCAATCTTTTCTTTTGTACAGCTTTGACAGTGCTACTGATCGTAGTAGTGGCGCTTGGTTTGCCCGTGCAAATTCAGCACACGCAACATTCTATAATAGAATTGTGTTATTTGACGTGTCAAATTAAAAGCTTACTTGACGTGTCTAATGATGTTATTTGACGTGTGTCTGTTTTGACATGCAAAGACCCAAACGGCGTTCCATAGTTAGCGACATAGGACAGCAGGGGTTGTGGAGTGGAGGCAATAGAAATACAGAAAGCCTCACTGACAGGGAGGCAGCATGGCACTAGAGTAACCTCTCCAGCTACCGCAGCAGTTAGCCTTGTGCTAGATGGCATGGATCTGCTTTTTCTGTGCTCAGGAGCATTTACAGCCAAAACCTCCTTAGGCTTCTGTGGAACTCCTGTTGTGCACATGCACACACCACAAACTCCCGCAGACACGCACGCACACACTCCATCCATCCATCCAGGGGAATGCAGTCCCCCCTGCCCTGGTGGGGATTAGCCCCCTACCCCCACATCGCTGGGCACCAATCCTCCCACTACACCCCCCACCCCCTATTATCATATCTGATCCACAACTACCCCACCCCCACCCCCCTGCTTCACCATCCCACACACACCACCAGCAACACATGCCCTCTCTTCTCGGGCCGCTCTCAGGGAGAAGAGGAGGAGGATGAAGAGGCAGGGGCCTTTCACTGGGAACAATCTGCCAGGGAGCCCGAAGAATGAGCGGGCACTCAATTAAGGGCTGCCCATTGAGCCTGCGGAGTGAGCCTGAATGTGGGCCCCTCCAGAGGAATGAAGTCCCATGAATAGATGGCGGGCCCTCATGAAATATTAAAGAGCGGACGGATTTCCCACAATATTTGTACACCTCCCTTTGTGAAGATTTCTCCCTCCATTGAGCCCGAAACTGTTAACACATCCGCTCTGAACCGCGGCCCGTGGAACTATGCTAAAGAGTCCAGCGGTCCAGGACATCAAACGACGGGGGCCACTCCCCCCTCTTCCCTTCTCTCTCTTCAGTCGAGCCCCCTCCCTCTCTCTCTCTCTCTCTCTCTCTCTCTGCCCATGACCATGGCTCACAGAGTGAGAAAAGTCCTGAGCTATTCATGGAAGGGATTACAGCAGTTTTAATGACCACCTGCCCTTTCTCCTGCACTGTATTGTGCAGTGTAGGGCTAAGCAGCTCTAGGATCCCTCTGGTTTTAAAGGGTCATAGACTGACTACTGACCCTTGTCTCCACCATCAGAAACTTGACGGGCACTGCCTCCCAGATAGGTGGTGTGGTCATAGTTAACTTTATTATTAACAGTATTCCATCCATTTAGCCAACCCGGTCATTGCATACTTCTCTTGTGTGATGAAGAAAGTGTGCAAATGAAACCAAGAGTTTGTCAATGTTTTAGTATTTCAAATGGGTGTGAGTAATACTGGGCTTAACATGACACAAACTGCCTTGAGATAAGAGGGACAAAATTCCTTTTGCCTTGTGCAAAGTGCAAAAATGAACATATACTGTACCTCGTAATCTGGCAGTGTGAATCAATTTGAAACTTTTATTCAACAATGTCTGCTATGAAGAGGCAATTATTTATGTATTGGTCAGTTTCCTGGACTGAAGTTAAATAATTGGCTGTAAAGCATATTTTGAAAATCTGAGATGACAGGGTGATTAACAAAAGGCTAAGCTGTGTCAGTATATTTCATTTGTGATTTTCATGAATAGGAATATTTTCTAGGGATATTTATGTCCGTTGCGCTATGCTAATTAGTGTCAGGCGATGATTACGCTCCCGCATGCGGGATGGGGAGTCAGTAGAGGTTTTTAATATTATCACACATTGTTGTAGAACATTTAAAATCAAACCACACTGCAAGATTATGATGAGGTTTATGGCAATTTGTGCACATTGCATATTTATTTTGCATTACAAAAATGTCGCCCTAGGTGTTATGTTCATAGACATAAATCTAGATTCTATTTCTATGGTTATGTAACAGGTAATGGGCAGTATAATAGCAACCTTCCATTGTTTTAAATCCATTATGGTCAGCTCTAATCACAAGCAGTTTTTTGCTCAATAAATCTTAGATCCTATAATATTACATACACATGAACATTATACGGCTTGGCATGTATCGCTCTATAGTTAAGTGACATTTCAGGTCTTTGTGGATTTGACCAAGCAAAACACTTTCAAATGTACCTAAGCCATATGAAGTAAATAAAAACCAGTGGGCACACACTGGTTGAATCAACATAGTTTCCATGTCATTTCAGTCAGACTCACAGTTCAGTGAGACTCACAAGGAGTTGAGTCAGCAAGAGTTGAGTCAGTCTCAGTAGGAGTTAAGTCAGCCTCAGTAGGAGTTAAGTCAGCCGCAGTAGACATTTCCTCAAAGACTCTTCTTGTTCCCTTGCATCCTCTCCTTCTATCGGAACTCCCTTTCCTTTCATCGTTTTTTAGGTTCCTTTCCTACTTCCCTTTCTTCCCTAGATCCCTTTCCTTTCCTCCTATCCTAACTCTGTTTCCCTTTCCTTCCTTCCTCCTTTCATTCCATCCATTCTCTTCCCTATTGGTTTTAGTGAGAGGCCAGTTATTTAGTGACATGCCAGTTGGACTTGGATTGGGGGAATCTGCATGAAGCTATCGTTACATGGGGTGGCAGTGTACAATGTCCATATTCTCAGATTCAATCTAGGGGCTCAGTTTACAGAAGTGCAGACTGTCAAACTGCCACTGCACACTTTATGCCCATTTCTCCAACATGAAGGCGATAATTATCTAACATGCATGTGGTTACTCCTACATGTGGTTACATGTAGGAGTAGCCTACACGTAACCACACCATTAGCATAATCCATCATATAATTAATATGGTCTTCATTTTCTTAGCGAATTCAGGGGGTAGTGCTGACCGGGACTTGAACCCTAGTCCAATGACTATCAAGCAAACGCCTAAGTAGTTACGCCAAGAGGTCTGAACCCCTTTAAGAGGTTGCTAGGTGGCTACATTACCCCCTTCCTTCAGGATAGCATGTTGCTACACTTCTCCATACCAAGTCTCTCATGTGTTATACACCTCTCCGATGGCCTCACAGGCACTTTTCACACCAATGTAGCGAATTCAGAACCAACTGGGACTTGAACTTTGGTCCAGCGACTGTCAAGGCAACACCTTAATGAACCGTTATGCCAAGAGGTCTGAAGATGCTGCTTGGTGTTGTTGTGCTGCTAGCAGCTTCGCTTCCTCCACTGTCCCTGTCCCCCTACTGGGCTCAAACCAGTGGTCCACTGATCGCAAACATGCGTGACAGCCCACCTGGGAAACAGACCAGGTGTAGAACAAACACCCCTCTCTGACATGCAGAATATGGAATTCCGTTGGCTCTATTGGTGGAATATCTATCTGCAATGTAGGACAATGTTTGGCTACTGAACATGGACCTGTGTCAAAACAAGTAGGCTTTACTACAAGGAATGACATTGTTCTTCAGTGTCCTGTGTCATTGGGATCATCTGATAAGATAGATAGACAGATAGGTAGATAGAAAGACAGAGAGACAGATACAGTTGAAGTCCGAAGTTTACATACAGTCGTGGCAAAAGGTTTTGAGAATGACACAAATATACATTTTCACAAAGTCTGCTGCCTCAGTGTCTGCTGCCTCAGTGATATTTTTGTCAGATGTTACTATGGAATACTGAAGTAAAATTACAAGCACTTCATTACTGTCAAAGGCTTTTATTGACAATTACATGAAGTTGATGCAAAGAGTCAATATTTGCAGTGTTGACCCTTATTTTTCAAGACCTCTGCAATCCACTCTGACATGCTGTCAATACATTTTTGGGCCACATCCTGACTGATGGCAGCCCATTCTTGCATAATCAATGCTTGGAGTTTGTCAGAATTTGTGGGTTTTTGTTTGTCCACCTGCCTCTTGAGGATTGACCACAAGTTCTCAATGGGATTAAGGTCTGGGGAGTTTCCTGGCCATGGTCCCAAAATATCGATGTTTTGTTCTCCGAGTCACTTAGTTATCACTTTTTCACACTCACACCTGTGTTAACGAGAGAATCACTGACATGATGTCAGCTGGTCCTTTTGTGGCAGTTCTGAAATGCAGTGGAAAAGTTTTTGGGGGGATTCAGTTCATTTGCATGGCAAAGAGGTACTTTGCAATTCATCTGATCACTCTTCATAACATTCTGGATTATTGCCATTGTAATTGCAATAATTGCCATTATTGATTATTGCCATTGTGCTGCCTCACAGACTGAGGCAGCAGACTTTGTGAAAATTAATATTTGTGTCATTCTCAAAACCTTTGGCCACGACTGTACACTTAGGTTGGAGTCATTAAAACTTGTTTTTCAACCACTACACACATTTCTTGTTAAAACTATAGTTTTGGCAAGTTGGTTAGGACATCTACTTTGTGCATGACAGAAGTCATTTTTCAAAAAATTGTTTACAGACAGTTTATTGCACTTATAATGCCCTGTATCACAATTCCAGTGGGTCAGAAGTTTACATACACTAAGTTGACTGTGCCTTTAAACAGCTTGGAGAATTCCAGAAAATTATGTCTGATAGGCTAATTGACATCATTTGAGTCAATTGCAGCTGTGGATGTATTTCAAGGCCTACCTTCAAACTCAGTGCCTCTTTGCTTGACATCATGGGAAAATCTAAAGAAAGTAGCCAAGATCTCCCAAAAATATTTGTAGGCCTCCGCAAGTCTGGTTCATCCTTGGGAGCAATTTCCAAACACCTGAAGGTACCACTTTCATCTGTACAAACAATAGTATGCAAGTATAAACACCATGGGACCACACAGCCATCATACCGCTCAGGAAGAAGATGCGTTCTGTCTCCTAGAGATGAACGTACTTTGGTGCGAAAAGTGCAAATCAATCCCAGAACAACAGAAAGGGAACTTGTGAAGATGCTGGAAGATACAGGTACAAAAGTATCTATATCCACAGTAAAACGAGTCCTATATCGACATTGCCTGAAAGGCAGCTCAGCTAGGAAGAAGCCACTGCTCCAAAACAGCCATAAAAATGCCGGTCTACAGTTTGCAACTGCACATGAGGACAAAGATCGTACTTTTTGGAGAAACATCCTCTGATCTGATGAAACCAAAATAGAGCTGTTTGGCCATAATGACCATCATTATGTTTGGAGGAAAAAGGGGGAGGCTGGCAAGCCGAAGAGCGCCATCCCAACCTTGAATCACGGGGTGGCAGCATCATGTTGTGGGGGTGCTTTGCTGCAGGAGGGACTGGTGGACTTCACAAAATAGATGGCAACATGAGGAGTGAAAATTATGTGGATATATTGAAGAAACATCTCAAGACATCAGTCAGGAAGTTAAAGCTTGGTCGCAAATAAGTCTTCCAGATGGACAATGACCCCAAGCATACTTCCAAAGTTGTGGCAAAATGGCTTAAGGACATAAAAGTCAAGCTTTTGGAGTCACCATCACAAAGCCCTGACCTCAATCCTATAGAAAATGTGTGGGCAGAACTGAAAAAGCGTGTGCGAGCGAGAAGGCCTACAAACCTGACTCGGTTACACCAGCTCTGTCAGGAGGAATGGGCCAAAATTCACCCAACCTATTGTGGGAAGCTTGTGGAAGGCTACCCAAAACGTTTGACCCACGTTAAGGCAATGCTACCAAATACTAATTGAGTGTATGTAAACTTCTGACCCACTGGGAATGTGATGAAAGAAATACAAGCTGAAATAAATCAATCTCTCTACCATTATTCTGACATTTCACATTCTTAAAAGAAAGTGGTGATCCTGACTGACCTAAAACAGGACATTTTTACTAGGATTAAATATCAGGAATTGTGAAAAACTGAGTTTAAATGTATTTGGCTAAGGTGTATGTAAACTTCAGACTGTAGCTGGAGACAGACAGAGTGCCTTCAGAAAGTATTCACATCCCTTGAATTTTCTGACATTTTGTTGTGGGATCAACGATCTATGTCAAATAGAAAAACTTTTTTTTCATGGAAAACACAAATATCTTGATTAGATAAGTATTCAACCCCTCAAGTGGAATCACCTTTGGCAGTGATTACAGCTGTGAGTCTTTTTGGGTAACTCTAAGAGCTTTGCACATCTGGATTGTACAATATTTGTGAATTCTTCAATCTGTCAAGTTGATTAATGATCATTGCTAGACAGACACTTTCATTTCTTGCCATAGTTGTTCAAGCTGATTTCAGTCAAAACTGTAACTAGTTAACTCAGGAACATTCAATGTCGTCTTGGTAAGAAACTCCAGTGTATATTTGGCCTCATGTTTTAGGTTCTCTTGCTGAAAGGGGAATTTATCTCCCTGTGTCAGTTGGAAAGCTAACTCAACCAGGTTTTCCTGTACGATTTTGCCTGTGTTTAGCGTTATTCTGTTTATTTTTATCAACAAAGAAACTGGTCCTAGCCGATGACAATCATAACCATAAAATGATGCAGCCAACACCATGCTTGAAAATATGAAGTGTGGTACTCAGTGACGTGTTCTGTTGGATTAGGCTTTGCATTCCGTACAAAAAAAGTATGTGCCACATTTTGCAGTATTACTTAATTGCCTTTTTGCAAATAGGATGCATTTTTTTGAATATTTTTCTTCTGTACAGGCTCCCTTATTCACTCTGTCATGCAGGTTGTGGAGTAACTACAATGTTGTTGATCCATCCTCAGTTCTCACAGCCATTAAACTCTGCAACTGTTTTAAAGTCAGATTTGGCCTCATGGTGAAATCCGTGAGCGGTTTCCTTCCTCTCTGGCAACTGAGTTAAGAAGGACGTATCAGGATAAGGTAAGACTCAGATGCAGAACGTGTCAAAGTAACAATGTTTATTACAGCATCAGAGGCAAAGGTACAGGATGGTAGGCAGGCTCAAGGTCAGGGGCAGGCAGAGTGGTCAAGCGGGCAGGTTCAGGGTCAGGGCAGGCAAGGGTCAAAAACCAGGAGGATGAGAAAGAGACGCTAGGAAAAGACAGGAGCTGACAGGACAAACGCTGGTAAGCTTGACAAACAAGACGAATTGGCAAGAGACAAACAGAGAACAGGTATAAATACACAAGGGATAATGGGGAAGATGGGCAACACCTGGAGGGGGTGGAGACAATCACATAGACAGGCGAAACAGATCAGGGTGTGACAGTACCCCCCTCATAGGGGCGCCAAATGGCGTCCTACCTGGGCGCATTCCTGGTTGACCGAGGTGCCGGTGGTGGAAGTTGGTGATGAGGGCTGTGTCCAGGATGTATCTAGTCGGGATCCAGCACCTCTCCTCCGGGCCATAACCGTCCCAGTCAACCAGGTACTGGAAACACCTGCCCCATTGTCAAATCCTCAGGAGGCGTCTCAATTAGTACGCCGAATGGCCATTGACGACACAGGGAGAATGGGTGGGCATGGAAATAGAAGACAAAAGGGCTGTGAGATACAGGCTTAATTCTAGACACACGGAATGTAGGATGAATACAAAGGGTACAGGGCAACAGAAGATGAACAGCAGAAGTACTAATGACCTTGGAGATGGGGAAAGGGACGATTAACCGGGGAGACAGTTTTCGAGAAGCACCCAGAGAAGCAGATCCCGGGTGGAGAGCCATAACTTCAACCCAAGACGATACTAGGCAGCCGGGGTCCGATGGCGATTCGCTTGTCGTCGATACCTGGAGATGGTCTTGAGGAGTGCCGGCCCGGGCTCTCCTACAGGTATGACGATAGCGGCAGACAAACATCTGGGCAGAAGGTATGCCGACCTCCTCTTCCTGCTCAGGAAAAGTGGGGGCTGATACCCCAGGGAACACTCTGAGATAGGCCCGTGGCAGAGCAGGGAATTGTGTTAAAGGCATATTCGACCCACACAAGCTGCTGGCTCCAGCTGGTGGGGTTGGAGGACACCAGGCAGCGCAGGGTGGTCTAGAGGTCCTGGTTGGCTCGCTCCCACTGGCCGTTGGATTGGGAGTGGAACCCGGAAGACAGGGTGGCTGACGACCCAATGAGGGTGCAGAACGCCTTCCAGAACTGGGATCAAAACTGAAAACCCCAGTCGGAGACCATGTCCACGGGCAGTCCATGGATCCAGAAGATGAGCTGCACCATGAGCTGGGCCGTCTCTTTGGCAGAGGGTAGTTTGGGGAGAAAAATGAAGTGAGGATGGCGGTGTTGACATCAGACGGGGAAGAGCCGTGACAAAGTCCAGGGAGACAGCAGCCATAGCTTGATGAGGAGTTTGTTCTGTGTACAAACTATGCAAGCGACGAGGAATGCAGACACGTCCGAGACCATGTTAGACCACCAAAAACGCCCGGGTGGACGTAGGATGAGGCCAATCAATTACTGCTCTCACCTCTCCGGGATCCATCTGGACACTTCCAGCAGAGATGATGTAACCCAGAAAGAGGATGGTGGAGCGATGGAACTTGCATTTCTCTGCCTACACAAACAGCTGATTCTTCAGAAGGCATTGAAGGACCTTCCAGACATGGAGCACATGTTCTTAAGGGGAGCGGGAGAAGACGAGGTTGGTTCCTCTGGGAATAGAGAAGGCAGGCAGGGCATTCTGGCATCACCCCAGGTGAGTAGGCACCATTCTCATCCAGAGCCCTCTGTTGCACTAATGTTTGTCTCGGTCTCTTTTTCAGATTTTTCCCTGCATTCCAAGTATAAGGCGCTAGTAGATTCAGGTGCGGCTGGGAATTTCATTAATAAAAGTTTAGCTCATAGTTTAGGGATCCCTATTGTTCCTGTGGATATGCCTTTCCCTATTCATGCCTTAGATAGTCAACCATTAGGGTCAGGGTTTATCAGGGAGGTAACCGCACCTTTGTGTATGATAACGCAGGAGGGTCACAAGGAGAAGATTAGTCTTTTCCTTATTGATTCTCCTGCGTATTCTGTGGTGCTAGGCCTACCCTGGTTAGCTTGCCATAACCCCACTGTTTCTTGGCCACAGAGGGCTCTCACGGGGTGGTCGCGAGAGTGCTCAGGTAGGTGTTTAGGGGTTTCCGTTGGTGCTACTACGGTGGAAAGTCCAGACCAGGTCTCCACCGTGCGCATTCCCCCCGAATATGCCGAATTTGGCTCTCGCCTTCTGTAAAAAGAAGGCGACTCAATTACCACCCCATCGACGGGGGGATTGTGCGATAGATCTCCTGGTAGACACTGCATATCCCAAGAGTCACGTGTATCCCCTGTGGCAAGCGGAGACGGAGGCTATTGAGACATATGTCTCTGAATCCCTGCATCAGGGGTTCATTCAGCCATCCATTTCACCCGTCTCTTCGAGTTTCTTTTTTGTGAAAAAAAAGGATGGCGGTTTACGCCCATGCATTGATTATCGAGGTCTTAATAAAATCACAGTGAAATATAGTTACCCGCTACCTCTGATCAATACGGTTATTGAGTTAATGCACGGGGCACGCTTTTTCACAAAATTGGATCTCAGGAGTGGAAGACGGCATTTAGCACCACCTCAGGTCATTATGAGTACCTTGTCATGCCATATGCGTTGATGAATTCTCCATCAGTTTTCCAATCATTTGTAGATGAGATCTTCAGGGACCTGCACGGGCATGGTGTAGTGGTGTATATCGATGATATTCTGATATACTCCGCTACACGTGCCGAGCATGTGTCCCTGGTGCGCAGGGTGCTTGGTCGCCTGTTGGAGCATGATCTATATGTCAAGGCTGAGAAATGCTTGTTCTTCCAACAATCCATCTCCTTCCTAGGGCATCGGATTTCCACTTCAGGAGTGGAGATGGAGAGCGACCGCATTACAGCCGTGCGTAATTGGCCGACTCCAACCACGGTAAAGGAGGTGCAGCGTTTTTTAGGGTTTGCCAATTACTACCGGAGGTTTATCCAGGGTTTTGGTCAGGTGGATGCTCCCATTACCTCACTGCTAAAGGGGGGCCCGGTGCGCTTGCAGTGGTCGGCTGAGGCGAACAGGGCTTTTGGGCACCTGAAGACTCTGTTTACCTCGGTGCCTGTGTTGGCTCATCCGGATCCCTCTTTGCCATTCATAGTGGAGGTGGACGCATCCGAAGCTGTTATAGGAGCAGTGCTCTCTCAGCGTTCGGGTACGCCACTGAAGCTTCGCCCCTGTGCTTTCTTTTCGAAGAAGCTCAGCCCGGCGGAGCGAAACTATGATGTGGGGAACCGAGAGCTGTTAGCTGTCTTAGAAGCCTTGAAGGTGTGGAGGCATTGGCTTGAGGGGGCTAAACACCTTTTTCTCATCTGGACTGACCACCGCAATCTGGAGTACATCCGGCAGGCGAAGAGACTGAATCCTCGCCAGGCAAGGTGGGCCATGTTTTTCACTCGTTTTGTGTTTACTCTTTCTTACAGACCAGGCTCCCAGAACGTTAAGGCAAATGCATTGGCTTGACTGTATGACACAGAGAAGCGATCCATGGATCCCACTCCCATACTACCAGCTTCGTGTCTGGTGGCGCCTGTAGTGTGGGAGCTGGACGCGGACATTGAGCGGGCGTCACGTGCAGAGCCCTCTCCCCCTGAGTGTCCAGCTGGTCGTCTGTACGTTCCGTCTGCTGTCCGCAACCAATTGATCTATTGGGCTCACACGTCACCCTCCTCTGGTCATCCTGGGATAGGTCGGACGATGCGCTGTCTTGATGGGAGGTACTGGTGGCCCACTTTAGCTAAGGACGTGAGGATTTATGTTTCTTCCTGCTCGGTGTGCGCCCAGTGCAAGGCTCCTAGACACCTGCCCAGAGGTAAGCTACAACCTCTACCCGTTCCTCAACGGCCGTGGTCGCACCTGTCGGTGGATTTTTTGACTGATCTTCCACCTTCACAGGGTTACACCACGATCCTGGTCGTTGTGGATCGGTTTTCGAAGTCCTGTCGTCTCCTCCCTTAGCCCGGTCTCCCTACGGCCTTACAAACTGCAGAGGCCCTGTATACACACGTTTTCCGGCACTATGGGGTGCCTGAGGATATAGTGTCTGATCGGGGTCCCCAGTTCACATCAAGGGTCTGGAAGGCGTTCATGGAGCGTCTGGGGATCTCGGTTAGTCTTACCTCAGGTTTTCACCCCGAGAGTACTGGGCAGGTGGAGAGAGTTAACCAGGATGTGGGTAGGTTTCTGCGGTCTTATTGCCAGGATCGGCCGGAGGAGTGGGCGAACTTCGTGCCCTGGGCAGAGATGGCTCAGAACTCGCTAAGTCACTCCTCCACTAACCTTACTCCTTTTCAATGTGTATTAGGGTATCAGCCGGTTCTGGCTCCTTGGCATCAGAGCCAGACCGAGGCTCCTGCGGTGGACAATTGATTTCGGCGCGCTGAGGAAACCTGGGAGGCAGCCCACGACCACCTTCAGCGCGCCATAAGGTGCCAGAAAATTGGCGCAGATCGTCGCTGCAGTGAGGCCCCAGTGTTCGCACCAGGGGACAGGGTCAGGCTCTCGACCCGAAACCTGCCCCTCCGCCTGCTCTGCCGGAAGCTGGGTCCGCGGTTTGTGGGGCCGTTTAAAGTCCTGAGGAGAGTGAACGAGGTATGTTATAACTGCCCACTAATTACCGTATTAACCCCTCGTTCCATGTGTCTCTCCTCAGGCCGGTGGTGGCTGGCCCGCTCCAGGAGGCTGAAGTGCGTGATGTTCCTCCGCCTCCTCTAGACATCGAGGGGGTCCCGGCGTACTCTGTTCTATCCATTTTGGATTCGAGACGTCGGGCGAGGGGCCTTCAGTACCTCGTGGACTGGGAGGGTTACGGGCTGGAGGAGAGATGCTGGGTTCCGGTGGAGGACATGTTAGATCCTTCGATGGGGGGGGGGGGTACTGTCACAAGTCGTTGCCTGTCCTTGTTTGGGCGGTGCTCGGCGTTCGACGTCACTGGTCTTCTAGCCATCATTGATCCATTTTTCATTTTCCATTGGTTTTGTCTTGTCTTCCCACACACCGGTTTTCAATCCCATTCATTAACTGTTGTGTATTTAACCCTCTGTTTCCCCTCATGTCTTTGTCAGAGATTGTTTATTGTCAGTGTAGTGTTTTTTGAATAGGTGCGCGACGGGTCTTCGTACCCATATTTGTTTATATTCATTTTTCTAATTGGTGTTATGGAGCGTGTTACTTGGACATTTATTCAAAGACTCCATTTTACTCTCCGTTTGACTCTCCTGCGCCTGACTTCCCTGCCACCTATACACATCTTATGACAATGATTTGGATCTCTTTTTGTCCTCATTTGGACAAACCTTCCAAGAGTCCTTAAACCTTAAAATACCAGTTATAATATGATCACATTTTCACATATAACACACTGTTACAAACAGAATAATACACTGACATATTGACCAGATAAATACAGTCTGAAATGATAAGCTTGATAAGCTTGATAAGCTACAATAGTCCTGCACAACCTTCCAATTGATTGTTACAGTTTTCTTCTATATCCTCCTCTGACGAAGAGGTAGAACAAGGATCGGACCAAAATGCAGCGTGTTGATTTAGATACATATTTAATGAAACAAAGAAACACGAACTTACACGAAACACTACAAAACAATAAACGTAATGAAAACCGAAACAGCCTATCTGGTGCAAACTAACAAAGAGTACACATAGGACACTAAGGACAATCACCCATGACAAACTCAAAGAATATGGCTGCCTAAATATGGTTCCCAATCAGAGACAACGATAAACACCTGCCTCTAATTGAGAACCACTCCAGACAGCCATAGACTTTGCTAGATAACCCTACTAGCAACAATCCCAATACCACCACCAAAACCCCAAGACAAACACACCACAATTACAAAAACCCCATGCCACACCCTGGCCTGACCAAATACATAAAGATAAACACAAAATACTTTGACCAGGGCGTGACATTGATTATATACACTGCTCAAAAAAAGAAAAGGAACACTAAAATAACACATCCTAGATCTGAATGATTGAAATATTCTTATTAAATATTTTTCTCTTTACATAGTTGAATGTGCTGACAACAAAATCACACAAAAATTATCAATGGAAATCAAATGTATCAACCCATGGAGGTATGGATTTGGAGTGACACTCAAAATTAAAATGGAAAACCCCACTACAGGCTGATCCAATTTTGATGTAATGTCCTTAAAACAAGTCAAAATGAGGCTCAGTAGTGTGTGTGGCCTCCACGTGCCTGTATGACCTCCCTACAACACCTGGGCATGCTCCTGATGACATGGCGGATGGTCTCCTGAGGGATCTCCTCCTAGACCTGGACTAAAGCATCCGCCAACTCCTGGACAACGTGGCATTGGTGGATGGAGCGAGACATGATGTCCCAGATGTGCTCAATTGGATTCAGGTCTGAGGAACAGGCGGGCCAGTCCATAGCATCAATGCCTTCCTCTTGCAGGAACTGCTGACACACTCCAGTCACTTGAGGTCTAGCATTGTCTTGCATTAGGAGGAATCCAGGGCCAACCGCAACAGCATATGGTCTCACAAGGGGTCTGAGGATCTCATCTCGGTACCTAATGGCAGTCAGGCTACCTCTGGCGAGCACATGGAGGGCTGTGCGGCCCCCCAAAGAAATGCTACCCCACACCATGACTGACCCACCGCCAAACCGGTCATGCTGGAGGATGTTGCAGGCAGCAGAACGTTCTCCACGGCGTCTCCAGACTCTGTCACGTCTGTCACGTGCTCAGTGTGAACCTGCTTTCATCTGTGAAGAGCACAGGGCGCCAGTGGCGAATTTGCCAATCTTTGTGTTCTCTGGCAAATGCCAAACGTCCTGCACCGTGTTGGGCTGTAAGCACAACCCCCACCTGTGGATGTCGGGCCCTCATACCACCCTCATGGAGTCTGTTTCTGACCGTTTGAGCAGACACATGCACATTTGTGGCCTTCTTGCCACAGCTCGCATTGATGTTCCATCCTGGATGAGCTGCACTACCTGAGCCACTTGTGTGGGTTGTAGACTCCGTCTCATGCTACCACTAGAGTGAAAGCACCGCCAGCATTCAAAAGTGACCAACACATCAGCCAGGAAGCATAGGAACTGAGAGGTGGTCTGTGGTTGCCACCTGAAGTACCACTCCTTTATTGAGGGTGTCTTGCTAATTGCCTATAATTTCCACCTGTTGTCTATCCCATTTGCACAACAACATGTGAAATGTATTGTCAATCAGTGTTGCTTCCTAAGTGGACAGTTTGATTTCACAGAAGTGTGATTGACTTGGAGTTACATTGTGTTGTTTAAGTGTTCCCTTTATTTTTTTGAGCAGTGTATATAAATGGTTCTAAATTATTGTTGAAATTTATATTTTGAATGTTTCTGGTTTGCTCAGATAAATTGTTATATTGCTCTGAATCTAAATGTTATTTGGCCTCTTTCTCTTTCCTGTCTAGATAACACATAGATGGTGGACAATCTATTCCTAGTATTTACTGAATGTCTGTCTCTTACCAACTGAAATAAAAAATAACATATTAAACCTTTGTTTAATAGGCAAGTCGTTTAAGAACAAAGTCTTATTTACAATGACGGCCTACCCCGGCCAAACCCGGATGACGCTGGGCCAATTGTGCGCCGCCCTTTGGGACTCTCAATCACGGCCAGGTGTGATACAGCCTGGATTTGAATCAGGGACTGTATTGATCCTTTCTTGCACTTAGATGCAATGCCGTAGACCGCTGCGCCACTAGGGAGTCAAAATACTGTTGTGAATAGAGTTTGGCCGTTTTAAATGGTGTACATTGTGAAATAAAATAAGCATGGTTTTCAATTATCTTGTTGATTGATGACCAACCAAGAGCATTGTGCATGACTACAACAGAAGAACCATATCTCCATCTTAAAACAATCCTTGCTGCTTTGTTCTGTGCAATCTGTATTCTCCTAATTTCACTTGCTGATGCATTTCTCCAGACCACAGAACAGTAGTTCACCTGACTCTCAATTAATGCTTGGGCTGTTTGCTTAACAATCTTTCCCGGTAAATATTTAGCTATCCTTCTGATCATGCATGCAGTTAAATGTTTTTTTTTTTTACATAGATGGGTTATTTGAGATGACCAACTCCTTCTGACAGGTTGACTTTTGTCCTTCTCAGATGGTTTAGTGTCGCTGGGACTTGGGGAAATCTGCATGCAGCTATGTTCCTGCAGCAGTGTCTTTGGTGTACCAGTTCTAATGTGTCAACAAAGAGGAAGAGGTATCGGTTCTAAAAATTCCCAAGCAAGATCGCATGTGTTAAATTATATAATGAAGGTTGTTTTGAGAAAGGTGGCTGAAAATATATATTTATATATTTTCCACGTAGCATAAAAACAACTAGCTAGCTGGCCTCCACCCACATGACTCGTTAGCTAGCACAACGGCTGCCTCATGTCTCATTTGAATTGTAATGCTAGCAACGGCACAGCACAGCAATGTATCAGTCTTTTTTTTTTACTCTGTTTATAAAGTTTTACACACACACACACACACACACACACACACACACACACACACACACACACACACACACACACACACACACACACACACACACACACACACACACACACACACACACACACACAAAGCAATATAAATAATATATTCAACTACAAAAAAAATACAAATTAAAAAATGTCTTTAAAGATCCCAGACTTTAGACAAGTTAAACACACCAGGCAGAAGGCTACAGAGGTTAAAGGGCAATCTGTAGTACAGGGACAGAGCAAACACCTCACCATTGTTCCTGTAAACAGTCAAGGGATAAGGGTGGAGAAATGCAACCACTCACAGACAGTCATGGCCACAGACCAACCATCCAGTGGACCAAAAATAAAGTTTACAATGCTTTAAAATAAAAAAAATAGAATGATTATTCATGTAGGCGTGAACAAAATGTAAAAATAACTGGGAAAAACAAGCTCACACTTCAGTCTCTGCCCGGGCAAGATGAACAAGGCATCTGCGGGTCACAATCAATAAGCACATGGACCTTAATGCCCCCCCAGCAAAAACAGAGAGAAGCTCCTCCAACCCTTAAGTCACAGGGGGGTCAAATACAGACTTATTTTAGTTTGAATTGGAATGCCATCAGAGGATGGACTGTTTAAAGTAAGACCGGAATGGAGCCCAAGCCTCATTAAACAGTTTGGGGTTCCCACGTGAATTGAATTGATTTTTTTCTAGTTTCAGAGAGCACAACATCTCTCACCCAATATTTATAAGATGGGGGAGCTGCCATCTTCCAGTTCTGTAGTATTAGCTGTCTAGCTAAAAGAGTTGTAAAAGCAACAGTGTCCGACTGGATTCTTGACATGGGCAGTACTCCAAAAAGGGCTGTAAGGGGAGACGGATCTATAACAGTGTCATATATATCAGAGAAACATTTAAATATTAATTCCCAGAAACCTGACAGTTTATGACAGCCCCAAAACATATGCAACAGTGTGGCTGGTTCCACTTTTACATCTGACACAAGTAGGATCAAAATCTGAGAATATTCTTCCAAGTTTGGCCCCCGATACGGTGAACCCCCTTGAATTGAATGAGGCTGTGTCTAGTGCTAAAAGAGGACGAGTGCACCCTGTGCAGCACAGATTCCCAGGCGTCTTCCCCAAGTTCCTCCCCCAAATCCTTTGCCCATCGAGTCTTTAAAGGCACCAAAGAAGGGTTCTGTAAGTCATGAATGATTGCACATACATCTGAAATTGCGCCCCTAGGAAGCTTGTTCAACTCCAAGATGCTCTCTATAGCTGTATTCGCAGGCCTATTGGGAAATCCAGGTATGTTAGCTCTGACAAAGTTCCTAGTCTGGAGATAGCGGAAAAAGTGGGATTGGGGGAGATTGAACTTTTCCTGCAGGTGAGAAAAAGAGGCAAATGTATCATCACAGAATAATTGGGCTAGCGAGGAGAGGCCTAGTGAGTGACAAATGCCAAAAGCCCCATCATTCAAAGATGGAGGAAATAAAATGTTCTGATTGATTGGGCCTGATAGAGAAAAGCCTCAGAGGCTAAAGGCTAAACGGAACTGATTCCAAATTTTAAGAGACTGCTTTACAATTGGGTTGACACACCTTTTGCCTAGGGACACTGGGAGAGACGAGCACAACAGAGGAAAGTGCTGCAGGTTTACACGATTCAGACTCCATCTGGACCCAGAGTGGTCTAGGGCCAGTAGGATCAGTCTGCAGCCAGTACACAAGGGCTCTGAAATTTGCAGCCCAGTACTATGTCTGAACATTTGGTAGACTGTATCAGTCTTTTGTCATTGATATTCAGTTTCTGTTCTTTCAGTGATTGTGAGCTATTTGATTTGAGGCTAGCTAGCCAGTTAGCTAGCTCATAAACTTTGATCAGGTGTTATTTAGTCAATTGTATTTCATTATTTCACACATTGTTTCACACAAGTACACTTAATAATGCCTTATTGTTTCAGACATAACTAAAGAGTTATGCAATGACGCAATGATAACTCTTTGCATTACTTAACTTATGTAGCAAAGTGCAATTACATCTGAGCTATAGTAGATAAACACAGTTCCAACAAAATATTCCTTATTATTTAGTTCTAACAAAAGATTGTGAAAAAGGTTCTGATGGAGGTGGTCCTGGCTGAGGGAGACACTGCTTAACAACCTTTCTCTGGTGTGCAAGGTCTTCAGAGACATCCTAAGCATGTCTGAGTCCCGGGAGGAGGTCCACTTATTATGGCTGCATGGTAAGTTTGTTTCCACCCATACAATAAGAAAGTGTATCCCTAGTTGGCATTGTGATGCCAACTTAACTTACCCATTTGTGTCTTTGTTGATTTAGGCAATACTAATCACATGTTCATAGATGCTTTAGACGGGTTGGTTGTTTAGAAAAACAAATGCGTGAGTAACTATGGGGCAAAACAGACAGGGTTGGCTTAGATTGTTGATATCATGTAAACTATACTTAATCTCCAATGTTTATTGAAAACAAAGTTGCAGTGAGCATTTGTCCCTCAAATACATCGTTACTGTTTTTGGTTAGCGAGCTCTCTAGCAAATTTGAGCCATATTAGCATAGATGTGACATCAGTCAAAGCACCAAAAATATTCAATTGTTTTAATATGGTCATACTAGGTTTTTTTTGCCTGTTTTATTTTGAATTGTTGGACCCCTTTAGGTGTAAATTGTTTTGGATAAAATATTGATTTTAGCCTTTACTACTAAAGCCCATACAAATGCATAAATGGCAAAACGTACAGTCAAAAATGAAATCATTAGAAACAAGGACTGTCCTAAATCGAGGAGATATTAAAAAAAAATGTAAAAAATCAGGAAGGTATATATATATATATATATATATATATAAATATATATTTATATTCCTGATTTTTTACTGTATTTAACCCCGTTTATCGGGTAGGCACAAAACTACCTTCATTCTTCAGTTTTTTGTAAAAAGAAAAAATCAGGTACAGGTTAAGTTCAGACGAGTACCGTTACACTTGTGAAAGTCATAGAGCAAAATGGAGAACACCACCGTGTTCGTGACATGATACCGACTTCAGACAAGTATCCTGACACTTGTGTGGGTCATAGAGCAAAACGGAGAACACCATCGTGTCAAACCGTTCGGACACTACATACGTTTTCGTGAGAAGACCAATTTTTGGCACGTCTCATGGTCTGACAAACATCGGTCTAGCTCTGCCACCTTTCATCGCAGATGCGGTGGATTGAGACCCATCCAATATCTCTTGCTTAAACTGACGGATTTTGATGGCCATTTTTTAAATGATGTTGCTTAGATTGGGGCACCGGTGCGTCATTCGACTCTAGGGGTTTAAATAAAATTTTGTTCAGCTATAGTGTATCACGTCTCATCAATGAATCTGCCTGTTGTAATGCTGCTGTTTGTAACAAATATTTAACAAAGTATTGGTTAGGTTCATTTTTAGACTGACCGGTCAAATTTAGACTGTTTACCCTTCCAGTCTCAGGGTTAAGATGTTGTTTTTTGGGTACTACTATCTATTGTGTCACCTATGATCTCACAGGACAACTAATGCATTTCCACTTGTAGAACTGGGAGGTCTGATACAGCCATTGTCATATAATTTACCCCAAAAGGGGGGTATGGCTAAGGTGTCAATTAGGGTTTGGGATAGAGAATAAAGAACATACCCAATACAGCTAGCTAATATCATTGACTGTCCATTTTAGTCTTTCAGATAATCACCACTGAACACTTGCCTACAGCCTCATTTATTTTGATATCTTCCTCTGAAAACAAAGAAATGAGAGCATAATATGGAGTGTCAAAATATGGAGGTTGATTTGGAAATTTATAAATATAATTTATTCTGTACATCCCTCCATTTAGTTGCTGACAAAGGGAACTACAATAATGTATTAGCACAACAATATAGTTTTCTTAAGTACATTTCTGTGACAAAAACCAAACTTAATTACTACAATTACAATTAATAAATAAAGTCATTGCCATTATACTGCAAGCTACACTCTTCTGCTGTCCCAATAGGAAACCCCTTTTTGGTTCCAGGTAGAACTAACTTCCCTTATCTTTGAAAAAAAGATGCTATCAAGAACCTAAAAGGGTTCTTCGTATGTCCCTATAGGAGAACCATTTGAAGAACCCCTTTCGGTTCCATGTAGAACCCTCTGTAGAAAGGGTTCTACATGGAAACCAAAAGGGTTCTACCAAACAGTGGAGGCTCCTAAGAGGAGGAAGGGGAGGACCATTCTCCTCAGTGATGTTCAGAAAAATAAAGATAGTGAAACATGAAAAAAGTTATCCTTTTCAGATAAAAGTATACTAAAGTTATGAAAAAAAAACTAACGGAATAGAGCTAAGCACAGGCAAAATCCTATAGGAAAACCTGGTTCAGTCTGCTTTCCAAGAGACACTGGCAGAGAAATTCACCCTTCAGCAGGACAATAGCCTAAATGACAAGGCCAAATATACACTGGAGTTGCTTACCAAGATGACATTGAAGGTTCCTGAGTTGCCCAGTTATAGTTTTGACTTAAATCGTCTTGAAGATCTATGGAAAGACTTGAAAATGGCTGTCTAGCAATGATCAAACACCAACTTGACAGAGCTTGAAGAATTTTAAAAAGAATAATGTGCAAATGTTGTACAATCCAGGTGTGCAAAGCTTTTAAGACTTACCCAGAAAGACTCACAGCTGTAATCGCTGCCAAAAAAAAACACTTGAAATTACAGAGTGTTCTGTTGGATCGTTGCCAAAAATCCCATTTGAAACACAATAAAATTGGGAAAAGGGGGTGTGAATACTTTGTGAAGGCACTGTATACAGCAAGATGTACGCAGCTAACAGTACTACTACTGCTTATTGAGAAAGCTAATAGCCGCTGGCATGAAGGAGAGTTTAGACCTGTTCGTTTTAATCTTAAGGAGCCTGTCACGCCCTGACCTTAGAGATCCTTTTTATGTCTCTATTTTGGTTTGGTCAGGGCGTGAGCATTCTATGTTTTTGTGTTCTATGTTTTCTATTTCTGTGTGTTTGGCCGGGTGTGGTTCTCAATCAGAGGCAGCTGTCTATCTTTGTCTCTGATTGAGAACCATACTTAGGTAGCCTTTTCCCACCTGTGTCTTGTAAGTAGTTGTTTTCTGTTTTTGTGTCTGCACCAGACAGAACTGCTTCGGTTTGGTTCGTTCTCTTTGTTATTTCAGTGTTCAGTTCAAATAAACATATGAACACGTATCAGGCTGCACCTTGGTCCTCTCCTTCCAACAGCTGTGACAGAGCCTGTATCTGCGCTCTCAAGCAAGCAACATAAATTCATCAAACAAGGGATCAAATTGTATTTTATTTGTCATGTTTCATAAACAAGGTATGGACTAACAGTGAAATGCGTACCTACTGGCCCTTTCCTAGAGAAATAAGAAAATTAAAACACGTAATAATGAAAGTACTAATAGATACAGAGTGAGTAACGATAGCTTGGCAGTATACAGCTATATACAGAATGTAGTGCAAAAAGGGTCAATGCGGATAGTTAAACAGTTAACTAAATTGCTACCCAACTATTTCGCAGTCTTATGGCTTGGGGGGTAGAAGCTGTTCAGGGTCCTGTTGGTTCAAGACTTGATGCATCGTATCACTTGTCGTGTGGTAGCAGAGAGAAGAGTCTATGACTTGCATGGCTCGAATCTTTGAAAATTTGTAGAGCCTTCTGCTGACACCGCCTGTTATAGAGGTCCTGGGTGGCAGGGAGTTTGGCCCCAGTGATGTACAGTGCCTTGCGAAAGTATTCGGCCCCCTTGAACTTTGTGACCTTTTGCCACATTTCAGGCTTCAAACATAAAGATATAAAACTGTATTTTTTTGTGAAGAATCAACAACAAGTGGGACACAATCATGAAGTGGAACGACATTTATTGGATATTTCAAACTTTTTTAACAAATCAAAAACTGAAAAATTGGGTGTGCAAAATTATTCAGCCCCTTTACTTTCAGAGCAGCAAACTCTCTCCAGAAGTTCAGTGAGGATCTCTGAATGATCCAATGTTGACCTAAATGACTAATGATGATAAATACAATCCACCTGTGTGTAATCAAGTCTCCGTATAAATGCACCTGCACTGTGATAGTCTCAGAGGTCCGTTAAAAGCGCAGAGAGCATCATGAAGAACAAGGAACACACCAGGCAGGTCCGAGATACTGTTGTGAAGAAGTTTAAAGCCGAATTTGGATACAAAAAGATTTCCCAAGCTTTAAACATCCCAAGGAGCACTGTGCAAGCGATAATATTGAAATGGAAGGAGTATCAGACCACTGCAAATCTACCAAGACCTGGCCGTCCCTCTAAACTTTCAGCTCATACAAGGAGAAGACTGATCAGAGATGCAGCCAAGAGGCCCATGATCACTCTGGATGAACTGCAGTGATCTACAGCTGAGGTGGGAGACTCTGTCCATAGGACAACAATCAGTTGTATATTGCACAAATCTGGCCATTATGGAAGAGTGGCAAGAAGAAAGCCATTTCTTAAAGATATCCATAAAAAGTGTCATTTAAAGTTTGCCACAAGCCACCTGGGAGACACACCAAACATGTGGAAGAAGGTGCTCTGGTCAGATTAAACCAAAATTGAACTTTTTGGCAACAATGCAAAACGTTATGTTTGGCGTAAAAGCAACACAGCGCATCACCCTGAACACACCATCCCCACTGTCAAACATGGTGGTGGCAGCATCATGGTTTGGGCCTGCTTTTCTTCAGCAGGGACAGGGAAGATGGTTAAAATTGATGGGAAGATGGATGGAGCCAAATACAGGACCATTCTGGAAGAAAACCTGATGGAGTCTGCAAAAGACCTGAGACTGGGACAGAGATTTGTCTTCCAACAAGACAATGATCCAAAACATAAAGCAAAATCTACAATGGAATGGTTCAAAAATAAACATATCCAGGTGTTAGAATGGCCAAGTCAAAGTCCAGACCTGAATCCAATCGAGAATCTGTGGAAAGAACTGAAAACTGCTGTTCACAAATGCTCTCCATCCAACCTCACTGAGCTCGAGCTGTTTTGCAAGGAGGAATGGGAAAAAATGTCAGTCTCTCGATGTGCAAAACTGATAGAGACATACCCCAAGCGACTTACAGCTGTAATCGCAGCAAAAGGTGGCGCTACAAAGTATTAACTTAAGGGGGCTGAATCATTTTGCACGCCCAATTTTTCAGTTTTTGATTTGTTAAAAAAGTTAGAAATATCCAATAAATGTCGTTCCACTTCATGATTGTGTCCCACTTGTTGATTCTTTACAAAAAAAATACAGTTTTATATCTTTATGTTTGAAGCCTGAAATGTGGCAAAAGGTCGCAAAGTTCAAGGGGGCTGAATACTTTCGCAAGGCACTGTACTGGGCCGTACACACTACCCTCTGTAGCTTTTGATACATTGTGCAATTGTCATGATGACTGCAAGAATGTCAACCAGAGCTGTTGCCAGAGAATTCAATGTTCATTTCTCTACATAAGCCACCTCCAACTCTAGTTTTAGAGAATTTGGTAGTACGTCCAACCAGCCTCACAACTGCAGACCAGGTTTAACCATGCCAGCCCAGGACCTCCACATCCAACTTTGGTGAGGCTGGGCTGTAGACGACTGTTGAAAACATGAACAGAGGCAGTTGGTGCACTGATCTAGGAGAGTGTCTCAGCTGGTAAGACCAGGGGCCGAACCGTCGCAGGACCGGGAACAGAGGTGAAGAGAGGTCATCACTGGCAGAGAGTGGGGGTGAGCCGCCGCCGGAGTGTCGAATAGGTGTCGAAGGCAAACCAGGTCATTGGAGCATAGGGGACGACGGCCGAAGGGGGCAGAGCGGAGCAGCAAGCAAAAGCAATACAGTGGGTGCAACAGTGGCCGTTAGCGTTGGGAGATTACAGTACAGCCGTCGAGAGTGCCCCAGCATGTGCTGACATTCCACTGTAGGACCCTGGAGGCAGTAAAAGCTGAAAACAGGCAAGGGCAGTCGAGGATTGTTGCACCACCAAAACAAAATGGCCTGGTCCATAGCAATGGCGTGCCAGATATCCAACTCTTATCGGCGAGAAGAGCGAGCCGAGCAGATTACGTCTATATAGTATGAGAAGGCTAGCGGGACCTGAGGTGGGGAGAGGGGCCACTGGCACCTTGTAGGATGTGCTGGCAAAGCGAGGAAGAGACTGGAAATGGAGTGTGTTGAGTGGATGAAGAGCCAGGGCGGCTGTCGAGAGGGACTGGTGAGCCGGAGGGCGGGGCTGAGCTGCGGACAGCAGTGAAAACTGGAACATCGAGGCAATCTGCTTATTGAACTGAGAGAAGGTCACAGCTGTGAGGAACAGGGGCCGAGCCAAAGCTGGAGCAGCAGCCAAAGATTGAGGTTGTCACTGGTGGAGAAGGAGGGTGTGTCACCATGGGAGCGGTCACAGGCCGGCTGGCCTGAGGTGGGGAGGATGTCCCTGGTAGAGAGAGGGGATGAGCTGCTGCATGGGGCCAGAGGGACCTGAGGTGAGGAGAGATCGTAACTGGCAGAGATAGGGGAAGCGGCGGTCACGGGGCCAGCGGGACCTGAAAGGGGGAGAGCTGCTAGAGGCTGTGAAGATAGCGCTGGCTAGGAGGCCGGGAGGCCAGAGTGACCGGTAGTGAAGATTAGAACAGAGAGGAAGTCGGATTCACTGAACTGTAACAGGGTTGCACCTATTGCCTTGTACAGCTATATACAGAATGTAGTGCAAAAAGGGTCCGGAACTGCCTGAGTGGGGCCAGACCGCTGCGGGGAATGGCGGGCACGGAACTGCCTGAGTGGGGCCAGACCGCTGCGGGGAATGGTGGGCACAGAACTGGCTGAGTGGGGCCAGACCGCTGCGGGGAATGGTGGGCACAGAACTGGCTGAGTGGGGCCAGACCGCTGCGGGGAATGGCGGGCACGCAACTGGCTGAGTGGGGCCAGACCGCTGTGGGGAATGGCAGGAACGTAACTGGCTGAGTGGGGTGGGGATGTGAGAGGTTGTCGCGGGCAGAGAGAGGGGAGATGCTGCAGTGGTGGCAGCGGGACCTGAGGGAAAGAGGGGTCGATACTGGCATAGAGAGGGTGAGCCAGGGTCCAGTGGGGCCGGAAAGAAAAGTAGTAGCAAGAGGCAAGGGAGCTGGAGGGCCGGCGGGCCAGAGCTGTTGGCTGCAGGGACATAGGCTGTGTCTGATGCAAAGTCGTAATCTGAGGCTGGGAGAGAAGCCAGGTCGAGCTGGTTTGGGGGCCTGGGTCGAAGTCTTGAAGGTCTGAGGCTTGAAAGCTGAGTTGGTGGTGTTGGAATGAGTATGCGGCAGTGGAGGCAGCAGAGGATGACGTCATGGTGGCCCTCTGGGTACATGGTGTCATCATGCGGTAGGCAACATAGGTGGAGGTAGATGTGGTCCCGGTGGGAGGGGCAGCACTAGTCAATCGACCAGAGAGCGGGAGGAGTAGTTTAGTGGAAGAAAAGGGGTACGAGGGAGAGAGAAAAATAACAAGTGAGAGAACAATCATGGTAAATTTGGTAAACAAACTTGGTAAGCAACTCCAGTGTATATTTGGCCTTGTGTTTTAGGTTGTTATCCTGCTGAAAGGTGAATTTGTTTCCCAGTGTCCATTGAAAACCAGACATAACAGGTTCCCTAAAAAACTTCCTTGTCCATGCCGATGACAAACATACCTATAACATAATGCAGCCACCACCATGCTTGAAAATATGAAGAGTGCTGCTCAGTGATGTGTTATGTTGGATTTGCTCCAAACATAACACTTTGTATTCAGGACACAAAGTACATTTCTTTGCCACATTTTTTGCAGATTTACTTTAGTGCCAAATTTTTACTAATTAACTTATTTAGGCTCACCATAACACAGGGGTTGAATGCTTATTGACTCAAGACATTTCAACTTCTCATTTTGAAGGAATTTATTTAAAATAATCTAATAACAGAATTCCACTTTGACATTGTGTGTCTACAAAATGTAGAAAAAGGCAAGGGTGTGAATACTTTCTGAAGGCACAGTATGTGTGTTTGAGAGAGAGAGAGAGAGAGAGAGAGAGAGAGAGAGAGAGAGAGAGAGAGAGAGAGAGAGAGAGAGAGAGAGAGAGAGAGAGAGAGAGAGAGAGAGAGAGAGAGAGAGAGAGAGAGAGAGAGAGAGAGAGAGAGAGAGAGAGAGAGAGAGAGAGAGAGAGAGAGAGAGAGGGGGGTGTCTCTGTACTATACTGCCCCATCCACCGGACCTCCAGCTGGGGTCCACAGAGGAGAGGAGCCCCCTTGGTCTTGCCTCCATATGCTGGGACTCTGGATCCAGGCTGTCAGTGTTAGCCCCAGCACATGGAGGGCAGTCGGGGGGCATGGGGGGAGTCACCGCCCCACCAGCATTGTGCGGAGGGGACAGGAGCCGAGTGGGGCCCAGCAGGAGAGGAGAGGCCTTTTCTAAAGATTGAGCCAACTTGAGCTCTCTTTCTCACACCCTGCTTTCTCTCTCCCTCCACATCTCTCGCTCTCTCTCTCCCTCTCATTTACCCACACCACCTTCTCTCGTTCTTCTCAGGGATGGCAGATTGATACACTCGCTGAAACGTGATTGTTTGTTTCAGAGTTCTCTGTGAATTGAGTTTTTTTTATGAAACCGCACCCTGGCCCCTCCTCCTTCCCACTAACCTATTCTACACTTAATTAAATCGAGCCACGCTGCTCTGTTTTTCAATCATTTTGTCCACATCAAAGTCACTCCTGAGAAGATGTAAAAAGGAGGAAGGGGCCAGGGACCAGACAAATCTCTCCAGTCTTTCTCCACACAATGCTTCTCATTTGAATTCCCACATATATTGCTGATCAACAGTCTGAATGGTGGTTCTGATTAAGTGTTGTTATTGTGGTCCCCACACTTGAGTTCCAAAGCCCAGGGGATACATTTTCCCCTTTGTCTTTGACATCAAAGTTATTTGGGATGGAATGTGTCGCAGTGACTGAGGAATCATGGGGTCATCAAGTCCAATATGTGTTTACCAACCAAACAGCCCACCAATCATGGACTATGACACTATGGAATCACCATGGGGCATAACATGTATTCTTCAAGTGTTTTGTGTTAGTGGTGGTAGTGATTGCCATAGAGATCCTATATGTATTAAAAAGAAGGCCTTCTGTTTAGATGATCACCTTAATTTATGAGTTATTTAAATCATGAAATTCAAAAATGTAAAGCATGTAGTATATTTAAGGGTTCAAAAAGGCTTCTTAAGTTTGTAATTTCCCGTTTGAAATTGTATTGACCCCTAAAAAATGGCCATTCATTATAATACACATAATAATTCACATTTCCTGTTGCTCCTGTAGAAAACGGCCTCAAAAATGGCCTACATCTTTACAGCTACCAAACGGTTGTAAATTGGCCTGTTTTGTTTTTGTTTAGTTTGATCCCTTCCCCATTAACTTTTGCAGAAACAGGAGCTACTCTTCCTGGGGTCCACAAAAAGAATCCACAAAACATGATAGACAAGGACAGCCATGCAAATGTTAAATACAACGATATGCAAACAATACAACAACAAACAATACAATTAAAAAAGTATGTGTGTGTGTGTTTCTGTGTGTTTGTGTGTGTCCCCTCACACACTGTAAAAGTAATTTTGCTGTTTGCTTGAGTAGTTGGAGATGGAGTTCCCTGCAGTCGTCTTGTATAATACTGTGCATTGCAGTGAATCTGTTTCGGTCTTGGGGACTGTGAAGAGACCCCTGGTGGCATGTCTTGTGGGGTATGTATGGGTGTCTGAAGAGACCCCTGGTGACATGTCTTGTGGGGTGTGTATGGGTGTCTGAAGAGACCCCTGGTGACATGTCTTGTGGGGTGTGTATGGGTGTCTGAAGAGACCCCTGGTGACATGTCTTGTGGGGTATGTATGGGTGTCTGAAGAGACCCCTGGTGACATGTCTTGTGGGGTGTGTATGGGTGTCTGAAGAGACCCCAGGTGGCATGTCTTGTGGGGTGTGTATGGGTGTCTGAAGAGACCCCTGGTGACATGTCTTGTGGGGTGTGTATGGGTGTCTGAAGAGACCCCTGGTGGCATGTCTTGTGGGGTATGTATGGGTGTCTGAGCTGAATGTTATTTGATTATGCAGACAATCTGGAATGTTCATCACAGTAATATTACTCATAAAAACTAGAAGAGAAGAAGTGAATCTCTCGTCATCCCTCAGCCAGGAGCGACTGGCATGCATGTTGTTGATGTTAGTTCTGTCTGTGCAGTTAAGGGCCAGTTGTGCCGCTCTGTTTTGAGCTCCAATGGATACAGTCCAGTTCAGCAGGGTTTTCCCAAACTCTTCCCTGGAGCCCCCTTGGGTGCGCGTTTTGGTTTTTGCCCTAGCACTACACAGCTGATTCAAACAACCAGCTCATAACCAGGCTTCAATTATTTGAATCAGCTGTCTAGTGCAAGCAGACATTCACCCAGGGGGACCCCAGAACCGAGTTACAGTGCCTTGCGAAAGTATTTGGCCCCCTTGAACTTTGCGACCTTTTGCCACATTTCAGGCTTCAAACATAAAGATATAAAACTGTATTTTTTTGTGAAGAATCAACAACAAGTGGGACACAATCATGAAGTGGAACGACATTTATTGGATATTTCAAACTTTTTTAACAAATCAAAAACTGAAAAATTGGGCGTGCAAAATTATTCAGCCCCTTTACTTAGAGTGCAGCAAACTCTCTCCAGAAGTTCAGTGAGGATCTCTGAATGATCCAATGTTGACCTAAATGACTAATGATGATAAATACAATCCACCTGTGTGTAATCAAGTCTCCGTATAAATGCACCTGCACTGTGATAGTCTCAGAGGTCCGTTAAAAGCGCAGAGAGCATCATGAAGAACAAGGAACACACCAGGCAGGTCCGAGATACTGTTGTGAAGAAGTTTAAAGCCGGATTTGGATACAAAAAGATTTCCCAAGCTTTAAACATCCCAAGGAGTACTGTGCAAGCGATAATATTGAAATGGAAGGAGGGATGTTTAGAGGGACCTGGCCGCCCCTCTAAACTTTCAGCTCATACAAGGAGAAGACTGATCAGAGATGCAGCCAAGAGGCCCATGATCACTCTGGATGAACTGCAGAGATCTACAGCTGAGGTGGGAGACTCTGTCCATAGGACAACAATCAGTTGTATATTGCACAAATCTGGCCTTTATGGAAGAGTGGCAAGAAGAAAGCCATTTCTTAAAGATATCCATAAAAAGTGTCGTTTAAAGTTTGCCACAAGCCACCTGGGAGACACACCAAACATGTGGAAGAAGGTGCTCTGGTCAGATGAAACCAAAATTGTACTTTTTGGCAACAATGCAAACGTTATGTTTGGCGTAAAAGCAACACAGCTCATAACCCTGAACACACCATCCCCACTGTCAAACATGGTGGTGGCAGCATCATGGTTTGGGCCTGCTTTTCTTCAGCAGGGACAGGGAAGATGGTTAAAATTGATGGGAAGATGGATGGAGCCAAATACAGGACCATTCTGGAAGAAAACCTGATGGAGTCTGCAAAAGACCTGAGACTGGGACAGAGATTTGTCTTCCAACAAGACAATGATCCAAAACATAAAGCAAAATCTACAATGGAATGGTTCAAAAATAAACATATCCAGGTGTTAGAATGGCCAAGTCAAAGTCCAGACCTGAATCCAATCGAGAATCTGTGGAAAGAACTGAAAACTGCTGTTCACAAATGCTCTCCATCCAACCTCACTGAGCTCGAGCTGTTTTGCAAGGAGGAATGGGAAAAAATGTCAGTCTCTCGATGTGCAAAACTGATAGAGACATACCCCAAGCGACTTACAGCTGTAATCGCAGCAAAAGGTGGCGCTACAAAGTATTAACTTAAGGGGGCTGAATAATTTTGCACGCCCAATTTTTCAGTTTTTGATTTGTTAAAAAAGTTTGAAATATCCAATAAATGTCGTTCCACTTCATGATTGTGTCCCACTTGTTGTTGATTCTTCACAAAAAAATACAGTTTTATATCTTTATGTTTGAAGCCTGAAATGTGGCAAAAGGTCGCAAAGTTCAAGGGGGCCGAATACTTTCGCAAGGCACTGTATGTAAACCCTGCAGTACAGGACAGACCATATATACATGTAGGCTGTGGAGAGTCATTACCTTAATAAAACAGTGGATTAACATTTTACGTATACAATAGTGTACCATTGACTCCAGCAAGGTTACGGTGGATTTAATTGTATACTATTATAAGTTGTGTATTAATGCTATGTTATTATATTAATGTACATACATATATAATATCATAAATTATCAAATTGCTTGGCTGTAACAGTACTATAACAATGTGTAACTACGCTGTACACTGTAGCTGCTAACATCATCATCATGTAAATACAGTTTTAGCAACACCTAATGAAAAGGGACACCCTTAATTATTGATTTTACAGTGGAGAGTCTGTTTTGGCCATGTTCCTCTGCTGCCTTCTACTGTTGTTGTTCTGAACTACAAGTAGAGTGACTGACAACTTAAGGGCCCATCTCAATTCATATGTCTGCAATTCCTTCATATCCCCTCTCCTAAGGCCTTCTCCTCCAATGTGTTTTGAGAAGGTGAGGAGAGATTGAGATAAATCAAGGTAAAAATGAATTGAGCCACGGTTTTGCATGGAAAGTTTACCTTTTTCTTCCACATGATATATACCTTTTTTCTTCCCCACTAACCCTCCTTACCTACACAACGCATCTCATTTTCAGCCTATTTGCACAATGTCTTTTACTGTATCCACTAGGTGGCAATGGAGGGTCATGGATAAGTGTATTTGTACCGTGGTATCCTTCATTGGCCAAGGCCGTGCAACCGAATCGAACTGCCACATTCTACCCCTGAATTAATTTACATTTAACATGACATTTTATTAATTTAGCAGACGCTTTTATCTAGAGCTATTTACAGTAGTTTATTTATTTAATTGAATGTATTTTTGTTATTTAACTAGAAAGTTTAACTAGTAGTGAGCGCATACACTTTATCTTTTTTGTATTTGTTATTTTGTTAATTTGTCATCTTACTTTCTTATCATTTTCTTGTAACTTTTTGGGGTAACACTTTACTTGACACCCAGCATCATAACACATTATGACAAGGTCATAACCATGTCATAACAGCTGTGACGTAACCTGTCACAATATGGTCATAACACTGTCATGACACATTTAGACCTGTTGTGAAATATATTACAGTATTTAATGGCTAGTTATGACACCTATAGTGGCTGGTTATGACACCTATAGTGGCTGGTTATGACACCTATAGTGGCTGGTTATGACACCTATAGTGGCTGGTTATGACACCTATAGTGGCTGGTTATGACACCTATAGTGGCTGGTTATGACACCTATAGTGGCTGGTTATGACACCTATAGTGGCTGGTTATGACACCTATAGTATAAGGCAATCCAACCCTTTGACTTTTTTCACACTTTGTTGTGTTACTGCCTGAATTTTAGATTTTTTTGTTATTATAAAATAATAAAAAATGAAAAGCTGAAATGTCTTGAGTCAATAAATATTCAACCCCTTTGTTATGACAAGATTAAATAAGTTCAGGAGTAAAAATTGTGTTTAACATGATTTTTGAACGACTACCTCATCCCTGTACCCCAGACATACAATTATCGTTAAGGTCCCTCATTCGAACAATGAATTTCAAACACAGATTCATCCACAAAAAAACAGGGAGGTTTTCCAATGCCACACAAAGTAGGGCACCTATTGGTCAATGGGTAAAACAAACAAACGGACATTGAATATCCCATTGAGCAAGGTGAAGATTTTATTTACACTTTGGATGGTGTATCATTACACCCAGTCACTACAAAGATACAGGTGTCCTTCCTAACTCAGTTGCCAAAGAGGAAAGAAACCGCTCAGGGATTTCACCATGAGACCAATGGTGACTTTAAAACAATTACAGAGTTGAATGGCTGTAACAGGAGAAAACTGAGGATGGCTCAACAACATCATAGTTACTCTGCAATACTAACCTAACCTTGACAGAGTGAAAAGGAAGCCTATACAGAAGATACATATTCTAAAACATGCATCCTGATTGCAATAAGACACTAAAGTAATACTGCTAAAAATGGTTGCCCACTATCGGCATATCTATTTTGTATGGCCATCGAAATGTTAGCTATTAGATCCAACAGTAATATCAAGAGCCTAACAATAAAGGTGTCATTGTACGCTGGTCATTGTACGCTGGTGATTCATGTTCTTTTAAATCCACAATGTCAATCTAGATAATTGTTCTGACCTCTCTGGATTACAACCAAACTGTGATAAGTTTACTATATTACGAATTGGATCCCAAAAATATATACCTTTTACATTACTGTGTGTAGTTTACCAATAAAATGGTCTGACGGTGAAGTGGAAAAACTCCATATTCATACCCGAAAGAAAGAAATGATCTCACTACAATACATTTTAATAGAAAGTTGGCAAAAATACATAAGATCTTGCTTCTGTGGAAAAGAAAATAACTGTCTATGTCACGGATCCCCCCGGTTCTGCTGCTCATTCCGTTCACCAGCTCTGGAGGTCTACGTCACTGTCCTTCTAGGCGTCACTGAACTGGATTCATTACCCAACCCCAGACTGTCTTGTCTCATTACGCACACCTGGTTCCCATTCCCCCTGTTTAGTATGTGTATTTAAAATGTGCCCTCTGTTCCCCATTGTGTATGGATTTGGAGAGCAGATATGATTAAATATTAAAGCATTAGACCTCTCACTAAAACTGGTTGTCTAGTAGATCTCTAAGAATGTCTCACCCCATGTTCAGGAATGGCCTTTTTCCCTTTATTCAGATTACAACCGCTCACATTCGGTTATTTGAAAATACAATTTTAATGATATCATAAAGAGGACTGGTGGAGTTATGTCACACATACACACATGCAGCTAACAAAAATATATGGAAATGTCTGCTCTACCCAAAATTACAACCAACTAATTGCAGCATTACCACAAAAATGGAAGAGTCAAGTGGAAGGGGGAGAAAGTAAGGAACTTGTCTGTCGGACCTGCAAGACCAAAATTAATCAAATCTGCTACAGAGAGGGACTTCTCAAGATCTGATTTGTTTTCCGGGTCTAGTTCAGGAATCACAAGGTCATTCAAAATGGTGTGGTTAGAGATCTATCATTTGTTTCTGATGAGTAAAGGTCCTCGTAGAAATGTCTGAATTGATCATTAATACACTTTTGGTCTGAGGTGGTTACACCTGCCGAGGTTGTGATTTTAGGTATTAGGCCAGACGCTGCCGATTGCCTCAGTGATGGCAAAGAAGTTTACTGTCCCGTTCTCCATATTCATAGTGGTTTTAAGTGGAGGTCCTCTGCTAAACCAGTCAAAGTAATATCAAATTCAGTCTGTAATGTGATTCTCTCCATAGAGGTCTGTAGATAGCGTGGTTGAGTGCGTCTGATCAATGTTGTTTATAAAGGTTAGCAAGTTCTGTAAGACGCGCTGACCTCTTCTTATTCACGCCTGCATTATATTATATTATTATATTATCCCGTAGGGTGCACACTGGTAGTCTCTGGTAGGCGATTGACCTCTAGGAAAAAATCTATTTGGGTCGATATACGTGTTCAATTCTTCATCTGAGAAGAGATGTGGACTGAGTCGCCAAGTGCGTTGTGGGAGAACGTTGTCAGGAAAATACAGTACCATTACCACCGGGCTGAGACGACAATACCCTCATAATCAGTGGACTTTAGTAGCGGGAGCAACTTGTTGTCTAGGAGAAAATGATGAATTATGGATTATGGACTGGGGAAAATAAATACTATTGTTTAGATGTAGGATCTGTACATCTCCAGGGGTCTGTTACACTATGCCTTGTTAAAAGAATTAATAACACATGCTGATTTAGAAAGGGACTCTGATAATGCTTTAGAGCGGTCTAATGTGGGGTGAAAGGACACACTTAAAGTTCCCCGCTAGTATAAATTGGTGTGAGTGAGAAAAACTCACAGAAAAACTGGTCATTGTCCCAACTAGGAGCATAAATACTGGCTAATACAACTGGCATGTTGAATAGGCACAATAACAAAATGGCCATTTTTGTCCGATATCTCCTTTGACTCTACGAACTGAACATCTCTATGAATCAAAATAGCAGAGCACAACATTTGGAATGGAATATCTGTGAGAATCCTCCCTGTTTGATTCTAGAATGATCTGTCATGCGTAGATGTGTTTTCTGGAGATACACTATATCCGCCTTTGATTTCTGTAAATGGGAAAATACCTTACCACATTTGACTGGGTGGTTCAAACCGTGCGTGTTCCAACTGACACATTTAGTTGCAGCCCTGCATAGCCTATAGTTAAGAGTAAGCCTATTTAAAACCTTTGACAACCTCTGCAAAGGGGGACAGGGAGGTAGGCAAGAAAAAATATATATATTTTTAAATGACTAAGAAATCATAGTAGGTATAAAAACTTTTTTTTTTTTTTTTTTTTACATACATTCACATTGAGGAGAACTAGTATGAACAACAACACCCCAGTGCTGGCCTCGCCCCGAATGGGAGGCTGCACTAAATCCCTAGTACACACTTACAGTACGCCACATACCGATAACAGCTTACCTAGAGAGACTGAGCCTCACCAGAACGTATCCATATATATATATATATATATAGATACGTTCAATTATATATATATATAATTACAAATTATGTCATAAAGAAAAACCCTTGAATCACTAGGTGGTCTAAAGGGTTTTTCTTTATTTTTACTATTTTCTACATTGTAGAATAACAGGGAAGTCATCAAAACTATGAAATAACACATATGGAATCATGTAGTAACGAAAAAAGTGTTAAACAAATCAAAAGATATTTTACATTTGAGATTCTTCAAATAGCCACTGTCATGACGTTGGCCTGAGTGGAGGAGGTTTATGACCCCCATAAATGCTTTCCCCCTTTTTCCTCTCTCTACTTTACCAATGTGACTATTGAAAATCCATTGGTTAACATTGAGAGAGAGTCTGGTGACATCAAAAATGGGAAAAGGTAACCATATTTCGGTAATCTAACCAGTTGAAAATATGTGTTGGGACTTAATGAATATGAATCAGATTCACATGGAACTGTTGTGCAATTTAAATGTTTAAATATGAAACTATTTGTGAAAAGATTAAATATAATTTAGCTTCTTAATGAGAGAACGGTTTGTCATAGAGTAAACTATGCCCAGCTCAGTGGCCCTGCCCCTATGAACAGACATTGGTTATAAACTATGAAACACGCCCTTCTCTCCCCTCCTATATAAAGCCCTTGACGAAAATGTAACTTTCTGTTCCGGGGACGCTAGGGCGACAGTCCTACGTTAAAAAGGCTCAGATAATAAGCTGTTCCAAGGACGTGTGGACTTGAGGTCTCCATGTTGAAAGGACAAAGACCACCTACAGAACTAAGCCAACCTTTGAGAACAAAATTAGCTTCGAATTTCAATGTGAAGGTGACAACCTACACCCCGGAAGGATGCATTTCAACTATACCAGCCAGAATATAGCATGAGCTTAAAAGTATGGGAACTTGGTATGAACTTTGAACTCTTATTCACTCCAGAAGTGATACCTCCTAGCCGTTGAGTTAGCAGCAGTCACTAAACGTGGGCTAGGAGAGGACGGACAGAGTATCCATCCTACCACGCTCCAGTTCACCACTAGACATTCTTCAGTGGACCAGAGATCCATAAAGGACAAACCGGCCTTCCATCGACGACCAATCTACCGAAGCGCAGCTCAGAGTAAATATTTATTGCATTCTCCTTTTTGAAATGGGCGGTTATTTTGAATGCATAAGATTCTGTATTTACGATAGGATAGCTTCTCCCTTTGTTACTCAGTCTTCCCGCTCTTTCACTCAAACCCAACCCCCTCTCTTTATGCAACCAGCCGTCATATCTGTTCCGTCCACCAGCGACGTTTTCTTTATGACATAATTTGTAATCAATGTATGATCCATTCTGTGTGATTATTTAGGTATTTAGTAAATAAGTTATTAAACCAAATGTTGTATTGCTGATTCAACTTGTTAGACAGGGTTCGTGAAGATTTTACCACTTTCAGATGAGACTAAACAAGGTGACGATTAAATATTGACTGCTATTGATGTAAAACATGACTAGGTCTTTAAGAGTTTATTCGAAAGATAACAGCTCTACAAACATTCATTCGTGGTGCCAATGAAAGGAGAGATCCCACGATGTACAATAATAGTTTAGATGAATAACCCAAAGCTATGAGGGGAAAGATAACAGCTATGTCTGCGTTGTGCTTGTACCATCGATTAACGACATGGGTTAGCTCAAACAGAAGCAAAAGATGAGCATTAAACCAACACAGGGAATCCTGTTGCTGTAAATCGGAAGTAAACTAATAGTTGCCTCAAAAATTTAGAGCTAAACAAAATGAGTGAAATTCTTAAATCGTTAGATGTACATAATTTGCAATATATGTTCTACACTTTTGGTCTAAGCATCATGAATATTAGGGAGAGTGCCGGAGCACATTATTTATTTCACTGTTCGCACTGTAGACATTCTAATAAAAGTGATCAGCATTAAATCAAATTGCCTCCTCGTTATTTCTCCCGACTCCAGAAAGACCATCATGTGAAAGCGCGGTGATCCTTCTATGTAATCATCCTATCCTGCCACACTGATTCCAGACCTGCTCTCTTATTTGTACATATAGGTTATTGGAGAGGGCCTGTGGGGTAAGCAACTGATCTTGACACAGGTTTTGGTATAGGTGGTCAGCTAGTGAAGAGGTCTCGACGTAATCACGTCACGTAGCCTAATCTAGTTGTCTCCCTACTGAATTTGAATCGTGGGAAAGCAAAATGAGAAAATTATAAGAAAAGGCAATCGAAATGGTCATTTTTCAAGACCAAAAATCCAGAGAAAAATGGTGAATCAAACCCAAAACGAGCCAGAGAACTGCAAGAGCCGGAGGAGAGGAGTGAGGGGCAACCTATTCCTGATGTTGATGCTAATCCCTCCAGTTCAGCATCACAACCGGCACCTCCACTAGCTAGGAGGGGAGGTGCAGTGCATCCACCAACAAAGTACTCGGAGAAGATGCATTTAGGTCAACATTGGATCATTCAGAGATCCTCACTGAACTTCTGGAGAGAGTTTGCTGCAATGAAAGTAAAGGGGCTGAATAATTTTGCACGCCCAATTTTTCAGTTTTTGATTTGTTAAAAAAGTTTGAAATATCCAATAAATGTCGTTCCACTTCATGATTGTGTCCCACTTGTTGTTGATTCTTCACAAAAAATACAGTTTTATATCTTTATGTTTGAAGCCTGAAATGTGGCAAAAGGTCGCAAAGTTCAAGGGGGCCGAATACTTTCGCAAGGCACTGTATCATCATATGTGTGTTCTCCTGTAGCCTACATTGACTTATTTTATTTGAAGTTATATTCGGATATTGTGATATTTGTTCTACTGCTACATTGATGTCATGAAAATGATATTAAATTCTGGTCTTGTAAGCCCCACAGCTGAGTATTTGTGCATATGGCGTAGCTATACTCAAGTATGTGGCTATACTGGAGTGATGTCTAAAATTCGTAGAAAATAACTAGCACCTTGGAGAGTGGTGTCCGTTTCACCACCATAGGTAGTAGGCTAATTGGCTGCTACGTTATGTTTGACAAGTTTTCTCAATGTGTTCCGGTGTGTGTGTGTGTGGGGGGGGGGGGGGGGGGGGGGGTTCGGCACAACACCTGTACCTCGGAGCCCACCAGACCTCCCGATTTTTACAAATTAAGCACTGGTGCTAGTGTAACAGTATTGCTTCCATCCCTCTCCTCGCCTTGAACCAGGAACCCTCTGCACACATTTACAACAGCCACCCTCGAAGCATCGTTACTAGAGGTCGACCGATTAATTGGAATGGCCGATTAATTAGGGATGATTTCAAGTTTTCATAACAATCGGAAATCGCTATTTTTGGGCGCCGATTTGACCTTTTTTTTTTACACCTTTATTTAATCTTTATTTAACCAGGCAAGTCAGTTAAGAACACATTCTTATTTTCAATGACGGCCTAGGAACGGTGGGTTAACTGCCTCGTTCAGGGACAGAAAGACAGATTTTCACATTGTCGGCTTGGGGGATCCAATCTTGCAACCTGACAGTTAACTAGTCCAACGCAATAACGACCTGCCTCTCTCTCCTTGCACTCCACAAGGAGACTGCCTGTTACGCAAATGCAGTAAGCCAAGGTAAGTTGCTAGCTAGCGTTAAAATGATCTTATAAAAAAACAATCAATCATAATCACTAGTTAACTACACATGGTTGATGATATTACTAGATATTATCTAGCGTGTCCTGCGTTGCATATAATCTGACTGAGCAGATAAGTATCTAAGTATCTAACTGAGCGGTGGTAGGCAGAAGCAGGCGTGTAAACATTCATTCAAACAGCACTTTCCTGCGTTTTGCCAGCAGCTCTTCGTTGTGCGTCAAGCATTGCGCTGTTTATGACTTCAAGCCTATCAACTCCCGAGATGAGGCTGGTGTGACCAAAGTGAAATGGCTGGCTAGTTAGCACGCGCTAATAGCGTTTCAAACTTCAATCGCTGTGAGCCTTGGGGTGGTTGTTTCCCTTGCTCTGCATGGGTAACGCTGCTTCGATGTGGAGGCTCGTGTTAAAAGGAACCACCAGCTTTCATATGTTCTCATGTTCTGAGCAAGGAACTGAAACGTTAACTTTCTTACATAGCACATATTGCACTTTTACGTTCTTCTCCAACACTTTGTTTTTGCATTATTTAAACCAAATTGAACATGTTTCATGATCTACTTGAGGCTAAATTGATTTTATTGATGTATTATATTAAGTTAAAATAAGTGTTAATGCAGTATTGTTGTAATTGTCATTATTACAAATACATTATGAAAAATCATAATCGGTCGACCTCTAATATTGAGATAACTGTAACTATTTACATCCGCTTTTTAAGAATAAACTCAGCAAAAAAAGAAATCTCCTCTCACTGTCAACTGCGTTTATTTTCAGCAAAATGTGTAAATATTTGTATGAACATAAGATTCAACAACTGAGACATAAACTGAACAGGTTCCACAGACATGTGACTAACAAATTTAATAATGTGTCCCTGAACAAAGGGGGGTCAAAATCAAAAGTCAGTATTTGGTGTGGTCACCAGATGCATTAAGTACTGCAGTGCATCTCCTCCTCATGGACTGCACCAGATTTGCCAGTTCTTGCTGTGAGATGTTACCCCGTTCTTCCACCAAGGCACCTGCAAGTTCCCAGACATTTCTGGGGGGAATGGCCCTAGCCCTCACCCTCCGATCCAATAGGTCCCAGACCTGCTCAATGGGATTGAGATCCGGGCTCTTCACTGGCAATGGCAGAACACTGACATTCCTGTCTTGCAGGAAATCACGCACAGAACGAGCAGTATGGCTGGTGGCATTGTCATGCTGGAGGGTCATGTCAGGATGAGCCTGCAGGAAGGGTACCACATGAGGGAGGAGGATGTCTTCCCTGTAACGCACAGTGTTGAGATTGCCTGCAATGACAACAAGCTCAGTCTGATGATGCTGTGACATACCGCCCCAGACCATGACGGACCCTGCAACTCCAAATCGATCTCGCTCCAGAGTACAGACCTCAGTGTAACGCTAATTCCTTCGACGATAAATGTAAATCCGACCATCACCCCTGGTGAGACAAAACCGCGACTCGTCCGTGAAGAGGACTTTTTGCCAGTCCTGTCTGTACAGCGACGGTGGGTTTGTGCCCATAGGCGATGTTGTTGCCGGCGATGTCTGGTGAGGACCTGCCTTACAACAGGCCTACAAGCCTTCAGTCCAGCCTCTCTCGGCCTATTGCGGACAGTCTGAGCAATGATTGTGCGTTCCTGGTGTAACTCAGGCAGTTGTTGTTGCCATCCTGTACCTGTCCCGCAGGTGTGATGTTCGGATGTACCGATCCTGTGCAGGTGTTGTTACATGTGGTCTGCCACTGCAAGGACGATCAGCTGTCCGTCCTGTCAACCTGTTGTCTTAGGCGTCTCACAATACGGACATTGCAATTTATTGCCTTGGCCACATCTGCAGTCCTCATGACTCCTTGCAGCATGCCTAAGGCACGTTCACGCAGATGAGCAGGGACCCTGGGCATCTTTCTTTTGGTGTTTTTCAGAGTCAGGTGAAAGGCGTCTTTAGTGTCCTAAGTTTTCATATCTGTGATCTTAATTGCCGACCGTCTGTAACTGTTAGTGTCTTAACGACTGTTCCACAGTCATTAATTGTTTATGGTTGAACAAGCATAAACATTGAACAAGCATGGGAAGTTTAGTTTCGTTGTGAGTTTATATTTGAGTAGTAGGAACACAATTGAATAACATTTTGCTAACCTGATTAAATATTGATTAAATAAAGCTTCTCAGCAATCTGCACACAATACCCCGTAATGACAAAATGGAAACAGGTTCTAAGATTTTTTTGTATATTTACTCAATTTAAAAAACAGATATGACATTTACATAAGTATTCAGACCCTTTGCAATGAGACTCGAAATTGAGCTCAGGTCCATCTTGTTTCCATTGATCATCCTTGATGTTTCTACAACTTGATTGGAGTCCACCTTTGGTAGATTCAATTCATTGGACATGATTTGAAAAGGCACACACCTGTATACAGTACCAGTCAAATGTTTGGACACACTGACTCATTCAAGGGGTTTCTTTATTTTTACTATTTTCTACATTAAGAATAATAGTGAAGACATAAAAACTATGAAATAACACATGGAATCATGTAGTAACCAAAAATAGATTTTAGATTTTAGATTCTTCAAAGTAGCCACCCTTTGCCTTCATGAAAGTTTTGCATACTCTTGGTATTCTCTCAACCAGCTTCATGAGGAATGCTTTCCCAAAAGTCTTGAAGGAGTTCCCACATATGCTGAGCACTTGATGGCTGCTTTGTCTTCACTCTGCAGTCCAACTCATCCCAAACCATAGCAATTGGGTTGAGGTCAGGTGATTGTGGAGGCCAGTTCATCTGATGGAGCACGCCATCACTCTCCTTCTTGGTCAAATAGCCCTTACACAGCCTGGAGGTGCGTTGGGTCATTGTCCTGTTGAAAAACAAATGATAGTCCCACTAAACGCAAACCAGATGGGATGGCGTATCGCTGCAGAATGCTGTGGTAGCCATGCTGATTAAGTGTTCCTTGAATTGTAATTAAATCACTGACAGTGTCACCAGCAAAGCACCCCCACACCATCACACCCCCTGCACCATGCTTCATGAGAGAACCACACATGCGGAGATCATCCGTTAACCTACTCTGCGTCTCAGAAAGCCACAGCGGTTGGCACCAAAAATCTAAAATTTGGACTCATCAGACCAAAGGACAGATTTCCACCAGTCTAATGTCCATTGTTTGTGTTTCTGTGCCCAAGCAAGTCTCTTCTTATTATTGGTGTCCATTAGTAGTGGTTTCTTTGCAGCAATTCGACCATGAAGGTCTGATTCTCGCAGTCTCCTCTGAACATTTTATGTTGAGATGTGTCTGTTACTTGAACTCTGTAAAGCATATATTTGGGCTGCAGTTAACTCTAATGAACTTATCCTCTGCAGCAGAGGTAACTCCGGGTCTTCCTTTCCTGTTGTGGTCCTCATGAGAGCCAGTTTCATCATAGCGCTTAGTAATTTTTGCAGCTGCACTTGAAGAAACTTTAAAAGTTCTGGAAATGTTCCGTATTGACTGACCTTCATGTCTGAAAGTAATGATGGACTGTCATTTATCTTTGATTATTTGAGCTGTTCTTGCCATAATTCGGACTTGGTCTTTTACCAAATAGGGCTATTTTCTATATACCACCACACCTTGTCACAACACAACTGATTGGCTCAAACACATTAAGAAGGAAAGAAATTCCACAAAATAACTTTTAACAAGGAACACCTGTCAATTGAAATGCATTCCAGGTGACTACCTCATGACTACCTCATGGTTGAGGTGCTCCGAAGGCACTGCATCTCAGTTAAATAGGCGTCACTACAGACCCTGGTTCGATTCTAGGCTGTATCACAACCGGCCGTGGTTGGGAGTCCCATAGGGTGGCTCACAATTGGCCGGGGTAGGCCGTCTTTGTAAATAAGAATTTGTTCTTAACTGACTTGCCTAGATAAATAAAGGTTATAGAAATAAATAAATGCAAAGGGTACCTACTTTGAAGAATATAAAATATATTTTGATTTGTTTAACACTTTTTTGGTTACTGCATCATTCCATATGTGTTAATTCATAGTTTTGATGTCTTCACAATTATTCTACAATGTAGAAAATAGTAACAATAAAGAAAAACCCTGGTGTGTCCAAACTTTTGACTGGTACTGTATATAAGGTCCCACGGTTGACAGTGCATGTCAATGCAAAAACCAAGTCATGGGGTCGAAGGAATTGTCCGTAGAGCTTAGAGACAGGATTGTGTCTAGGCACAGATCTGGGGAAGGGTACTAAAACAATTATGGAGCATGAAAGGTCCCCAAGAACACAGTGGCCTCCTTCATTCTTAAATGGAAGAAGTTTGGAACCACCAAAACTCTTCCTAGAGTTGGCCACCCAGCCAAACTGAGCAATCGGGGGAGAAGGGCCTTGGTTATGGATGTGACCAAGAACCCTATGGTCACTCTGACAGTGCTCTAGAGTTCTTCTTTTGAAATGGGAGAAACTTCCAGAAGGACAACCATCTCTGCAGAACTGGTGCAGCCGTTATGTCTTTAGGTGCCTTTATGATAGAGTGGCCAGATGGAAGCCACTCCTCAGTAAAAGGCACATGACAGCCCGCTTGGAAGTTTGCCAAAGGGCACCTAAAGACTCTGGTCTGATGAAACCAAGATGCAACTCTATGTTCTGAATGCCAAGCGTCACGTCTGGAGGAGACCTGGCACCACCCCTACGGTGAAGCATGGTGGTGGCAGCATCGTGCTGTGTTAAACTTTTTTTCAGCGGCAGGGACTGGGAGACTAGTCAGGACCTCAGACTGTGGCAAAGGTTCACCTTCGAACAGGACAACGACCCTAAGCACACAGCTAAGACAACGCAGGAGTGGCTTTGGGACAAGTCTCTGAATGTCCTTGAGTGGCCCAGTCAAAGCCCGGACTTGAACACGATCGAACACCTATGGAGAGACCTAAAAATAGCTATGTAGCAATGCTCCTCATTCAACCTGACAGAGCTTGAAAGGATCTGCAGAGAAGAATGGGAGAAACTCCCCAAATACAGGTTGTAGCGTAAGAACCCCAAGAACACCAAGAAGACTCGAGGCTGTAATTGCTGCCAAAGATGTTTCAACAAAATACTGAGTAAAGGGTCTGAATACTTATGTAAATGTGATATTTCTGTTTTTTTATTTTTTATAAATTAGAAAACATTTCTAAAAAACTGTTTTTGCTTTTGTCACACCCTGACCATAGTTTGCTTTGTATGTTTCTATGTTTTGTTTGGTCGGGGCAGCAGGGTAGCCTAGTGGTTAGAGCGTTGGACTAGTAACCGGAAGGTTGCAAGTTCAAACCCCCGAGCTGACAAGGTACAAATCTGTCGTTCTGCCCCTGAACAGGCAGTTAACCCACTGTTCCTAGGCCGTCATTGAAAATAAGAATTTGTTCTTAACTGACTTGCCTGGTTAAATAAAGGTAAAAAAAAAAAAAAAAAAAAATCTGAGTGTGCATTCTATGTTACATGTCTAGTTTGTCTATTTCTATGTCTGGCCTGATATGGTTCTCAATCAGAGGCAGGTGTTAGTCATTGTCTCTGATTGGGAACCATATTTAGGTAGCCTGGGTTTCACTGTGTATTTGTGGGTGATTGTTCCTGTCTCTGTGTTTGCACCAGATAGGACTGTTTTGGTTTTCACATTGTCATTATTTTGGTAGTTTTTCATGTATAGGTTTTCCTTTATTAAAATAACATGAATCATCACAACGCTGCATTTTGGTCCGACTCTCTTTCACCACAAGAGAACCGTTACAGCTTTGTTATAATGGGGTATTGTGTGTAGATTGATGAGGTAAACATAACTATTTAACCAATTTTAGAGTAAGGCTGTAACATATCAAAATGTGGAAAAGGTCAAGGGGTCTGAATACTTTCCGAAGGTACTGTAAATATGAGTAAAACCATGTGATTCTGGACAGTAAAATCAATACCCTCTTGTTCTTTGTAGTTTTATAGTTCAATATCAACCAAGTACACTGAATACACAGGAAGAGGCCAACCGTTTGGGTTCTGTAGGCCTTTGATAACAATACAGCAACCCTTGCCAGTCGTCTGGCGAACACAGATGACCGTGTTCAACATCAGTTGGTCACATGGGTAGCTATAGCAATCACTGTCCATTGATATTTGCTCGGATAATGGTGGGGTGTGCCTATTAGCATGGTGAGCAAGGCTTGGGAAATGACTAGTCATTGGGAATCACTGATGGATTATTTAGAGCAGGGGTATCTTCATTCAAAGACTCAAACATAGACACTCTTACTGACAGTCGTGGCTGATTTGTGTGATGGATTGTTTTCTCCACCGTCTTGGCCTTTGTGCTGTTGTCTGTGCTACCATGTTGTGTTGCTGCCATGCTATGTTGTCTTAGGTCTCTCTTTATGTAGTGTTGTGTTGTCTCTCTTGTCATAATGTGTGTTTTTTTATCTATATTTTAATTTTTAATCCCAGCCCCTGTTGTCGCAGGAGGCCTTTTGGTAGGAGTTAATTGTAAATAAAAATGTGTTCTTAACTGACTTGCCTAGTTAAAGGTTAAATAAAATCAAATAAATAACATTCCACTGAGGGCCGAGTGTCTGCGGGCTTTAGGTTTTTTCCTTTCAATTAAGACCTTGACATCTTTTGAGGGGAGTTCCTTACTAATAATGACCTTAATTAATCAATCAAGTACAAGGGTGAAGCGACAACCCGCAGACACTTGGCCCTCTGTGGAATGAGTTTGACACATGACTTTGAGGTGAAGTTTCCCATAGGATCAGGTTCTCCTCCCCCAATCCTAACCTAAACCATGAGTGGGGGAAATGAAAAACTGACACAAGATTAGTGTCTAGAGGCAACTTCACCTTACAGAAGCGGCAGACATTTTGTTTCCCCTGTGGAACGGTAAAGAAGCTTTGTATTTCAGCTCTCTAGAGAGCTCAATTCACGAGCAAGGATGTTTTTTGGGGTGACCCGTTTGCTGTCTTGAAGATCGTGAAGGACAAATTGGGTAAAGTGGAAACGGTCAGAGTGACCAGGAGCGGTATGATGCTGATTTTGTGTCAAAAGCATAGAGGTTGTGTGGTTTAAGGATAACATTCCAGGAGTGGTAGATGCACGTCACTTGAATCGAATGATAGACGGAAAAAGAAGGAGAAAATCCTATTGGTTTTACTGTCGTTTGATGAAGTGGTTCTCCCAACTTATGCAAAACATGGGTATGTGAGATATGAGGGGAGATTGTATGTACAGAAACCACTGCAGTGTTAAAATTGTAAAAAGTTTGGACACGGGGCAAGTGTTTGATGAAGGAATAAATATGTAGTAGTTGAAGAGTCAGATGAAGCATGTTGTTATAATTGTGACGGGAATCACATTGGTCGCAGTAGCTAGGATCAGGGCAAAACAGGAGGTCTTCTATGTGGAGCCAGGGAAAGTAGTTGAAGGAGTGAGGAGACGGTAGTGGATGTCCCACAGTCTGTAGTGAATGCCTTGCAGGAGAAGGATCCCGACACACTAATAGTAAAGAAGGTGGACTTTGTTGCATTTATGGTGCAAGTGATAAATTGCGTTAGTCAAACTAATTAAAAAAATATCTAAAAAGCTAGACACCACTGTGAAGACGGCAAATAGATTCCTGGATCTCCAGGACTTTACAGCCGAAATGTTACAGGGAATACTGAATGAAGAGGTTCCCCCCTTCCCGGTTCCTGAGCCTGTGTAGGGATCTGAATAGTACAGTTTTTGTTTGAAATTCAGGATAATGGAGTGAATTTGGTAATTAGTATGAATTTGTTCATCCAAAACATATTTAGTTTTGGGGGTATATTTTACTACACCGTACAGTAGGTGGCGGCAACACACTTTGAGTGTAGTCTGCCAATAAACCTCAAAGAAGAAGAGAGGCCACCACTAACAAGATGACAGCAGGCAGACACACGTAGACATCATCAGTCTACACACCAGAGACCAGACCAACTCAACAGGTTTATATTTTTCTAGTGGGGTTCTCAAAACTGATTTATCAATCAAAGTTGAGATCAATTAACTTTCATCTTGAACTTTAACAACTGATTTGTCTTAAATAAAATAAAAATTAAATGAAAGCTCTGTGAAGTAAACAAAAACAGTTACAAATCTTTAATTCTAAGTCAAACACAGATTTTGTCAAATGATATTGGCGCAATATAAGTTGAATTGAAGTGCATTAGCTATTTTGTTTTCATACTTGCGTTCAATGCATTGTTTACTTTAAATGGCTCTTCATAAAGCTTGTATTAGTTCAAAGAAAGACTCTTGAGGTAGCATTTCAGAAAACTATCCCTTTAAGGTAAACATTTTAGAATTAGAATTCTTCACATTTGTTAAGCGAGAACTCTATATCTCGGAATTCATATTTTATTTGTGGAAAGCTTGTTAATTTGTTTTAGGTGATTTAGCATGTTTGTAAAATTTGTAAAATTTGTAAAATTAATCATTGTTACTATCCTTAAGTATAGAAGTTCAGATAATTATTTTGTGAATATATATTTGGTAGTGTGTATAACATTATATGCTGTCATACTCATTAAGAATTTGGTCTACTTGTGTGGTTGTTAAATTGTATTATCTATACAGTGTATCTGTATTTGTATATTCCAATGAATTTGTACACTATAGGGCACACACATATATATATATATATATATATTATATATATTATTCACCTTTATTTAACCAGGTAGGCTAGTTGAGAACAAGTTCTCATTTGCAACTGCGACCTGGCCAAGATAAAGCGTAGCAATTCGACACATACAACAACACAGAGTTACACATGGAATAACCAAAACATACAGTCAATAATACAATAGAAGAAAACAAAGTCTATATACAGTGAGTGCAAATGAGGTAAGTTAAGGAAATAAATAGGCCATGGTGGCGAAGTAAATTACAATATAGCAAATAAACACTGGAATGGTAGATCGGCAGAGGATGAATGTGCAGGTAAAGATACTGGGGTGCAAAGGAGCAAAATAAATAAATAAATACCAGTATGGGGATGAGGTAGGTAGATAGATGGGCTGTTTACAGATGGGCTATGTACAGGTGCAGTGATCTGTAAGCTGCTCTGACAGCTGGTGCTTATAGCTAGTGAGGGAGATATGAGTCTCCAGCTTTAGAGATTTTTGCAATTTGTTCCAGTCATGGGCAGCAGAGAACTGGAAGGAAAGACGACCAAAGGAGGAATTGGCTTTGGGGGTGACCAGTGAGATATACCTACTGGAGCACGTGCTACGAGTGTGTGCTGCTATGGTGACCAGTGAGCTGAGATAAGGCGGGGCTTTACCTAGCAGAGACTTGTAGATAACCTGTAGCCAGTGGGTTTGGCAACGAGTATGAAGCGAGGGCCAACCAACGAGAGCGTACAGGTTGCAATGGTGGGTAGTGTATGGGGCTTTGGTGACAAAACGGATGGAACTGTGATAGACTGCATCCAGTTTGTTGAGTAGAGTGTTGGAGGCTATTTTATAGATGACATCACCGAAGTCGACGATCGGTAGGATGGTCAGTTTTACGAGGGTATGTTTGGCAGCATGAGTGAAGGATGCTTTGCTGCGAAATAGGAAGCCGATTCTAGATTTTGAATTGGAGATGCCTAATGTGAGTCTGGAAGGAGAGTTTAAAGTCTAACCAGACACCCAGGTATTTGTAGTTGTCTACGTATTCTAAGTCGGAGACGTCCAGAGTAGTGATGCTGGACAGGCGAGCAGGTGCGGGCAGTGATCGGTTGAATAGCATGCTTTTAGTTTTACTTGTGTTTAAGAGCAGCAGAGGCCACGGAAGGAGAGTTGTATGGCATTGAAGCTCATCTGGAGGTTAGTTAACAGTGTCCAAGGAGGGGCCAGAAGTATACAGAATGGTGTCGTCTGCATAGAGGTGGATCAGAGAATCACCAGCAGCAAGAGCAACATCATTGATGTATACAGAAAAGAGAGTCGGCCCGAGAATTGAACCCTGTGGCACCCCCATAGAGACTGCCAGAGGTCCGGACAACAGGCCCTCCGATTTGACACACTGAACTCTATCAGAGAAGTAGTTGGTAAACCAGGCGAGGCAATCATTTGAGAAACCAAGGCTGTCGAGTCTGCAATAAGAATGTTGTGATTGACAGAGTCGAAAGCCTTGGCCAGGTCGATGAATACGGCTGCACAGTAATGTCTCTTATTGATGGCGGTTATGATGTCGTTTAGAACCTTGAGCGTGGCTGAGGTGCACCCATGACCAGCTCTGAAACCAGACTGCATAGCGGAGAAGGTATGGTGGGATTCGAAATGGTCAGTAATCTGTTTGTTAACTTGGCTTTCGAATACCTTAGAAAGACAGGGTAAGATAGATATAGGTCTGTAGCAGTTTGGGTCTAGAGTGTCTCCCCCTTTTGAAGAGGGGGATGACCGCAGCAGCTTTCCAATCTCTGGGAATCTCAGACAATGTGAAAGAGAGTTTGAACAGGCTAGTAATAGGGGTTGCAACAATTTCGGCTGATAATTTTAGAAAGAGAGGGTCCAGATTGTCTAGCCCGGCTGATTTGTAGGGGTCCAGATTTTGCAGCTCTTTCAGAACATCAGCTATCTGGATTTGGGTAAAGGAGAAATGGTGGGGGCTTTGGCGGGTTGCTGTGGAGGGTGCCGGGCAGTTGACCGGGGTGGGGGTAGCCATGTGGAAAGCATGGCCAGCCGTAGAGAAATGCTTATTGAAATTCTCAATTATGGTGGATTTATCGGTGGTGACAGTGTTTCCTAGCCTCAGAGCAGCTGGCAGCTGGGAGGAGGTGCTCTTATTCTTCATGGACTTTACAGTGTCCCATAACTTTTTTGAGTTAGTACTACAGGATGTAAATTTCTGTTTGAAAAAGCTTGCCTTAGCTTTTCTAACTGCCTGTGTATATTTGTTCCTAACTTCCCTGAAGAGTTGCATATCACGGGGGCTATTCGATGCTAATGCAGAACGCCACAGGATGTTTTTGTGCTGGTCAAGGGCAGACAGGTCTGGAGTGAACCAAGGGCTATATCTATTCCTAGTTCTACATTTTTTGAGAGGGGCATGCTTATTTAAGATGGTGAGGAAGGCACTTTTAAAGAATAGCCAGGCATCATCTACTGACGGGATGAGGTCAATGTCATTCCAGGATACCCCGGCCAGGTCGATTAGAAAGGTCTGCTCGCAGGAGTGTTTCAGGGAGCATTTGATAGTGATGAGGGGTGGTCGTTTGGTCGCAGACCCATTACGGGTGCAGGCAATGAGGCAGTGATCGATGAGATCTTGATTGGAAACAGCAGAGGTGTATTTGGAGGGCGAATTAGTTAGGATGACATCTATGAGGGGGCACGTGTTTACTGATTTGGGGTTGTACCTGGTAGGTTCATTGATAATTTGTGTGAGATTGAGGGCATCAAGCTTAGTTTGTAGGATGGCCGGGGTGTTAAGCATGTCCCAGTTTAGGTCACCTAGTAGCACGAGCTCAGAAGATGGATGGGGGGCAATCAATTCACACATGGTATCGAGGGCACAGCTGGGGGCAGAGGGAGGTCTATAGCAAGCAGCAACAGTGAGAGACTTGTTTCTGGAAAGGTGAATTTTTAGAAGTAGAAGCTCAAATTGTTTGGGTACAGACTTAGCCTGCAGAGTTCTGTATTACTATCTATCATTGCAGTAGATTGCAATACCGCCCCCTTTGGCAGTTCTATCTTGGCGGAAAACGTTATAGTTAGCAATGGAGATTTCAGGGTTTTTGGTGGTTTTCCTAAGCCAGGATTCAGACACGGCTAAGACATCTGGGTTGGCAGAGTGTGCTAAAGCAGTGAGTAAAACAAACTTAGGGGGTAGGCTTCTAATGTTCACATGCATGAAACCAAGGCTTTTATATTTACAGAAGTCAACAAAGGAGAGCACCTGGGGGGTGGGAGTGAAGCTAGGCACTGCAGGATCTGGATTAACCTCCACATCACCAGAGGAACAGAGGAGAAGTAGGATAAGGGTACGGCTAAAGACTATACGAACTGGCCGTCTAGCACGTTCAGAACAGAGAGTAAAAGGAGCAGGTTTCTGGGCACGATAGCATAGATTCAAGGCATAGTGTACAGACAAAGGTAAGGTAGGATGTGAGTACATTGGAGGTAAACCTAGACATTGAGTAATGAAGAGAGAGATATAGTCTCTAGAGATGTTTAAACCAGGTGATGTCATCGCATATGTAGGAGGTGGAACAACATGGTTGGTTAAGGCATATTGAGCAGGGCTAGAAGCTCTACAGTGAAATAAGACAGTAATCACTAACCAGGACAGTAATGGACAAGGCATATTGATATTAGAGAGAGGCATGCGTAGCCAAGTGAACATATGGGTCCAGTGAGTGGTTGGGCTGGCTGGGGACACGGCGATTCAGACAGTTCGCAGACCGATGCTAACAAGCTAACAGTTAGTAGGCCGGGGCTAAACAAGCTAGCAGCTAGCAGACCGGGGCAAGCTAGCAGTTATCAGACCGGGTTAGCAAGCAAGCAGTTAGCATGGGCTAGCAGTTACAGACCGGGCAGGTAAGCTAGCAGTTAGTAGACCGGGACAAACTAGCAGTTAGCAGGCCGGGTTAGCAAGCAGTTAGCAGGGGCTAGCAGTTAGCAGACCGGGTTAGCAAGAAAGCAGTTAGCAAGGGCTAGCAGTTAGCAGACCGAGCCCGGCAAGCTAGCAGTTAGCAGACCGGGTTAGCAAGCAAGCAGATAGCAGGGGCTAGAAAGTTAGCGGTGGGGGTAAGTCTGTTTTTTGCCTCTTCGTGCAGTGACGTCGATAGACCAGTTGTGGAATTAGTAGGGTTCCAAGTAGCTCTAGGTAGCTAGCAGGCCTAGATGGTTAGTATAATGGGCCTTCAGCGGACGTCGCGCCTGAGGGGCCTGTTGAGGTCCTCGGGCAGATTATGTCAGTATTCCAGTCGTAGGGGATCTGCGGGGTTCTATGCCCCATACTGGCTGTATAAGGGGTCCGGATATTGTAGCCCAGGAGTGTACTTCGGTGGTAGCACAGGAGCCCTGGCCGGGCTAGCTTCAAGCTAATTGGTGCTTGCTCTGGGATGGAAACGTTAGCCAGGAGTAGTCATCCGGGATTGCTGTTAGCTAGTTGTGAAGATCCAGATGAAAATGTTCAGTTTGCGGTAGGAATCCGGGGATAAAAATAACAGGTCCGTTATGCTCTGGTTAGAGTCACGTTGTTCGAACTGACGAGAGCTTTCCGAGCTGAAGGTTAGCTGATGACCGCTGGCAATGGTTTGCTGACTGATAGCTGGTAGTTAGCTGGCTAGCTTCAGTTCAGGGGTTCCAGATCTGAAGTAAATATAAATACTTTAGGGGAAAAAGCAGATCCACGCCACATTCGGTGAGGCGGGTTGCAGGAGAGTATTTAGATGTTGAGGTTTAGCAAATTATTTTAAAGGATATGCGACAAAAAAGATGTAAAACGATATATACAAGGGACACGACAGGACAAAGACGTCTGACTGCTACGCCATCTTGGATTGCGTAGCAATGTGTTGGGTCAATTGTGACTGGTCATAAGTATACATCCCTTAGAGATAGATAGAGATCCCTACTGCCACCTGCAGTTTTGGAATGTTTACTCACAAGTGTAATTCAATCGCTGGGATGTCCAAACCAGTTGACTACTTTAAAATGGTGGAAGTCCTCAATGGCACTGCTCATGCGTTCACAGACACAAAGACATGTTGTCTAACTAAGTCTATGATACAGGCACACAGGTGACCCGGAAGTGGGGATGCACAGGTATGGACACCATCATAGAGATGGAAAGAGGTATCATCTTTGTATCTGTGCTATTATGGCATCTGTGGTAGCCTCAATGGTGCTGTCCATGCTATCTCCATTTTAAAGTAGTACATTTTCTGCGTCTTTTATGTTTGAATAAATTGTCAAGCTAATATTGGTGATAGCAGTGCTGGAGTCCTGATCCAAATGTTGTGTGTGATTCATTTATTGTGGCCACTAGATAGCTGTGATATAGCTTAAAGCCATTTACAAAACGTGTATTTATTTATTTATTTTACCTTTTATTTAACCAGGTAGGCAAGTTGAGAACAAGTTCTCATTTACAATTGCGACCTGGCCAAGATAAAGCAAAGCAGTTCGACAGATACAACAACACAGAGTCACACATGGAGTAAAACAAACATACAGTCAATAATACAGTATAAACAAGTCTATATACACTGTGAGCAAATGAGGTGAGAAGGGAGGTAAAGGCAAAAAAGGCCATGGTGGCAAAGTAAATACAATATAGCAAGTAAAACACTGGAATGGTAGTTTTGCAATGGAAGAATGTGCAAAGTAGAAATAGAAATAATGGGGTGCAAAGGAGCAAAATAAATAAATAAATTCAGTTTGACACACTGAACTCTATTTGAGAAACAAAGGCTGTCGAGTCTGCCGATGAGGATGTGGTGATTGACAGAGTCGAAAGCCTTGGCCAGATCAATGAATACGGCTGCACAGTAATGTTTCTTATCGATGGCGGTTAAGATATCGTTTAGGACCTTGAGCGTGGCTGAGGTGCACCCATGACCAGCTCTGAAACCAGATTGCATAGCAGAGAAGGCATGGTGAGATTCGAAATGGTCGGTAATCTGTTTGTTGACTTGGCTTTCGAAGACCTTAGAAAGGCATGGTAGGATAGATATAGGTCTGTAGCAGTTTGGGTCAAGAGTGTCCCCCCCTTTGAAGAGGGGGATGACCGCAGCTGCTTTCCAATCTTTGGGAATCTCAGATGACACGAAAGAGAGGTTGAACAGGCTAGTAATAGGGGTGGCAACAATTTCGGCAGATAATTTTAGAAAGAAAGAGTCCAGATTGTCTAGATTTGTAGGGGTCCAGATTTTGCAGCTCTTTCAGAACATCAGCTGAATGGATTTGGGAGAAGGAGAAATGGGGAAGGCTTGGGCGAGTTGCTGTTGGGGGTGCAGTGCTGTTGACCGGGGTAGGAGTAGCCAGGTGGAAAGCATGGCCAGCCGTAGAAAAATGCTTATTGAAATTCTCAATTATGGTGGATTTATCAGTGGTGACAGTGTTTCCTATCTTCAGTGCAGTGGGCAGCTGGGAGGAGGTGTTCTTATTCTCCATGGACTTTACAGTGTCCCAGAACTTTTTTGAGTTAGTGTTGCAGGAAGCAAATTTCTGCTTGAAAAAGCTAGCCTTGGCTTTTCTAACTGCCTGTGTATAATGGTTTCTAGCTTCCCTGAACAGCTGCATATCACGGGGGCTGTTCGATGCTAATGCAGAACGCCATAGGATGTTTTTGTGTTGGTTAAGGGCAGTCAGGTCTGGGGAGAACCAAGGGCTATATCTGTTCCTGGTTCTAAATTTCTTGAATGGGGCATGTTTATTTAAGATGGTTAGGAAGGCATTTAAAAGAAAATATCCAGGCATCCTCTACTGACGGGATGAGATCAATATCCTTCCAACATAGCACCCAATTTGAAAAAGAAGACACTGCTCTGATCATTGGCTGATTGTCTCCAAACCCATAGGAATCCTCACCCATTTTGAATACTTTAAAATGGTGGATGCACTCAACGGCAGTGCCCATGCTAAAATGGGTTATATCCAAGTTGAGTCCTCTAACTACCACTATGGGCAGCATACAGTTCTGACCATGCTCGCTATGGAACTAAGATAAGGTAATTACATCAGCCTGTATGGAAGTATTGGTATGTTTTAACTTTGCTTTCCAGAAGATTCACTTCTGGAAAGCTGTTATATGTTCAATATTTACAGGTGTACTATATTAATTTCATCACTCGCTTGTCACAGAGAATTTTCCTGTGGAGCAGGAAATGCAAATTGTAGTGTATTTGGGGTTTAAAAAGGCTTCTCAAGTTTGTCATTTCCACTAGTCAAATTAAGAGAGTACATGAACATTTGTTGTCCCACCTGTGCTAGAGTGGCTATTAGGACATTTTGACTAGGTTAGCCACTATAATAACAGTGAAAACTGAGGCTCGCTAGCGCAATCCAAAATGTCCAATTGAAATTTGAGAAGCTAACAAGCCTCTACTGTTTAGTTGTGGCCTTCATGTGTTCCATCACAAACAACAATTTCATTAAATTTGGGATCAAACTAGAGGAGTGGCTAGTGACAGAACAACTGGTAAACAATTCCAAATGTCTCTTCTTGTATACCTTTTCAGAAATGAATATGGCCTTCGCAATGATTCAACAGTCAGTCAACAAGAAATAACACACAGTAAGTCAAATCTAGCCCAACATCTAGTGAAGTCATTGCCTAGAAACAAAATGGTGGAAGGCTCTGTTTCCCAATCATGTAATCTGACCTCAACATGACAACGGTAGTAAGGTTCCAGGGAAAGCTGGTTGATTTGCATCATTTGTCACTGAACTTGACGTGATATAAAACCTGCCTGTTATCTCTGATCTGCTCCTGTATTATATTTACCAAGTGTTGTGCAAATTAACATTATGTAGTCCACGACATTGTATATGTAAAAAAAGTAATTTGGCACATGTTCTTATTCAGAGCAACTTACAGGAGCAATTAGGGTCATGTGTTTTGCTCAAGGGCACATCGGCAGATTTTTGACGTATGGGATTCAAACCAGCAACCTTTTAGTTTCTGGTCTAACCGCTAGGACACCTGCCACCCTAATACGTGGATGACAAATGAGGGATTTTTGCCACTCCTGCATCACTATCCATTAAGATGAGAAGACAACCAGTTGTCTTTGAACATCTTTAAATGTGACAGAAAAAATATTTGTTAACTTTATCTTGGCAGGGCTGAGTTCTACATTTGACAGTTGCTGAGTACATACTTGTTGTTGAACATCTTAAAACAGAAGTGATCCAGACAGTTTGTTTCCACTCAATGGCAATGATCAACCACTGATTATTGATGAAAATTACAGGGAAGGCAGTAACTAATGAAAATGTATTTATGCATTTATTTGACGGTGACAGTTCACATTAATCAACATGTCCGTTTACACATCAATGTAAATGTGCCAGAGTAAGCTATAAAGCTCATTTACATCCTTACTACCCGGGCATGCAACAACACACAACATACTGAGTGTCAATTTCAGATAATGGTTAGCATGTGAATATACTTTATCTGTTTATGTTTTAAAAAACACTGTATCTAAGTGTTGGCTAAATTACTACAATGGCACACAGTAACCTAATAGTACACCCACAATTTTGCAAGAGTCAACAATAGAGTGAGAGACTTGTCTTGGGAGGGGATCAGCTGGCTGGTCTGCTGTGAGTTGCAGAGCTGTGGGATGCGGGCCAGACTGGCAGAGAAACAGGCCCAAGTGCTGTCATGTAGAACCTGCAAAGCGGTGCATTGTGGGAAACGGCACGGGTCACTGGCTTTGTGAACTGAACAGGGAACTCTCTCTCATCACTTGAGACAGGCAGAGCTGCACCTCGCATGAGAATTCAGCCAAGGCAAACTGACTCGAAGAGAAGTCGTTAGGTCCTCTATTTAAACAAATGATCTTACTCTCTTTGTTTAGTTTCATGCTGTTTCATTACTGAATGCTTGAACTAACCCAGAGAAGTCATCATCACATTGATAGTTCTCCACTTAAATGTGTAGGTAGTGGGACACTACTGATGACATTTCTATCCTGCAATCCTCTCCAGGTCATAGTTTAGAAATACTGTGGGTAATTGTTTTATATATCTTCTGATAATGATATCGGTGTGTTGTATTTCTCTTGCATTGAGGTAAAGTACTGGTATGTACTCTACCTCAATGCAAGAGAAATACAACACACAGTAACAGAGGGGATGTGGAGTCCTGTAATCTCTAGATTAGGGGGATTTGGGAGTGGTGCCTAAATGACTGCTGTATTGTATGGCTGGGAGAGGGCCGTGGTTTGCTCCATGCACTTGTATTTAGATAAAAGCCACAACACACCATCGTTTCCTTTCATCCCTTATGCCAGCTTGACAGGTGCCTCAGTTGAGTCACAGTGGTTTATGTATCACTCTTTTGCACAAACATATAGGTATCTCCAGCTTCCACAACTCAGAACAGAAAATAAATAAATAACAATAATCATCATAATTAAAAATGTATTGTGGAAAAGGTTCACCATGCACAATTCCTCACAGTATTTAGGGTGTTCAAATAATACTGAATGGTGGAATTGTTGGTGATGATTGCAGTGCATGGTTGACAATTGCACATGCTTGATAAAAAAGCTGCTTAGCATGTTCTTGGTTCCTCTGGTTGATGTGCTTGCACTGTAATCCATGCATGCGGGTGTGCTGTTCAGTGACATCCTCAAATGGTCTGGAGGACTAAAACCATTGCGCTCAAACAATAGCAGCAGCTGGACATCACTCATCTCACTTCCAAACATCATGGTATCATATTACCCTCATTGAGCTGAAGCAGATCTGCCTGTTTGCAGCCATTTAACACACTCTCCACAACCTTCACACTCATACCACCTCTAAAGGAGGGGAATAAGGTATAAGGCGTTGAGCCACCTGAGCTGTTGAGAAGGGGATGGGCATTTTATAATAGTGCAGTTTAGTTGCCACAATCTGCAACTGGAAGGTACTCTTGGAATGGTTGCTTCAGAATCTCAGAAGTTTGTCATTGTTAATCATCATCTTTACATAAATCTGAGACGTTCAATTTAGTGATATGTTACGAGCAAAAAATGTGTAGTTGGTTGAAAAGTTGCTAATTAGCTAAAGTTGAGATTTGAACTCGCAACCTTTGGATTGCTACACACTGATTTTGGTAAAGATCTCTGGATATAGTTTTCAGTTTAGGCAGAATAGAAACAGTTTTGTGTCCACCCTGCTATTTTATTTGGCACTTATAGTCATTTTTGAGATTGGGAAACAGTTTTTTTTTATTATGTTGAACATGTGTTCTGTGTCTGAATCCTGGCTCAGGAAGGCCACCAACAATTCAGAGATTTCCATACCCAACTATAACATCTTCCGTCAAGATAGAACTGCCAAAGGGGGCGGAGTTGCAGTTTACTGCAGAGATAGCCTGCAAAGTAATGTCATACTTTCCAGGTCCATACCCAAACAGTTCGAACTACTAATTTTGAAAATTACTCTCTCCAGAAATAAGTCTCTCACGGTTGCCGCCTGCTACCGACCCCCCTCAGCTCCCAGCTGTGCCCTGGACACCATTTGTGAATTGATCGCCCCCCATCTAGCTTCAGAGTTTGTTCTGTTAGGTGACCTAAACTGGGATATGCTTAACACCTCGCCAGTCCTACAATCTAAGCTAGATGCCCTCAATCTCACACAAATCATCAAGGAACCCACCAGGTACAACCCTAACTCTGTAAACAAGGGCACCCTCATAGACGTCATCCTGACCAACTGGCCCTCCAAATACACCTCCGCTGTCTTCAACCAGGATCTCAGCGATCACTGCCTCATTGCCTGTATCCGCTACGGAGCCGCAGTCAAACGACCACCCCTCATCACTGTCAAACGCTCCCTAAAACACTTCTGTGAGCAGGCCTTTCTAATCGACCTGGCCCGGGTATCCTGGAAGGACATCGACCTCATCCCGTCAGTTGAGGATGCCTGGTCATTCTTTAAAAGTAACTTCCTCACCATTTTAGATAAGCATGCTCCGTTCAAAAAATGCAGAACTAAGAACAGATACAGCCCTTGGTTCACCCCAGACCTGACTGCCCTCGACCAGCACAAAAACATCCTGTGGCGGACTGCAATAGCATCGAATAGTCCCCGTGATATGCAACTGTTCAGGGAAGTCCGGAACCAATACACGCAGTCAGTCAGGAAAGCTAAGGCCAGCTTCTTCAGGCAGAAGTTTGCATCCTGTAGCTCCAACTCCAAAAAGTTCTGGGACACCGTGAAGTCCATGGAGAACAAGAGCACCTCCTCCCAGCTGCCCACTGCACTGAGGCTAGGTAACACGGTCACCACTGATAAATCCATGATTATCGAAAACTTCAATAAGCATTTCTCAACGGCTGGCCATGCCTTCCGCCTGGCTACTTCAACCTCGGCCAACAGCTCCGCCCCCCCCGCAGCTCCTCGCCCAAGCCTCTCCAGGTTCTCCTTTAACCAAATCCAGATAGCAGATGTTCTGAAAGAGCTGCAAAACCTGGACCCGTACAAATCAGCTGGGCTTGACAATCTGGACCCTCTATTTCTGAAACTATCTGCCACCATTGTCGCAACCCCTATTACCAGCCTGTTCAACCTCTCTTTCATATCGTCTGAGATCCCCAAGGATTGGAAAGCTGCCGCAGTCATCCCCCTCTTCAAAGGGGGAGACACCCTGGACCCAAACTGTTACAGACCTATATCCATCCTGCCCTGCCTATCTAAGGTCTTCGAAAGCCAAGTCAACAAACAGGTCACTGACCATCTCGAATCCCACCGCACCTTCTCCGCTGTGCAATCTGGTTTCCGAGCCGGTCACGGGTGCACCTCAGCCACACTCAAGGTACTCAACGATATCATAACCGCCATCGATAAAAGACAGTACTGTGCAGCCGTCTTCATCGACCTTGCCAAGGCTTTCGACTCTGTCAATCACCATATTCTTATCGGCAGACTCAGGAGCCTCGGTTTTTCGGATGACTGCCTTGCCTGGTTCACCAATTACTTTGCAGACAGAGTTCAGTGCGTCAAATCGGAGGGCATGCTGTCTGGTCCTCTGGCAGTCTCTATGGGGGTGCCACAGGGTTCAATTCTCGGGCCGACTCTTTTCTCTGTGTATATCAATGATGTTGCTCTTGCTGCGGGCGATTCCCTGATCCACCTCTACGCAGACGACACCATTCTATATACCTTCGGCCCGTCTTTGGACACTGTGCTATCTAACCTCCAAACAAGCTTCAATGCCATACAACACTCCTTCCGTGGCCTCCAACTGCTCTTAAACGCTAGTAAAACCAAATGCATGCTTTTCAAACGGTCGCTGCCTGCACCCGCATGCCCGACTAGCATCACCACCCTGGATGGTTCCGACCTAGAATATGTGGACGTCTATAAGTACCTAGGTGTCTGGCTAGACTGCAAACTCTCCTTCCAGACTCATATCAAACATCTCCAATCGAAAATCAAATCAAGAGTCGGCTTTCTATTCCGCAACAAAGCCTCCTTCACTCACGCCGCCAAGCTTACCCTAGTAAAACTGACTATCCTACCGATCCTCGACTTCGGCGATGTCATCTACAAAATGGCTTCCAACACTCTACTCAGCAAACTGGATGCAGTCTATCACAGTGCCATCCGTTTCGTCACTAAAGCACCTTATACCACCCACCACTGCGACTTGTATGCTCTATTCGGCTGGCCCTCGCTACATATTCGTCGCCAGACCCACTGGCTCCAGGTCATCTACAAGTCCATGCTAGGTAAAGCTCCGCCTTATCTCAGCTCACTGGTCACGATGGCAACACCCATCCGTAGCACGCGCTCCAGCAGGTGTATCTCACTGATCATCCCTAAAGCCAACACCTCATTCGGCCGCCTTTCGTTCCAGTACTCTGCTGCCTGTGACTGGAACGAATTGCAAAAATCGCTGAAGTTGGAGACTTTTATCTCCCTCACCAACTTCAAACATCAGCTATCTGAGCGGCTAACCGATCGCTGCAGCTGTACATAGTCTATTGGTAAATAGCCCACCCTTTCTCACCTACCTCATCCCCATACTGTTTTTATTTATTTACTTTTCTGCTCTTTTGCACACCAATATCTCTACCTGTACATGACCATCTGATCATTCATCACTCCAGTGTTAATCTGCAAAATTTTTATTATTTGCCTACCTCCTCATGCCTTTTGCACACATTGTATATAGACTCCCCCTTTGGTTTCTACTGTGTTATTGACTTGTTAATTGTTTACTCCATGTGTAACTCTTTGTTGTCTGCTCACACTGCTATGCTTTATCTTGGCCAGGTCGCAGTTGCAAATGAGAACTTGTTCTCAACTAGCCTACCTGGTTAAATAAAGGTGAAATAAAATTTAAAAAAAAAATGTCAGAATGTAAAAATGTTATGAAATCCCCCCCAATTAAAACTATATTCATAAATATATTGTAATGAATGGCAAATATTTTTATGCTCACTGGATCATATTACAAATAGAAATGGCACTGCTGTGCTAGTTTGTGCGTTTGTTATAATGTAATGTACATAATGCCATCCAGCATACAGATAGCCAATGCAGGTTGTAGAGGTTGCTACTGTACCAAGCACCTTTGTGATCCATTACCCCTTCAGATTCCTACATCTTTAAAGGCGTTCACCCTCTGTCTCACAACTATTCCATGCATCTTAAGAATCCGTGAACACCTGAGCCCATATTCATAAAGTGTATCAGAGTAGAAATGCTGATCTAGAATCTGGTCCCCCCCCCCGTCCATGTGATCTTGTTCATTATGATCTAAAAGGTCAAACTGATCCTAGATCATCTCAACTAATCTGAGATGCTTGATACCTATGGCCCCAGATCTGACTCTATATACCAGCAGTGCTATTTTTTTAATTATTATTGTTTGTTTTAGTTTTGGATTAAACTTTTAGCAGAAAAGTTATGTATGAATTGTTTTCTCCAGAATGAAATGTGTTCTTTTAAAAAAAAAATGCTATGTGATGCAATTCCCACAATCCCACAGGCAAAGACCTTCACAACTACTGAACTATAGCAACATTGTTACAATGTACATTCTCTACAACTGGAACTGTCTCTCCTCAAATGTAACAAACTGGAGAGGATCAAATACAAACGTTTGATCTGATAATCCTTTCAAGCTGGGCTGTGAAAGGTGCTTAATTGGCCCGAGAATCTAGGATGGGAGACGGCGTTGCCTACGGTGGAAATGTAATTAATAGATCTCCTCAGAATTATCATGGAAAAACAACCAATTTGGAGGGACAGTTCCATGTAGAGTATTAATAAAGATAGCCCTAGTAAACACACAACAAATATCCTTTACACAACTCTTTGTTTACATATAAGAGAATAGGAGTATTTGTACATCCAAATCATGTTACATGCACTACGCTTGGTCTTTCTTTTGGTTTTGGCACTATCCTGTGCTGCATTCTTGTTTGGTCTCAAATGGCTTAGGCTGCTGCATGGTTGTTCTGTAGAGATATTGTATTTTATCTGGCGCCTTGCTTTGCTCTCATGACATCAGTCAGTAAATCTAGCACAGGGAGACTTTCTGATCTCCCTTTAATAACATTATCTCTGATAGAATGTCAGAATGTGGAGATTGCAGTCTGAGGGCATGGGTGATTTTACAGAATTGTACCTTATTTCACTTCCTTCTGTTAAGCAAATAGATGTCACCCAGTAGAATTATGAGGTAGCCTACATATTTTTGAGATACTGGAAAACTTTCTTCAGTTTGGGTAAGTTATTAAATGTATCAATGTGCCACTAGCTATTACATCTGTATCAACTGTTCAAATGGTCATCCTGCTACAATGGCTTTAGTCAGCTAGTTTGAGCTGAAAACAACCGTCACACAGGTGCCTTTACACAGTGAGCTAGTTCACTCAGAGATCTGTCTGTTTCCCTATCAGTCACTCAGGGGAGACAGTCTGTCTCCTGAGAGCAGGTGATCATTATCACCTGTCTCCCACAGGTCCGCTGGTCATGCCTCACTGTATGTGGGTGGTGGCATAAAAATAAAATGACTAGAACGAGTAAGCCCTTCACACCACAGCAACTTGACTGTAGGTACACTCAATATGGCTGAAGGTCCACCCATCACGGGACATCGACTTGAATGGGAATGTTTGTTCTGGCCATTCTATTTCTACAGGTAGCAGTGATTACGGTGTCTACGATGTCTATGGTGTCTATGCCTGGCCATGTTGTATTACTCAGCACTTCGCCTCCGTGTCTCTCCACCACCGAGGGCATTAGCCTATTATAGAAGCATTTATTCACAAACCTCACATTTAAAGAATTACTGTCAATGACAATTTCATTTCTAACTTAAGTTGGATGGTAATTTTAGATCAAGGCCTATTCGAATGATAGTTATTTTTATCGCTTTGGTGCTATTTTCACAAGTATGTGGAAACTCTTAGTACAAAACTCAAAGCAAATCATCAAAAAGGCTGTTTTTTCAAAACTTTAAGCACATTTTCAATTGATATACACAATCACACAGCCATTTTTTTCACCAAACCTAATCTGTGTTTCATCTATACAAAAATACCTTTCATATAAAGCAATTGCCTTTCACAATGCAATGCTCACAATACTTTTCATATGATTCTCTTCTCATTTGTTTAAATACATTTGCCCATTACTTAATCCAACTGAGCTTAATGGTTGATCACTTAACCGTTTGGTAAACCTACAGATGTTAAACTGGTTTGTCTACTATGTATGGATTTTGAGAACTACAGAAATCAAATGTGTGTTTGTAAGTATAAACCCCTAAATGACATGTATGATACATGATAACCATACATAAGGACTACTCATTATTCCTAATTGATTTCACATAGTGGTAACCACAATTGGTCACCATATAAAAGGGTGTGTGTGAACCAGGAAGAAACCAAAGAGCTCGTAGACAAGGGACCCGTCAGAGAGGTGGGCATGGGCCCCGTTACTACTTGTATTTGTGAGAGGTTGAATGCACCGAGCTGTCTGTTTGAACTACTGGCACACAGCTCGGACACCCATGGATACCCCACAACACATGGCACCAGAGGTCTCTTCACAGTCCCCAAGTCCAGAACAGACTATGGGATGCACACAGTACTACATAGAGCCATGACTACATGGAACTCTATTCCACATCAAGAAATTCATACAGCAGTACAATTATATTTAAATCAGATAAAAATACACCTTATGGAACAGCGGGGACTGTGAAGCAACACAAACATAGACACATGCATACAAACACACGATAACATACGCACTATACACACACACACACACACACACACACACACACACACACACACGTACTCATGGATTTGTGTTACAGATAAGTGGTAGTAGAGTAGAGGCTTGAGGGGACACACTTAATATGTTGTGAAATCTGTTATTTAAAATGTATAACTGCCTTAATTTTGCTGGACCCCAGGAAGAGTAGCTGAATGGGGATCCATAATAAATACAAACACAAAGAGGTGGACATCAAAGAGAGGGAGACAGATGGCAGTGGACTGTTGTGTCTAATGAAGTCTGGGCTATCGTCAATGACCATTTGTTAAACAGAGGCCTTACCATGGCACACGCTGCCAGATTAGTTCACCCCAATGGGAAAAGGTCAGAGGTGGGTCAGGCATGGTTTCGGGCCCATCCTCGATCCGTGACCCTATACCTGCCCCCCTACTCTCCTTTTCCCCCCAGCATGTGAGCAGATATGGTATCACGTCACCTATGGTTTTACAATGTTCTGCCATGAAATAGTCCAGAAAATACCTCTACTTACCGGTCTGGATGGAATAGAAACGTCTATGTATGAATCAATACAGAAATATAATACAGGTAGAGGCGTGTGTGTGTGTGTGTGTGTGTGTGTGTGTGTGTGTGTGTGTGTGTGTGTGTGTGTGTGTGTGTGTGTGTGTGTGTGTGTGTGTGTGTGTGTGCGCGTGCCTGCCTGCCTGCCTGCCTGTGGGCATAAGTCAGTGTGTGTTTCAAAATGTGTGTGTGCTATTCATGATGAACTGTAGAATGCACTGTGTGGGGAAAAAAGGGAATTTCCATGTTGCAACACTACAGTGTCAGGCCATTAGGCCTAATCTGTCTTTCAATCCATTTACTGAAAATATTCTTGTCATATTTCGTGTTGACATAATATTATATAGCTATAAAGTTTGTTTTAATTGTGCTTAAAACATGTATTTTTAAATGTCTTATCTTTCTAATTAAATTGGTGACAAAAGCTGAAAAGCAAAAACGAAATGTATGATGTGAAATGTTAATGAACTATTCGTATGTATGTCATTGACCTATATAAATGACATTATAGAAGGATTAACATAATTTACATGGATGATGTAGCCGGTTGGTAGTCTATAGGTCAAATAGTTCATATAATAGCTTGCAGTAAGAGCAAAGTCAGATCACTCATCCATGCTTACAAACATCGCTTGACACATCAGTTGAACGCACTCACACAATCTATAGTTCACCTTGTTCTATGCGTTTCAAAGGGCTTAATGGTACTGTAAAACTTCACGAATATCGATAAACAGACAGACAACATGTCTGCGACCTCATTTTCAACCTAAACAAATAAGTGTTGACCCTAAAGAACCCAGCAACAGTGTGGGAAAAGCGGCAATATGAAAGGGTGTCCCAGCCAGCGCAGACATCCCCATGGGAGGGTTTTAAAACAGTAGCGGAATGCGCGTCTCACCTGTGAACACTATTAGCAAAAACTTTTCCCGTGTGGTTGGACACTGCAGCTCCTAAACCGAGGAAGATTTAAACTACATGATAAGATGGACAAAGAGGATTTTCACGGTGAGCAGCAATTGGACATATTGGATCTAACCGACTCGTCCTCCGGCATGGCCAAGAGCAAAGGCTCCGCAGACAGCGCAGACAGCGCAGCGGAGGGTGTGGACGAGACTGACAAGGCCAGAGTGGGTCAAACGGAGAAGCCCCCATACTCTTACGTCGCCCTCATTGCCATGGCCATCAAGGAGAGCCGGGAAAAGAGGTTGACCCTGAGCGGAATTTATCAGTTCATCATCTCAAAATTCCCCTACTACGAGAAAAATAAGAAGGGGTGGCAGAACAGCATTCGGCACAACCTCAGTCTCAACGAGTGCTTTCTCAAAGTACCCAGGGAGGGCGGAGGTGACCGAAAAGGGAATTTCTGGACTTTGGATCCTGCATTTGAGAACATGTTTGAGAAAGGGAACTACAGACGCCGAAGAAGGGTGAGGAGACCCTACAGACCTGCCACCGTTCCTTACATAGCGGGGACCACCTGCGTGGACTATCCGGAGCACTTCTACCTGCAACAGAAACCAGTCTATGTACAGGCGCCTTTTGTCAGTAACCCCTGGACCCTCTCCCAGCCAAACTCACCTCAGGCCACCTCATACAGCTACCCCCAGTCGCAGCCCATCAACGGACAAGTGCACTCAGTGTCCCCAAATGGATACGCCAGCTCCCCTGTAACCTACTACCACAACCATCAGTTCCACGCCACCTACAGTGCTTACCACCGACATGCGTCCGTCGTGATGCCACATAACGGATGCCCCTGTGGTGGCATGACCCAGTCTTTGAGCCCCGGCGGTGGCTCGACTTCCCAAGCGTGCTACCCCCAGTTCTCCTTTGCCAGACAACCAGAAATGTCACTTGCGCCCTCATTTGAGTAGAAATGTTGGACTCGAGCGCTTGAACGCCTGTTTTTCAGTTGTCATTCATAAAATAAAATAGCCAGTTAGTGTAACAGACAGCTTGTTGTTTTGACATGTGCTAAGATATTTTAGAGCTTATCAACGAAATACGTTTTTTGGCTAAATAAACATGTCAATCTGCTGAATTGTGTTCAGATGTTCATGCTATTCAAATATGCATTTACAGTGTCCCGTTAGGTGGGAACATTGGCCATGAATTGGGGACATTCATGTCTTCTGCTGTCCGGAGGGTGACACGTAGGCCTATGGAGATAGACCTGTTCTTCCCCAAATAATTGAGTCAATTTCAAAGAAAATGTATCATGCTTCTTTGTTACAGGTAGGCTATTAGGCCTGTAGGTGTTTGTTGTAAATGTTATGTATATTCCGTTTTCTAGTGTAGGCCTATACACTTTTATATGCCCGGTATAACAGTTTAATAAATTATTATTGAAGTTTTCCTCTGGATTTTCACCTCGAGGCATTTGGAATCGTTATAAGTTCATTGAATGTGGAATGTGTGGTATCCAACATCTTCGTTTATTTCAATAAAATGTTATTTTTTAATCAATATTGCCTCATCTATTTTGGGTTGCACAAACTATCTTTATCTCCTGTTTGTAGGCCTATGATCCGATGTTTTTCAAACATGGCTGGGATAAGTTTGATCAAGTTATTAGAATGGGGAAAGAGGCCAATGGTTTGATTAGCTAAAACATATTGTAGCCTACTGTTTAAAAGTAATATTTGAGGTGCATGTGTCCTCTTGCCAAATTGCAGGCATATTATTTTAATTCATGGAGATTTTTTGATTGACCAATAGGAATTGATCATCTTGACTAGTGACACCCAAATCCTGATATCATGCAAGAATAGTGGAATTGCGCATACTAGACCTACCCGAGGTTATAATTCTGCCGATTGATCCGATTACTAAGAAACGGTGTGTGTGTGCGTGCGGGCGCAACTTGGCCCACCTGTGCCATAAAACCCGGGACTCTTGGTCAAAAGACAGGCTACAATGGCATGGAATATAACTATACTTATTGTGAATGGAGATTACCGCATTTGTGTATATAGTGCCACCATGTGGTCATATTTGAAACATTTATTGTGAGGATAAGGCATGTGTACTGTACAGTCTCCAGCACTTCACAGTATTACGGTATTCTGCCTTCAAATACTCCTTGGAATCTATATTCCTCTTGGTGAAGTCGTCATAGACAAGCTACAGCTAGGCTTACATTTTAGCCAATATGTAGTATAGTCCAAGTAAAAAAAAAATATCCTTCCCCTTACCTGGAACAAACATTTTCTTCTGGAACACATAGCTTCAACATCTTTTAATGAACATAGTCCCTCTGACAAAAAAAAATGTTTTACTATAAGTTCTAACAGTTCCAAATCTGTTCAATGGCCATTATTTATGCGGTATATATAGGCCTGCCCATTTACTCTTCAACAATTTATACTTCACTCGAGCTCTGTCCTCCTCCTACCCTATAATAACACACAATATACGGTTTTATAACTTACTTGTGAACAAGTAACAATTCAACAAACAATGCATAGCTTCTGATTAAAACTATCATGTGGCTCTCATACACTGTCAGTCCTTGCATCTAGTGCGCTGTCTATGAATTTGAGAGGATACATTTTCCCAGCCCAATACCCATACACCAAAACAGTGGCGGGGCCTATACCATTTTTTTTGTTTGTTACCAGTTCCAGGTAGCTTTAATCAACCAAATGCAGCTTTCCCATAGATCTTTGTCTTCACATTTGCAATTTACAAATACAGTTATTTATTAGGCCTACATTAATTATGGCTTTTGTTCATTAGGGTTTCCCCAACTCGGTCCCAGGTCACCCCTGGGTTCAGGTTTTGTTTTTTGCCCTAGCACTACACAGCTAATTGAAATAATCAAAGCTGGATGATTGAGTTGGTTATTTGAATCTAAATGAACAACAGAGACTAAATTTCAATATCAAAGTTTATTGAAAGAGTTTGGGGAATGGCCTCCTCTCCAACAACATATTTGATGGAAGCCCTATGCAGGGGAAAGGATGTTCCAATGACGGTCCTTATAACCCAACGAGCACACGACATTCTGGTCACGACATCATATGACCAAAATATGACCCGTTTAAGACGTATTTTTTTAGACACAATATGACCAGAAAATATGTATTTTGCCTAACGTCTTCCTAACTGACTCAAACCTCAAACCTCAATGTCAATGACCAGTTATCAGCATTGGCGCGCAAAGGCTGGCATGTTTATCCAAGATCAGTGATCAGAAATAACTTGTTTCCTGTCCTCCAGTTTTGCCTGTCCAAATACAGATTAGGCCTACGTTTATCATCCATCTACTAAAATACATTTTATCAATCGACTACTGACTCATGATTGCCAAAACAATAGGCTACCTGACGATTTCATTGATCATTTTCATATCTCAGATAGGCTTTTGGGTGGCATTTGGGTGGCTGCTGGCTACGTGTCTAAAGATAAACAGCTTTAACATCGCACTGTCTTTAACATTATGGATAATATTCATTCTGGCGAATGTATTATGATACATTTGTGTGCAACGAGCACTTGGCGCGCAGGCTGCCCTCCAACGTGATGGCGCCGTGCAGACAGAACATGCTTTCCACCCGATCCTGCAACCTCTGCTACAAGTATAGGGTGTATGGTTGTATGATTTAGCTTGCTCCGGATTCCAGAGATACGACATGATGTAGGCCTTTACCTAATTCATATTGGCTACTAACATGAATGACTTTCAACTCCAAATGCATGTGTAAAAATAAGTTTATTTCTGTAGCCTATCTTGAGTTTTGAAAATGCATCACCTTTATGGCTGTAATAACAGGCAACATTTGGAGTTGGGTTGGATATAGTAGCCTAATGGTAGGCTACAGCATTTCTTACAATCAATCTTCTTTTTTGACTGGAATTGTGTTTCAATAAGTGCATAATTTATTTACTTTACTGTAAGATGCTGCTTTCCCCTTTTTTTGTAATTTCTCAACTGGTCTGCGACCACTGTTGCAGGACATTTGATTTTCGTGGTGCCATTTTTTTTGGTTCAAGCATATGCCACCCATATGCATGGCCCTGACTCTTCTCATCAAGGTTCTAAACTGAAAAATGTGGAACAATTGTGATAAAAGCACCAAATTTGGCACAAATATAAATTCATGTAAAATCTGAACATTTTAGTATACACTCTTATCCAGAGCAAATATGGTTAAGTGCCTTGCTCAAGGGCTCATCGATTTTTCACCTTGTCTGCTCTGGGATTCAAACCAGCGACCTTCTGGCCCAATGCTTTTAACCTCTAGGCTACTGACCCACCTGAAACGTTCTAGATATAGAGCCACCCCAGATTTGGACCCTGAGGGGAGTGGCAGCCATTCTTCAAAATATGACCCCTTTCAGGAAAGGTGTATGTCGCAGATCACTAAATCACAGGAGATGTATTTGAACATCTTACTTGTTTAAAATCAAAATAGATTTTTTGGCAGAAATACCTTCCGGAACATGTTATTTTTCATGTGCTTTACTAACAAACTTATATTCCATCTGTAAATATGAATAAAATGGTTAAATTAAAAGCCTAGTTGGTTTAGCCACGGAAAAAGTCAGGAACCTTCGCGCTAGCCATGATTGGCTGAGATAATGGATGGGCTGGACACGCTGGGAGATTAGTTTGGATTGGTTTGCCATGCAGCGTGGTTCTGTCTATAACGTGAGCTACTCAGTATGTGTTGACAATCCTTTCTAACATGTCTTTTTTGAAAGATATAAAGTTAGCCATCAAGAACTACAAAAGTTTTGCTACTTTTCTCAACAACATTGATGCCCTGAATTTAGCAGGCACTATAGACAGGGCAGTTACTTTCTGCACACGCCATGGTCAATGTGAACCGGAGTGACTTGACACAACGCTGGCAGAACAAGATGTAGCTACAAACAAAATGCAATTAAATGGTTCCAGTCTGCCCTGAAGCGTTCATCCATGTATACAGGTAAGAGTCTAGCTACATTTTCTGATATTATATGTTTCTAATTTTGTCAAAGTCCTTTTCATTGCAAGTTAACCTCTAGTGACACCCCATCCCGTGAACGGGACCGTTTTCATCATCTTACACTAATTAGCATAACGCAACGGACATAAATCTTCCTAGAAAATCTTCCTATTCATGAAAATCACAAGTGAAACATATTGGAACACAGCTTAGCCTTTTGTTAATCACACTGTCATCGCAGATTTTCAAAATATGCTTTACAGCCAACGCTAGACAAGCATTTGTGTAATTATAATAGCCTAGCATAGCATTATGCCTTGCTAGCAGCAAGCACCTTGTCACGGAAATCAGAAAAGCAATCAAATTAAATCGTTTAACTTTGAACTTCGGATGTTTTCACTCACGAGACTTCCAAGTAGATAGCCAAAGTTCATGGAACGCAGCGCTTTCAAAACCTGGGGCACTTCCGGATTGGATTTTTCTCAGGCTTTCGCCTGCAACATCAGTTCTGTTATACTCACAGACAATATCTTTACAGTTTTGGAAACGTTAGTGTTATCTATCCAAAGCTGTCAATTATATGAATATTCTAGCATCTTTCCCTGACAAAATATCCCGTTTAAAACGGGAACGTTTTTTTTTCAAAAATGAAAATACTGCCCCCTAACACCAACAGGTTAAAGCGTACTGTTCGCTAGCTAGAAAACGTTAGCTTGCTGTCTCGCTAGCTAATATTACGTGTATAATCTGTGTAGTAATATTATTAGAATCAGAATCCATTTGCATGGCTAGTTATAGCCTAATGTTAGCTAACAATCATTGAACATAGTTGGTTAACTTTAGCTACCTGAAGATTCATACTACAGCTATGACAATCAGTTTTATATTGATAACGTTAGTAGTATGAGATGAGATTATTGCGGTTCATTGTTCAGCTAGCTAGCTACCCAAACAGAACACATACATCTCGCCGATGTCGGGCCGGACAGCGGTATATCATTAGTAGATCGTGTTCCATTTAGAACGTCGGTGGGAAGGCGGCTGTTAGTGTAGTAAGTCGAAATGTATGCACAATGCACCGTCACATGGCCGCTCAGCATCACAGAGTCGGCCGTAGATCGCGTAGACACCGAAATTGGGACGAGTGTCACAATGCTTGAAAAGCTACCTTCTCTCAATGCATAATCATTCCTCACCTGCAGGGGGCACATTTCACATCATCAGAAAATATGTAGAATGTCTACTGACTTAAAAAATGTTTTTAACCTCACTAGGGTAAGGGGCCACTATTTTCACCTCCGGATGAAAAGCGTGCCCTCAGTAAACTGCCTGTTTCTCAGGCCCAGAAGCTAGGACATGTATATAATTGGTTGATTTGGATAGAAAACAATCTAAAGTTTCCATAACTGTTAAAGTAATGTATGTGAGTATAACAGAACTGATATGGCAGGCGAAAACCTTAGAAAAACCCATCCAGAAAGTGGGATTTTTTTGTTTGTAGTTTTCCATTGACTGCCTATACAGTATCCCATGACTTAGGACTCAAATTGCACTTCCTATGGCTTCCACTAGATGTCAACAGTCTTTAGAAATTGTTTCAGGCTTGTAGTCTGATAAATGAGGGAGTAAGACCACTTTAAGTGAGTGGACCCTGGGAAGTCACCAGGCCCGTTTGCTGCGCACGACCGAGAGCGCGCCTTTCTTGTTTTTCTTTTATATTGATGACGCTATTGTCCGGTTGAAATATTATTGATTATTTAGGCCAAAAACAACATGAGGATTGATTATAAACATCGTTTGACATGTTTCTACGAACTTTACGGATACTATTTGGATTTTTCGTCTGTCTGTTGTGACTGCCTTTGAGCCATTGGATTTCTGAACAAAAGGCGCCAACAAAACTGAGGTTTTTGGATATAAAGAGGGACTTTATCGAACAAAACGAACATTTATTGTGTAACAGGGAGTCTTGTGAGTGCAACCATAACAAGATCATCAAAGGTAAGTGATTCATTTTATTGCTATTTCTGACTTTTGTTGACTAATCTACTTGGCTGGTAACTGTATGAAATGTTTTGTGTGCTGGGCGCTGTCCTCAGATAATCGCATGGTATGCTTTCGCCGTCAATCCTTTTTGAAATCTGACACAGCGGCTGGATTAACAAGAGGTTAAGCGTTATTTTGATATATAACACATTTTCAAGAATGTTAAATATTTGAATGGAGTATTTTTGAATTTCACGCTCTGCAATTTCACTGGATGTTGGCCAGGTGGGACTCTACCGTCCCAGGTTCCCATAAGATTAAAGCGCAGGTGTCAATTCGGCAAATCATAAAACAAGTGGCCACCTCTACTGTGTAGAAGATGATAAATCTGAAGAGATGATTTGGCAATGTGTAATTAAATCACTGAATCATCCATCCACATTGCGTCTCATAACAATGCTTAACACTTGGAGAAGTCAATGTGTTCTCAAACAGGATTCTCAAGGGAGACAGCCATGATCAAAACTAGTGCGAGAGACTAACGTTACATGGATCACAGCAAGCAAAACATTAATTATACTTTGCTCGCGCAGACTAGCAAGGCTCAAAATGATTTGACTGTTGGTTTGCCAGCTAACGTTAACTGTAAATTGGGTAATTATCTATCTTATTATTACATCTAATTGTCACAGGATTGAACTAGCTACTACCTAAATGGTTGTAAATGCTAACTAACATTAATGTTAAAATATAGCTAATGTTATATCATCTACTGTAGCTAGCTAGCTACCCTACCACCAGGTCACCTAAAGCTAACGGTAATGTTAGATTAATTTGCAGCTATAGCTAAACGAATGGCAGCTAGCTAGAAAACTATCACACAGATTAGATTAAAATGTTAAATCAATGTTGTGCTGCGGAGTTGTAATGGTAACGTTAACTTAAGGACGGTTGCTAGCTAGCTAACGTTAGCTACCTAAAACTTTGGACTGGAGAACACTCACTTGTTGTTAGTTATTGAATTTTATTCACCATGCAGGCTCATATTTTTGTTGTTCTTTCCATTGAATAGCTAGCTAATGATAGCTACATTAGGTTCCTGTGAGATTGACAAACCAATTTTAGTTTGGGGGGAAACCCCAAGCAGATGAGACAGCGAGTCTACTGCTCAGAGAACGTTATCCATCCGTGCAACAAGGGAAACATTACCGATGAGCCTTACGATGTTTCTACCCTATTTTTGACCACGGTCTATAGGTTGCTGGTCTGAAGTAGTTTAATATGTAGGGAATATTGAACCATTTGGAATGTAACCTCTGGATTGATGTAGTCTTCTGATGTAAGTGGGAGTAGTGCAAACGTAGAAGGGTTATTCAAAACGAGCCCTTCCTGCCTCTCCAAAGGCTTTCACTGCATACTCTATCATATCATATAGCGCTTTCCATTAAACCAAAATTAATTAATCTCAATTCAAATCAAATGTTATTTGTAACATGCGCCGAATACAACAGGTGTAAAGGAAAATGTTTACTTATTATCCCTTAACCAACAATGCGGTTCAATAAATAGAGTAAAGAAAATATTTACTAAATAAACTAAAGTAAAAAAATCTACTCAAATCCCCCCAAGAAGTTACATAACAACAACGAGGCTATATACAGGAGGTGTAAATAGTCTGGGTAGCCATTTCATTAATTGTTCAGCAGTCTTATGGCTTGGAGGTAGAAGCTGTTAAGGAGCCTTTTGGTCTTAGACTTGCCAGAGAGGCATCACTACAGACCCAGGATCGATTCCGGGCTGTTTCACAACCGACCGTGATCGGGAGTAGGGCGGCACACAATTGGCCCAGCGTCGTCCGGGTTAGGGGAGGGTTCGGCCGGGGTAAGCTGTCAATTTACATAAGAATTTGTTCTTAACTGACTTGCCTAGTTAAATTACATTTAAAAAAAGCTTGGCCCCAGTGATGTACTGGGCCATACGCACTTACCCTCTGTAGCGCCTTAATGTCAGATGCCGAGCAGTTGCCATATCGAGGCGGTGATGCAACCGGTCAGGATTCTCTCGGTGGTGTAGCTGTAAAACCTTTGGGGGAGAAGTTGTTGTCCTGGCACCACACTGCCAGGTCTCTGACCTCCTCCTTATAGGCTGTCTCATCGTTGTCAGTGATCAGGCCTACCACTGTTGTGTCATTAGCAAACTTAATGATGGTGTTGGAGTCGTGCTTGGCCACACTGTCGTGGGTGAACAAGGAATACAGGAGGGGACTAAGCACGCATCTCAAGCAGGATATAGGCTTGCTTCCAAAAAGTATTTTATATATATGTATTCATGTGGGATTCTCTCTCTCTTCTCTCCATTCCTTCAAGAAGTGACCAACATCCCTCTGACTCCAATCGTTGGTCATCCAAACCTGTTTCTGAAGGAAGTGGTGTAGTTAAAAGTACTACTTATGTAGTTTTTTGGGGTATCTGTACTACTATTTATATTTTTGACAACTTTTACTTTACTACATTCCTAAAAAAATAATGTACTTTTTACTCCATACATTTTCCCTCACACCCAAAAGTACTCATTACATTTTGAATGGCTAGCAGGACAGGAAAATGGTCAAATTCATGCACTTATCAAGAGAACATCCCTGGTCATCCCTACTGCCTCTGATCTGGCAGACTCACTAAACACAAAATTACATCTGAATGTTGGAGTGTGTCCCTGGCTATCCGTAAAAAAAGAAGAAAATGTGTCCGTCTGGTTTGCTTAATATAAGGAATTTGAAATTATTTGTACTTTTACTTTTAATACTCAGGTATATTTTAGCAATTAAAAAGAATGTGAACCCTTTGGAATTAACTGGATTTCTGCATATATTGGTCATCAAATTTGATTTGAGTCACAACAATAGACAAACACAGTCTGCTTAAAACTAATAACACACAAACAATTATATGTCTTTATTGAACACACTGTATAAACATTCACAGTGCAGGGTGGGAAAAGTATGTGAACCCTTGGATTTAATAACTGGTTGACTCTCCTTTGGCAGCAATAAACTCAACCAAACGTTTTCAGTAGTTGCAGATCAGACCTTCACAACGGTCAGGAGGAATTTTGGACCATTCCTCTTTACCAAAATGTTTCAGTTCAGCAATATTCTTGGTATGTCTGGTGTGAATCACTCGAGGTCATGCATGCCACAGCATTTTAAATCAGGTTGAGGTCAGGACTGTGACTGGGCCACTCCGGAAGCCATTCTGTTGTTGATTTACTTCTGTGTTTGGGGCGTTGTCCTGTTGCATCACCCAACTTCTGTTGAGCTTCAATTGGCAGACAGATAGCCTTACATTCTCCTGCAAAATGTCTTGATAAACTTGAGAATACATGTTTCCGGCGATGAAAGCAAGCTGTCCATTCCCTGAGGCAGCAAAGCAGCCCCAAACCATGATGCTCCCTCCACCATAGTTTACAGTTGGTATGAGGTTTTGATATTGGTGTGCTGAGCCTTTTTTTCCTCCACACATAGTGTTGTGTGTTCCTTCCAAACAACTCAACTTTAGTTTAATCTGTCCACAGAATATTTTGCCAGTAGAACTGTGGAACACCCAGGTGCTCTTTTGCGAACTTCAGATGTACAGCAATGTTTTTTTTGGACAGCAGTGGCTTCTTCCGTGGTGACCTCCCATGAACACCATTCCTGTTTAGTGTTTTGCGTATCGTAGACTCGTCAACAGAGATGTTAGCATCTTCCAGATATTTCTTCAGATATTTCTTCTTAGGTCTTCTGAGATCTCTTTTGTTCGAGGCATGGTTCATATCAGGCAATGCTTCTTGTGAATAGCAAACTCAAATTTTGTGAGTGTTTTTTATAGGGCAGGGCAGCTCTAACCAACATCTCCAATCTTGTCTCATTGATTGGACACCAGGTTAGCTGACTCCTGACTCCAATTAGCTTTTGGAAAAGTAATTAGCCTACTTTTTCCAACCTACACTGTGAATGTTTAAATTATGTATTCAATATAGATAAGATAAATACAATAATTTGTGTGTTATTAGTTTAAGCAGACTGTGTTTTTCTATTGTTGTGACTAAGATGAAGATCAGATCAAATTGTATGACAAATTTATGCAGAAATCCAGTTCATTCCAAAGGGCTCACATACTTTTTCTTGCCACTGTAAGTATATTTAAAACCAAATGCTTTTAGACTTTTACTCAAGTAGTATTTTACTGAGTGACTTTTCACTTTTTCTTGAGTAATTTTCCATTAAGGTACTTTGACTAAAGTATGACGATTGGGTACTTTTTACACCACCGCCTGAAGGTATGTCACATCTCACCTGGCCGTCCATAGATCTGGAAACCTAAACTTCTCTGCTGCTTTGATCCCATACCTACTAACTACCTTGTAACAGTGTGAACCACTACACATCCACAGATACTTTCGATTTTCCTCATTTCATCTTCAGGCTGAGAGACGATGGATGGGCAAGAGACAATGGATGTGTCTATAGGTGTATGCCAAGTGAAAGGCATGGGATATATAAAGAAATAGTCTTGATGGGAGAATTCTGAGTAGATCAGGTGGGAGTTCAGTACAACTGAATAGTGTAGAGAGTTTAATTCAATGGAAACGGTACTGTACTGAACGACCACAGGGCGATTGTGTATGGCGTGCCGAACACGTTTTGCAATTTCTAATGACCACACCCATATTAATCAGGCTACACATCGCCACACATACCAAATGGGAGCAAACATACCTCAAAAGCATTTTTTCTTTTAGAAATGTGTCTGCGTTACTGCATGTCCAAGTCTGTTTTTCCCAAGTTTGGACTACACAGAAATTCACAAAAGTAAACTCAGCAAAAAAAGAAGTGTCCCTTTTTCAGGACCCTGTCTTTCAAAGATAATTCATAAAAAGGGTAAAGGGTTTAAACACTGTTTCCCATGCTTGTTCAATGAACCATAAACAATTAATGAACATGCACCTATGGAACGGTCATTAAGACACTAACAACTTACAGACGGTAGAGAAATTAAGGTCACAGTTATGAAAACTTAGGACACTAAAGAGGCCTTTCTACTGACTCTGAAAAACACCGAAATAAAGATGTCCAGGGTCACTGCTCATCTGTGTGAACGTGCCTTAGGCATGCTGTAAGGAGGCATGAGGACTGCAGATGTGGTCAAGGCAATAAATTGCAATGTCCGTACTGTGAGACGCCTAAGACAGCACTACAGGGAGACAGGACGGACAGCTGATCGTTCTCGCAGTGGCAGACCATGTGTAACAACACCTGCACAGGATCGGTACATCCGAACATCACACCTGCAGGACAGGTACAGGATGGCAACAACAACTGCCCGAGTTACACCAGGAACGCACAATCCCTCCATCAGTGCTCAGACTGTCCACAATAGGCTGAGAGAGGCTGGACTGAGGGCTTGTAGGCCTGTTGTAAGGCAGGTCCTCACCAGACAACACCGGCAACACCGTCGCCCATTGGCACAAACCCACTGTCGCTGGACCAGACAGGACTGGCAAAAAGTCCTCTTCACTGACGTGTCATAGTTTTGTCTCACCAGGGGTGATTCGCATTTATTGCCAAAGGAATGAGCGTTACACCGGGGCCTGTACTCTGGAGCGGGATCGATATGGAGGTGCGGGGTACGTCATGTTCTGGGGCGATGTGTCACAGCATCATCGGACTGAGCTTGTTGTCATTGCAGGCAATCTCAACGCTGTGTGTTACAGGGAAGACATCCTCCTCCCTCAGGTGGTACCCTTCCTGCAGGCTCATCCTGACATGACCCTCCAGCATGACAATGCCACCAGCCATACTGCTCGTTCTCTGCGTGATTTCCTGCAAGACAGGACTGTCAGTGTTCTGCCACAGCCAGCGAAGAGCTTGGATCTCAATCCAATTGATGGACCTGTTGGATCAGATGGTCATTCCTGTTGGATCTGATGGTCATTCAGATGGTCAGATGGCCATTCCCCCCAGAAATATTTTCTACCTTTGTGTACCTATTCAGGATACATCACCATAAAGAGAATGTCATTTCTTGGTAGTACAGATCAGGGACCTATGATGTCATTCTGTTAGTTATTCTGTTACCAGGTGTTAATCCTTCAGGGAGCATTCCTAAAGCACCACAAAATGTATTTGTTTAAGACCATGTCAACATTTCAATATTGATTCTTTCATTGATGACTTGATATCTACAGCACCAGTCAAACGTTTGGACACACCTACTCAATCCAGTTATATTAAACAAATCTAAATATATTTTATATTTGCGATTCTTCAAAGTTACCACCCCTTGCCTTGATGACAGCTTTCCACACTCTTGGCATTCTCTCAACCAGCTTCATGAGGTTATCACCTGGAATGCATTTCAATGAACAGGTGTGCCTTGTTAAAAGTTAATTTGTGGAATTTCTTTCCTTAATGCATTTGAGCCAATCAGTTGTGCTGTGACAAGGTAGGGGGGGTATACAGAAGATAGCCCTATTTGGTAAAATACCAAGTCCATATTATGTCATGAACAGCTCAAATAAGCAAAGAGAAACGACAGTCCATCATTACTTTAAGATATGAAGGTAAGTCAATACGGAAAAGTTAAAGAACTTTCAACGTTTCTTCAAGGACAGTCGCAAAAACCATCAAGCGCTATGACGAAACTGGCTCTCATGAGGACCGCCACAGGAATGGAAGACCCAGAGTTACCTCTAATTGCAGAGGATAAGTTCATTAGAGTTACCAGCCTCAGAAATTGCAGCTCAAAAAAATGCTTCACAGAGTTCAAGTAACAGACACATCTCAACATCAACTGTTCAGAGGAGACTGTGTGAATCAGGCAAAGAAAACACTACTAAAGGACACCAATAAGAAAAAGAAACTTGCTTGGGCCAAGAAACACGAGCAATGGACATTAGACCGGTGGAAATTTGTTCTTTGGTCTGGAGTCCAAATTGGAGATTTTTGGTTCCAACCGCCATGTCTTTGTGAAACGCGTTGTGGGTGAACGGATGATCTCATCATGTGTATTTCCCACCTTAAATCACGGAGGAGGAGGTGTTATGGTGTGGGTGCGCTTTGCTGGTGACACTGTCTGTGATTTATTTAGAACTCAAGGCACACTTAACCAGCATGGCTACTACATCATTCTGCAGTGATACGCCATCCCATCTGGTTTGGGCTTAGTGGGACGATCATTTGTTTTTCAACAGGACAATGACCAAACACACCTCCAGGCTGTGTAAGGGCTATTTTACCAAGAAGGAGAGTGATGGAGTGCTGCATCAGAGGACCTGTTGGAAAAGCATTCCAGGTGAAGCTGGTTGAGAGAATGCCAAGAGTGTGCAAAGCTGTCATCAAGGCAAAGGGTGGGTATTTGAAGAATCTCAAATATATTTTGATTTGTTAAACACTTTTTTGGTTACTACATGATTCCATATGTGTTATTTCATAGTTTATATCTCACTATTATTCTACAATGTAGAAAATCATAATAATAAAGAAAAAACCCTTGAATGAGTAGGTGTTGTAAAACTTTTGACCAGTAGTCCTCTAACAATGGCTACAACTAACTGCCCTCATATTTGAAGCTGGGCAGATCACAATATGTAATGTGGAGAGCCACCACCACCAGAAGATGGTGACAGAGGCTTATGCAGGGAAGAATGTAGAATATCTTGACTTCATACATGACTTGATGATGCAGTTTGATCACACAAGCTGGCAATGACCAAGTTAAAACTTAAATATGTTTTATATAGATGGTCAATTTGATACCTGTATATGCTTTAGCTAACCACTAAAAAAAGACTCTTACACCATACAATCAGAGGAGTTTTCTAATGTGCATAAGATCTGGGATCAGGCTTGGTAAATGTATAGCATCTGTAGGGTTTGACATATGACTGACCCCTTTACTCTTTGCTGCTAACATTTGCTTGATATGTAGCAAATGCAGTCTAATTACTAAATGTGGTCTAATGTTGTGTTTTGCAGTACACATATAATCAATCTTTTTTTTATTGAAAAATGTAACAGTTTTCCCTCCATTTCTCAGAAGCTGTCACTTCATAAGGTATCTACATACAGTGTGGCAAAAAAGTATTTAGTCAGCCACCAATTGTGCAAGTTCTCCCACTTAAAGATGACAGAGGCCTGTAATTTTCATCATAGGTACACTTCAACTATGACAGACAAAATGAGAAAAGAAAATCACAATGTAGGATTTTTAATGAATTCATTTGCAAATTATGGTTGAAAATAAGTATTTGGTCACCTACAAACAAGCAAGATTTCTGGCTCTCACAGACCTGTAATTTCTTCTTTACGAGGCTCCTCTGTCCTCCATGCGTTACCTGTATTAATGGCACCTGTTTGAACTTGTTATCAGTATAAAAGATACCTGTCCACAACCTCAAACAGTCACACTCCAAACTCCACTATGGCCAAGACCAAAGAGCTGTCAAAGGACACCAGAAACAAAATTGTAGACCTGCACCAGGCTGGGAAGACTGAATCTGCAATAGGTAAGCAGCTTGGTTTGAAGAAATCAACTGTGGGAGCAATTATTAGGAAATGGAAGACATACAAGACCACTGATAATCTCCCTCGATCTGGGGCTCCACGCAAGATCTCACCCCGTGGGGTCAAAATGATGACAAGAACGGTGAGCAAAAATCCCAGAACCACACGGGGGGACCTAGGGAATGACCTGCAGAGAGCTGAGACCAAAGTAACAAAGCCTACCATCAGTAACACACTACGCCGTCAGGGACTCAAATCCTGCATCCAAAGAACACCATACCTACTGTGAAGCATGGGGGTGGAAACATCATGCTTTGGGGCTGTTTTTCTGCAAAGGGACCAGGACGACTGATCCGTGTAAAGGAAAGAATGAATGGGGCCATGTATCGTGAGATTTTGAGTGAAAACCTCCTTCCATCAGCAAGGGCATTGAAGATGAAATGTGGCTGGGTCTTTCAGCATGACAATGATCCCAAACACACCGCCCGGGCAACGAAGGAGTGGCTTCGTAAGAAACATTTCAAGGTCCTGGAGTGGCCTAGCCAGTCTCCAGATCTCAACCCCATAGAAAATCTTTGGAGGGAATTGAAAGTCTGTGTTTCCCAGCAACAGCCCCAAAACATCACTGCTCTAGAGGAGCTCTGCATGGAGGAATGGGCCAAAATACCAGCAACAGTGTGTGAAAACGACTTACAGAAAACGTTTGACCTCTGTCATTGCCAACAAAGGGTATATAACAAAGTATTGAGAAACTTCTGTTATTGACCAAATACTTATTTTCCACCATAATTTGCAAATAAATTCATTAAAAATCCTACAATGTGATTTTCTGGGGAAAGAAAAATCTAATTTTGTCTGTCGTGGTTGAAGTGTACCTATGATGAAAATTACAGGCCTCTCTCATCTTTTTAAGTGGGAGAACTTGCACAATTGGTGGCTGACTAAATACTTTTTTGCCCCACTGTACATGTAAAATAAGGTGTATAGACTAAGGCATATTGACCTGTGGGCAAGTCATCATCACCATTCCAGGTTTCCCAAATACTGTAGAGCATTTAATTCAGATAAATGATCCTGAATGGTTTCTGATTTATAAATCAACTGTGCCATAAGAGTCTGTATAGTGCATTGGTGGCTGTAAATATACAAATCAAATGGACCATGCGTGTGAGTAGCCTATTGTTTTTGGAGAAGCCAGTAAGGATGACTACAACTACTTTAGAAGATGCTATGAGCGTAAAGCAAATCTCCTCAATGTTCAAAGAAATATCGACTTCCAATGCGGTACGACCATATCGTGAGTATACGTACAACATGATTGAATTGTAGACATGAACACATTTACATACACACAACATACATGCAATGTACACACAAATACACTACTGTTAAGCATGGTACATGATATTCAACAACTGTATTTTACAGTAAATAATTCTGTAAACCTCGAATGACTTTATCCTTTTTGGCATTTGACCCAGAAATGTCCTCTTATCCAGGGCAGGCAAAAACAATTATCCCAGCCTGTTAACTCTGGAGCACATTTTAAGAGTCCACCCTGTAAGATGGAGTATAGGACAGTCATCCCCATGATGTCAAGGGTAGTGTGTTATCTGAACTCCAAAGTCTGCGATTAGACAACGCTGCAAAATGGCACCTCCAGTTCAGAAGTCCCTTTAGTTCACCAAGGCCCTGCCATAGCACTCCCTTCTCTGTACAAAACAGTCTGTTGTTGTTTTGAGAGTGATTCAGTTCAGTTTTGACCTCTGTGATCTCTAGAAGTGACCAGTAGGCCGCAGTTGTATGAGGCTGGGGGTCAGTCAGTAGGGGGTGCTATACTGGGACAGTGTGTGAGTGACTCTTTTCTTGATTTCTGTTGCCCAGCTGTAGAGACGTGAGGGACCCTCCTGCAGACGAGAAGACAGAGAGAGAAGAGAGAGCACTCTTAGCTTTAGACTGAATTCCTATAAAACAGCTTTCACTATCTGTTTTGTTTTAGTAATCTATTTAGCCTCTATTACATCTTGCATGTTTTTTATCTAACATTTTATTGCTTAATTGTAAAGTGTGTTGGAAGTTTGCTTAGATATTATCTTGTGTTTGTATAGCACTTGAAACAGGGGGATATTTCTCCTAGTTCTCCTCCATATTTATCCATGCTCTATAGCATGATGTACTACTGTACTCATAATGCACTGCTCCGTCCGTCCCAGCCATAGAGATCCTATTAAATTACTAGAGGGGCTATATCATAAACCCTCAAAGTTCCAGAATGGGGTGAAAATGGCAGCTCTATTGGTCTGGAAAAAATCCAAACCAGTCTAATGGGAATGAATGGCAGTAGAGACATAATTGTGATTTCACTTATGCAGGAAAATACAATTGTGATATAGAATTATTGTCAACCCAAAATATTGTAATATAAATATAAATATAGTTTAAACGGGTTTTATACAATTATACTGTATGCAAACAGACCATAAATGTCTCAGTTTTTGTTTTCTTGGAAAGCTGCCAGTGCTATTTTATGATGCAATATCCTTGTCTAAGTCCTATCATTTACATTTGAGTAATTTAGCAGACACTCTTATTCAGAGCAAATTACAATTAGCGGATTCATCTCAAGATACTTATATATATTGTATGTGGACACCCCTTCAAATTAGTGGATTTGGCTATTTCAGCTACATCCGTTGTTGACAGGTATATAAAATCGAGCACACGGCCATGCAATCTCCATGGCCAAACACTGGCAGTAGATTGGCCTTACTGAAGAGCTGAGTGACTTTCAACGTGGCACTGTCATAGGATGCCACTTTTCAAACAAGTCAGCTCCTAAAATGTCTGCCCTGGTCAACTGTAAGTACTGTTATTGTGAAGTGGAAACAACTAGGCACCAGCCGTGAAGCGTTTGGTCACACAAGCTCACAGAATGGGACTGCAGAGTGCTGAAGTGTGTAGCGTGTTAAAATCATCTGTCCTCGGTTGCAACACTCACTACCTAGTTCCAAACTGCCTCTGGAAGCAACGTCAGCACAAGAACTGTTCCTTCGGGAGCTTCATGAAATGGGTTTTCATGGCCGAGCAGCCGCACACAAGCCTAAGATCACCATGAGCAATGCCAAGTGTCCACTGGAGTGGTGTAAAGCTCGCTGCCAAACGCATTCTCTGGAATGATGAATCACGCTACACCATCTGGCAGTCCAATGGACGAATCTGGATTTGGTGGATGCCAGGAGAACGCTACCTGCCCCAATGTAGTGCCAACTGTAAAGTTTGGTGGAGGAGGAATAGTGGTTTGGGGCTGTTTTCATGGTTTAGGCTCCTTATAGTTACAGTGAGGGGAAACCTTAACGCTACAGCATACAATGACATTCTAGATGATTCTGTGCTTCCAACTCTGTGGCAACAGTTTGGGGAAGGCCTTTCCTGTTTCAGCTTGTGCGCAAAGCGAGATCCATACAGAAATGGTTTGTCGAGACTGGTGTGGAAGAACTTGACTGGCATGCACAGAGCCCTGACCTCAACTCCAGCTTTGGGATGAATTGGAACTACGACTGCGAGCCAGGCCTAATCACCCAACATCAGTGTCCAACCTCATTAATGCTTTTGAGGCTGAATGGAAGCAAGTCCCCGCAGCAATGTTCCAACATCTAGTGGAATGCCTTCCCAGAAGACTGGAGGCTGTTGTAGCAGCAAAGGTGGGACCAACTCAATATTAATGCCCATGATATTGGAATGAGATGTTCGACGAACAGGTGTCCACATACCTTTAGTCGTGTAGTGCAGCTAGGTGGGACAACCACATATCACAGGCATAGTAAGTACTGTGGCAAAGAAGGGGGTTGAGTGATAAATGGCAGATATGTGAGAGCAGAACTAATAAACGGCCACCCCGAAAATGGCCACCCCGATCAGAACTACAGATCACAAAATGGCCGACTGCCAAAACTACAATTCCCAGAAGCATGGGGAACGCTCCGAAAGGGCCGACCCACAGATCAGGACAAACCAGGAAGAGAGAGTGGAGGGGCTGGAAGGATCTGTGAACCATAGAGAAAGAGACAATATATATATCGGCAGGATTTACCGTGTATGAGCTGGACTGTTTGGACCTGTTGGCGTTTGGACCTGGACCTACCGAGAACCCGATTCGTGTACCAAACCCTGCTATCCTTGACTTTGCCTTGGCCTGTGTGGACCAAGATGGAGAAACAAACACACAGGTACTGTCCTGTTCGAAAGAACTCTCATTCTGGGGTGATTTTAGTGACGGTTTCCCGCTTAATTTGTGACAGTCTCCTAATCTTGAAGAAGTTTGTCACAGTACGCTTTTCCTCAATAAAGTTGCTATCAGCCGAGTCAGAGCTAGAAAGGGGGGAGGTCAAGTGCAAGTGCGTGGTCAAGAACTTTTCTTGCGTGTATGTGTGAGGAGGGGTAGGGGTTCGAGGTGAGGAGGGGGATTATTTAAGATACTATTTGAAGAGGTAGGGTTTCAGGTGCTTTGGAAAGATGGGCAGTGACTTATCTGTCCTAGCTTCAGGGGGAAGCTGGTTCCACCATTAGGGTGCCAGGACAGAGAAGAGCTTGGATTGGGCTGAGCGGGAGCTACCCTCCCTTAGGGGTGGGAGGACCAAGAGACCAGAGGTGGCAGAATGGAGTGCTCGGGTTGGGGTGTAGGGTTTGAGCATAGCCTGAAGACAGAGAGGGGCAGTTCCTCTTGCTACTCCGCAGCCAAGTACCATGGTCTTGTAGTGAATGCAAGTCTCGACTGGAAGCCAGTGGTGTCCGGAGGAGCCTGGATTAGGACCTGATCCACTACCTGTGTGAAGTAGAGTCTGACAATATGTATGTTGTAGAGCATGAACTCGCAGGAGCGAGTCACCGCTTTGATGTTTGCAGAGAATGACAGGGTGTTGTCCAGGGTCAAGCCAAGGTTCTTTGCACTCTGGGAGGGAGTTGTCAACCATGATGGAGAAGTCTTTGAGCGTGCAGGGGAGGAAAAGGGAGGAAAAGCTGCTCCTTCTTATCGATGTTGAGCTTGTGGTGATGGGTCAGCGTCAACCAGGAATGCAGACATGTGTGTCACCACCTGGGTGTCAGAAGAACCAAACCCTGGGGGACACCAGTAGTGAGAGTATGTGGTGCAGACGCAGATCCTCTCCACGTTGCCTGATAGGAGCGGCCTGCCAGGTAGGATGCAACCCAAGAGTGCAGAACATGAGATGCCCAGCCCCGAGAGGGTTGACAGGAGGATCTGATGGTTCCCTGTGTCGAAGGCAGTGGATAGAGCTAGGAGGATGAGAACACAGAGAAGAGCCGTCTCAGTTGAGTGACCTGTCTTGGTTAGGGTCAAGAAGATCATTCTGAGAGAGATAATGAGAGAGTTGATCAGTGACACAAGCTCAAGTGTTTTGGAAGAAAAGAAAGAAGGGGTACTGGTCTATAGTTTTTGACGTCAGATGAGTCTTGAAGAGGGGAGCGACTCGGGTCATTTTGAAATCAGAGGGGTCGCAGTTAGTGGTCAGGGATGATTTGATGAGGGAAGTGAGGAATGGAAGAAGGTCTCCAGAGATGGACTGGAGAAGGGAGGAGGGGATGGGGTCACCGGGCATGTTTTCGGGCAGCCAGACTCATTAGTTGCAGGATTTCATCTGGACAGAGAGGGGAGAAAAAGGCCTAGGGTAGTTCTGTGTGACTGGGACCAGTGGACCCAGTAGGTTGAGTGAATGAGGAGTGGATGTTCTTTTCAAAGTGGTTGACAACGTCGTCCACAGTCAGGGAGGAGGGAGGGGATGGAGGATTAAGGAGGGAGGAGAAGGTGGAAAATAGTTTCCTTACATTAGAGGCAGAAGCTTGACATTTTTATTGATAGAAAGTGGCTTTAGCAGCAAATACAGAGGAAGAGAAGGTGGAGAGGAGGGAGTGAAAAGATGATAGGTCCACTGGAAGTTTAGTTTTTCTCCATTTTTGCTTAGCTGCCCGCAGCCTTGTTCTGTAAGCTCGCAATGAGTCACTCAGCCACAGAGCAAGATGGGAGGGCCTAGCTGGCCGGGAAGAAAAGAAAAGGGACAGTGCGAGTCAGAGTATGCGGAAAGGCGCATGACCATCTGAGTAGGAGCTGAGTGGCTAGGGTTGGAGGAAAGGGAGAGAGAAAAGGAAACAAAGTAGTGATCAGAGACCTAGAGGGGGGTTGCAGTGAGATTATTAGGCAAACTGGCTCTAGTAAAGATATTGCCTGCCTTGTGAGTTGGAGGGGACTGGGAAAGGATGAGGTAAAGCATATTGTCTGCCTTGTGAGTTGGAGGGGTTTGGGAAAGGATGAGGTAAAGCATATTGTCTGCCTTGTGAGTTGGAAGGGTTTGGGAAAGGGTGAGGTAAAGCATATTGTCTGCCTTGTGAGTTGGAAGGGTTTGGGAAAGGGTGAGGTAAAGCATATTGTCTGCCTTGTGAGTTGGAAGGGTTTGGGAAAGGGTGAGGTAAAGCATATGGTCTGCCTTGTGAGTTGGAAGGGTTTGGGAAAGGGTGAGGTAAAGCATATTGTCTGCCTTGTGAGTTGGAAGGGTTTGGGAAAGGGTGGGGTCAAAAGAGACAGGGAGGGGAAAGAGAGAGTTGGAAAGAAATGAAGTCGCCAAGTACGAAGAGCAGTGAGCCATCATCAGGAAATGAGCTTATCAAGGTCATTGAGGAAATCTGTAAGGGCACCTAGTGGGCGATAGATGAAAACAATGTTACGCTTTAGTTGACTAGTGACAGTGACAGCATGGAATTCAAATGAGGAAATGGACAGGTTAGAGAGGGAGAAAAGAGAAAATCTCCAGTTAGGAGAAATGAGTTGCCCTGTGCCACGACAATGATGACCAGATGCTCTTGGACTATGACAGAAAATATAGTCAGATGAGGAGAGAGCAGCTGGAGTAGCAGTGCTCTCTGGGGTGATCCATGTCTCCATCAGGACCAAAAAGTCAAGGGACTAAAGAGCAGCATAGGCTGAGATGAACTTGCCGTTCTTGACCGCAGATCGTCAGTTCCAAACGCTGCGTCTGTAAAGCCTACAGGTAGAGGAGTGAACTGGTATAGAAAACACATACCTAGTTGCCAATGCTACAAAATAGCAAAAATGTGATAATCATAAAATAACTAGGTAAGATACTAAAGTGAGAGAGTGGTGTGGAGCCTTCCTCTCTTTCCTGCCTATCATCAACTGAATTCAGCCAGTGTATGGCTGTTGATTGGCTGCATTGTTTGAATGGAATGTTGGCTTATTGGCAGTTCGTTAGAAACATTTATGGAATCATTCCTCTAAAACTGTCTGTCTAGATAGCTAACATACGGTGCAGATAAATTATTCAAATTCATTATTTTACTCTATCTTATCATAGCACTGTCAAACCATGGTTGACTAACTACATGGCTGACCTTTATCCAAAATGGTCAGCCATTTACCAAAATAAAAAGGTTAATGTTAATGTCCATTCCAGTATTCTAATTCCTATTTCTATGGTCCATGCTCTGTCCCTTCTTCCTTATCAATACACTTACCTTCCTGACAGGTGGGTCCTATCCAGCCATGTAGACAGGTGCAGCGGCCGTTCCGTGGGTCACACCACCCCCCATTCCTGCACTCACAGCTCTCAGAACAGTCCGGGCCGTAGCGGTTCACTGGACAATCTGGACAAAGCCCAGACAGGGAAACAGGAATTGTGAGAACACTTTTAGATTATGGTGCCGTTTAGCTTATAGGGGTGAATCCTTACTTTGACTTAAGTCTAACTGCATTGATGTTAGTGGGAGACTAAGTGAAAATTGGACTTGCAGTAAGTGGAAGTTAGGATTCGCCACACAGTCGTTTGAGGAAACAGATGTTGATGAACCATACTACTTAGATAGTTGTTTGCTTCTTTTTATTTATCTACTACCTGTGTCGCAATGCGTGCCCATCTTCCCTGGGGGGCACAGACAACGGCCGGTCATGGGGTCACATGGGGTGTCCCCTTCGCAGTCACATGACTGGATGCAGCCCACCCCGAAACGACGCTGCTCACACTCTGTGACAGGGAACGAGAGGGATGGGAGCACATGACACAGGAGACAACATCTTAGCTGTAATTATGACTGGGGCATGTAACAGTCACACTTTATCAGCAGTTACAACCACATTATTAAGCAATTTTATCTACTAAATCTCAACTTAATCCTTCTCACCTTTCTCACAGCGGTAACCATGGTAACCAGGAGGGCAGAGACAGTGCCCTGTGCTGGGGTCACAGGGGGCGTGGCCTCGACACTTACACTGGAACTGACAGCGGTGGCCATGGAAACCAGCAGGGCAGGCTAGACAGAACATAGAGCAGGAAGTTAGGATAGTAAAACGTTAGAACCTCAGAAAGAGCATTCAAAAAACGCCTTGAATAGCTTTCTTACATCGTTTCGCACTCTCCTAACCGAACCCTTCAAACCTAAACTCTGATACTAACTGTTTTATCTACATTCAAATCAAATTGTATTGGTCACATACACATTTCAGCGGGTGTAGCGAAATACATTGATTCATTGATTTCTTCAAACTGAGTTATTTCACATGATCAATTTGATGATTCATTGATCCACTCAAAGCAGCAGTAACTGAATGGCCCTGACTTACCGTGTTCACACAGGTGACCGTAGTATCCCGGGTCACACCGGCACTCTCCCGTCACTCTATCGCACGTCCCATTGTTATTACAATCACACCGCAGTTTGCAGTTGGCCCCGTAACTCCCTAAGGGGCACTCTGAATGACAGAGCAACAGAAACACACACCGTATAATGGGTACGCAATGGAATTGTGTCATGGGCTCATCATGATATCAGGGGCACTTAAATGGAGTCTTCACATCAATTCACAACACAATGAGGAGAATGGGAAATGTGTGCTGTTGACCATGGTTGTCACGACCTGGGTTCAAATAATATTTGAAATCATTTCAAACAATGTGTCTGCGCTTCATTGAGGTTGTCTGTTGCAATCTAACCTATAGAATTGACGCAAAAGTGAAAACCATGCCCACCTGGCACTCCAAGCAGGCTAAAGCAAATGTTCAAAGTAGTTTAAAGATTTAGAATAGTATTTATAGCCAGGTCTGGTCAGGTCACCTCTGTCACAGCTGGGTCCGGTCCAACCTAGTCCGCAGGTGCAGCCTCCAGAGACTGGGTCACACATACCACTGTTACGGCAGTTACAGCGCTGGCCACAGTCCACCCCATACCAACCCTGGGCACAACCTGAGAAACACACGCAGGCACAAACACACGCAAGCACCAGCACGCACACAAGCGCACAAACGCCATAGATTGTCAATAAAACATGACTAGATGGATTATTACATATGACACTCATTGTGGAGCAGGAATCAACTGTGTGTGTTACAGTGTGTGTATTACCCTGTCCGCAGTCTTCTCCCCGCTGGCCGACCTTGCACACACACCTGCCCGTCTCTGGATCACTCCTTGCCCCCTCCCCACACAACGCCACCTTGGCACAGTCCTGCCCATAACGCCCTGATGGGCAAGCTGGTAGAACCAGAGGAAAAGAGTAGGGAAAGAGAGGAGACCATACAAAACATTACTTGATAGTGCTTGTGTTATAGGATGAAAAATGAATGACAATTACCATTTGACTTTTGAATGTTATAAGAAATACTTGGTAAATAACAAATTGTAGCCTATGGATATGCCCATGCCCCTGGCACACGCTGGCACTCACTGATGTTGCAGTCTGCTCCGATGTAGCCAGACAGGCACTGGCAGGTGCCTGTGGTGGTCTGGCACACACCAGCATTCCTACATTGGCACAGCCGCTCGCAGTTTGGGCCGTACCGTCCTTTGTCACACTCTGTCAAGCCAAACACACACAGGATTTAGCTGTGTTTAAACATCAATGTTTTTTCTAATCAGGTGAGGTCATAACTAAAGTCAAGAGTGTTTACTGATCAGGTCACATTGTGGAAAATCTCCTGGGCCTACCTATGACTATAGTAAGTTAAACTTTTAACAGTGGAATTCCTTTGTGACATTGGTGCAGGAAGTGTGTGTCTGTGCGTTAGTGTGTGTGATGGGGTGCTTGCCTTGATTACAGTTGTAACCATGGTAACCGGGGGTGCAGTAGCAGAGGCCGGTGTCAGGGTGGCATAGCTGGTTGGTGCCAGGGCACTGGCACACCTGGTTACAGTTCAGCCCATATGTGCCAGGCTGGCATACTGGCAGAGAAACACATAACACACGTTGGCTCCCATACAATATCCTGATATATGGACTTTTTCAGTAGGCTACACAAAAAGGTGTGCCTACATGTTGGATAGTAGTAATAAGGAAACTGTATGTAGATTTACTATCGTTTCATTCAGCAACCCCAATACATATACTGCATATCTACCTCAGTCCCTTTTTTCTAATACTTCAGAAACATATCCTTCCTTCCTTGGGGTTATCACAGATCTGAAATGGTTGGATTGGGGAAAGTATCACAAAGATTCTTAGACCGGTGCTAACCTCAAGGAACCAAGGATGGGAGGAAGCATTCTGTGTTACTCTACTCTCCTATCCCTCGGGCTTCCAGGCTAGACTAGTCTGTTCCAAGTCACCCACTCTGCTCACAGCCGTTGCCAGTGTATCCAGGAGGACAGCCACACTCGCCGGAAACGTGGTTGCAGGAAGTGCCGTGGGGACAATTACAACGTAGCACACAGTCCTTCCCATAGGAGCCAGGTAGACAGGCTGTGGGGAATGTGGAAATCACATACATTCAATTAAGTCAATGCGTGCGGTCTGTTGCTTATAATTTACAGTATGTACAGGCCCTTGTGATAAATAGGTTCGATACAGTTATAGTAGCTTCTGAGTGGGAGAGCTGATGTAGGATCAGGTCTCCCCATGTTCATGTAATCTCATTCATTATGATCTAAAAGGCTAATCTGATCCTAGGTCAACAATCTGACCTTACCTCTGTCACATAGAGGTCCCCTCCAGCCAGGAGGACACACACACACTCCGCTGACGTGGTCACACACGGGCCCATGTTTACATCGACACTGCTCCTCACACCCTGAGCCAAACAGGCCAGCCTCACATGCTGTGTAGGGCACAAGCGCACAAAAAACACTTTTAACTGCTGTCATCAAAGTGCTTCTTCTCGTCTGCACTGCGGCTTCTCGTATTCAACCGCTTGACAGAGCGCTTCCCCCTTGGATTGGAGCCAATAGCCTTCTGTAGGTTACACCACAAAAATGCCATGATTACTAAATAAAAATGAGAACAGAAGGCAACATCATAAAGATATTAGACTTGCAAAACAAAGTGCCTGTCAGCTTTCAAATAGGCTAACACAAATTCAAAATCAACAGAGCAAGAAACAGACAAATATAGCCTTAAACCTTTCAAAGAAATCTATAAACTATGCTACATTCTTCTAATAAACAAATAGTGTGAATAACACAAAAAGATAGATGTGCTATCTAGCCTATTTAACACTCACAATGTTTAAGCTATAAATTAAGAAATGATATCTTTCATAAACACAAACACTCTCGTAAAAAGCAAAGACATGCTACTGTATAGCACTCACAAAGTTTAAGCCAGGGTTTCCCAAATGATGGCCCGTGGGCCGAATTTGGCACACGGGTGATTTTATTTGGACCCCCAAGTTTTCTGAGCAAATACTCATTTTATTTTTTAAATTTTTGTTGGACATAAAAAGAACCCCAGCAAATCAGATTTTCATTTTGGAAATATTTTCCAAAATATTCCCATGCATAACAGTGAGTATATTTTTTTAAAATATGAAGATATACTGTATTTGTTTTTTTCTTCAAGTGAAGCGGCAGATATGGTGGCAGGTTCCCGGTTGGGTGGAGTTAAGTACATTTTTGGACATTCCATTGGACCTTGAGCAAAACCCCATCCAATCCAGGAGCATGCTGCTTGCAAATCGTGTCCACTCAGAGGGATGTTACCACCAAGAAAGGAAAAGGTCTATATCTCCAGTGTTGTTGTGTGCCAACTGCTGATTTTTTTGGGACATCTCAGGATAAGCCCAGCTGAAGAATAACACTATACTACAAAATGCTTTATAAATGTGACTTGTTTGTACAGCTTTCCTTATTTGTTGTCGTTTTAAAACCAAATATAATTTAAAACAAATGTTATTGAAAGCTACATATAAATGTGTCTCAAATGTATCCTGTAATTTCAACAAATATGTAGCTTGTGCTGGCACTGAATGTAATACAAGTAGGTTTGAGGGGGCTCTAGTCCCGTTTTCTTTCACTTTTGAGTTCCTGACTAACCCGACAAGAAAGGACAAATAGTTTTTAAACTAAATTAAAAACATTGCTTTAAATGCAATTTCACCTGTGACACATTTGGATTTGGGATAGACCCTACTGTGTCTGTTCTTTGGACATCATTTTAAACTGACCATTGCATGTTCAATAACTTTTGATCATAGTTTTTTTTACCACTTTTGCTAAACAAAAAAAAATCTTGTAATACAGACATCTTGAGAGACAAGCCTTACTTTTTTGTGCCTCAAGGAAAGATATGTTAACCATGTCAACTTACTGGAGTAAAAAGAGGAGAATCGTGAAGGGAGCTGAGAGGGATAAGCAGGAAATTGCAGCTGCAATGGCTGATGCTATTTCAAGTAATCATGGCATGGATACAACAGGCAACTGGGAAACTGCAACCCCGGTGCCACAGGAAAGAACCAACTCCTTTTTAGTAGAGGCTGACTGTGAGCCCTGTTATGACTTACCCTCAAACACTAAAGAAGATAGTGGAGAGGAGATCAAATTGACATGGTGGGCTATTGACAACATCATTTCCCACAATGCACTCTCAAAGCTATTGAAAATTCTCTCCAAGGATCATCCAAACCTGTCTAAAGACCTAAGAAGCCTTCTGGAGACAGATTCAATTTAAACATCTTCTTTCCTGTATTATGTTGGAATATGACTATATCTACATTGAGAGGAGAAACATGCCCATTTGTTCATGTAATCTGATTTGTTTTTAATTTAGTGCCATGGTAAAACCCAGCTGCACTGTACACACATAATTGTATTAGTCCCAGTGTAATGTAGTAAAACCTGGAGATTTTTGTCAGGGTAGAAAGGCAAAGTATCTGTCTGGAAATGAGAAGACTGACTGAGGAAAACCTAAAGCTAAGGACTCAGCTTGCTAGTAGGCAAGCAGCTAAGAACGTAACATCTAACATCTATTTACTGTAGCCGTAAACATCATGGTCTGCAATTGTTTTCAGGAGTGTGACAATGATTAACTCTTCTCCAGGCCAATTGGTCGGTTGGAGATTTGTCCTTGCCTGAGGTCATCCATTTACTGCTGAAGGACCGGCAAGACCTGGAGCTGCTAGAGACCATGCTGACGTCCAGAAGCAACTTGTAAGCACACACAGAACTTTAACACATAATGCATTTACATTAAATATCTGACATTGTCAAAGACCCCAGCCACCCCAGTCATAGACTGTTCTCTCTACTACCGCATGGCAAGCGGTACTGGAGTGCCAAGTCTAGGACAAAAAGGCTTCTCGACAGTTTTTACCCCCAAGCAATAAGACTCCTGAACAGGTAATCAAATGGCTACCTGGACAATTTGCATTCTGTTCCCCCCAACCCTTCTTTTTACGCTGCTGCTACTCTGTGTTTATCATATATGCATAGTCACTTTAACTATACATTCATGTACATACTACCTCAATTGGGCCGACCAACCAGTGCTCCCGCACATTGGCTAACCGGGCTATCTGCATTGTGCCCCACCCACCACCCGCCAACCCCTCTTTTACGCTACTGCTACTCTCTGTTCATCATATATGGATAGTCACTTTAACCATATCTACATGTACATACTACCTCAATCAGCCTGACTAACCGGTGTCTGTATGTAGCCTTGCTACTTTTATAGCCTCGCTGCTATATATAGCCTGTCTTTGTACTTTTGTTTAATTTCTTTACTTACCTATTGTTCACCTAATACCTTTTTGCACTATTGGTTAGAGCCTGTAAAAGTAAGCATTTCACTGTAAGGTCTACCTACGCCTGTTGTATTCGGCGCAGTGATTTGATCTGTCTCACAGTTTCTTTACCAACTGTCACAGTAAATGAATATAAAATATAGGGGATGGGGGAGGGAAATATGTTAACAGAGTGTCATTTATAATACTTATCTCACTTTGTAGGTTAGGTTTCTGTCTGTAAAGGGGGCCAAGAAGAAGGTGTGCAGGGGAGAACTGTACCAGAGCATCAAGTCTCTGACCATCAGGCTCAAAGCCAGCTTCTTCTCCCAAGCCAAAAGACTGTTCAACAGCTGAACCCCGGGCTGACTACTACACGCTACCACACACTTAGCATTAATCATATTCTGTACACACTGGAATTACTATAGTGTACCAGACCACTGCAATAGTCATGTTATCTTAACTCCCGTACATGCTCATCATTTTAACTATGCTCCTACTAATGCACTGTATTTGATCATTTTACCCCACTCACTATGCGCATGAATAAACATGTTCTTTTTTGATCTTATTCAAATGTTTAGTGTTTAAAAAAAATATTTGTAGTATTACTATATTTTATATTTACTGTCACTTATTTGATTGTTCACTTTTGTCACTATTACATTGTGTGAGAAGCCTGCCAGTTGTATATGACCAATACAAATGTATTTAATTTATTTGTTGTCGCCTGTGGACCCAGATCCTGAAATCATTTTGCCCACACATAATCATTTAAAGTACTTTTCCTAAAACATGTTTTCATGCTTTTGCCATGACATCCAATATATAGAAAATATAATAATAATCTGTGATGGGGAGCAGGCCTGCCTCTGGCTTGACACGGAGTTAAGAGGCTTGCCCCAAGGGGCAGCTGTGGTGTGACTAAAAGCATCCTGTCGTGGGCCCTCTATCTGTTTAGCTGACAGGCAGATCTGCTGTCACACCGCAGAGCCATTACTCTGCCCACCAAGTGCTCTTTGGTGGGAATATCACATCTGGCAATATCTGAGAAAGTAGTTGGCTAGGTTGTTAAGTCAACTTTGGCTGATAGTTAGCTGTGTAATTGATATCTAACCATACATTTTATGTACAGGTTTATGAACTCACTGTGAATGGCCGGCGTAAGTGTCCAATAATAAGAGCTGATGAATAAAATATAGACCTACAGAAAGCGGAGACAGTTTTCTCTTCAACAGTAGCAAAATTGATTTGCTTGAAACAATGTTTTTCCCACGATTGCATTTTGAAATGTTTTGCAACCAGAAAGCATTTTTCTCTCCGACTACTCGAGCACACAAAGGAGAGAGAGTGGAAGTGATCTGTCAATAGGCTACAAAGCAGCAAGAAGTGGAGTCTAGACAACTCTCTGATTGACCAGTGGGCCATGTAGAAATGTTTTGGAAGCCACCTACTCATTCAACCAGTCTGAATAAAAAAGAAGCCGTCCACCCTTGATGGGTGATTAGCAGGACAATGGAATCTTGTGGAGATGAGAACATGTGATAAGTATTGAGGGTGCCCTAAACAACTGAAATTCTGACTAAGTTTAGATGAAATCAGATGTTTTTAAGAATGTAACTGTAATCCAAGTTCCAAGTAAAAAATGTTTTAAAGTAATCCAGGTTGATTACAGTTATTCTTAACATCTGATTTCATCTAAAATTTGATCAGGGTTGGGTTGTAAGAGATTACATATAAATCAGGATTACATAATCCAATTACAAAAATGAAGTAACTGTAACGTTCGTCGTCTTCCTCCTCTGATGAGGAGTAAGAGAGATCGGACCAATTTGCAGCGTGGTAAGTGTCCATTTTAATAAGTCAAACTGAACACTACCACGTACAAAATAACAAAGTGAAACAAACGAAACGGTCCCGTTGTGGTAACAAACACGGAAAATAATCACCCCACCACTCAAAAGTGAAACCGGCTACCTAAATATTGTTCTCAATCAGGGACAACGATAAACAGCTGCCTCTGATTGAGAACCATACCAAGCCAAACACAGAAATCCCAAAACATAGAAAAAGGAACATAGACAACCCACCCAACTCACGGCCTGACCATACTAAAACAAAGACATAGTAAAAGAACTAAGGTCAGAACGTGACAGTAACTGTAATCCGAGTAGACATTTTTTTTAAAGTAATCCAGTGACTTAATTTTTGTAATCCAGATTTATACATAATCTGTTAAAACCCAACCCTGATCACACATTTAAATACACATGCAACAACATTGACAAGACATAGTAAAACACACACATACACACTCAGTAAGTCAGGTCAGAGTACAAGAAAGTACAGGTCTTAGGGCAACATGGTTAAGATTCTTGTTCCTTACCTGTCTGACAGTACTGTCCTACCCAGCCTGGGCCACAGCTGCACTCTCCACTGCGACGGTCACACACACCACTGTTCAGACACGCACAGGGCTGAGCACAGTCCGCCCCAAACCAGCCATGGGCACACTCTGGGGATAGAATCAGAATCACCTTTATTCACCAAGTACATTTACACATACTCAAAATGCCACTTTGTGATATGGTACTGCTAGTGATAGACACCATTTAGAGACAGAATACAGACAGGAGTTTACACAGAGTTAACATACATTATATACAAATAGGTAGAGTGAACTAGAGACAGGAAGACAAGAAGGACTCATAAAAAAAGTCATAGTGTTTTCTCTACTACTGCACAGCTGTTGCCTAGTCACTTTATCCCTTCCTATATGTACATATCTATTACCTCGTGCCACAGCACATCAACTCGGTACAATGTATCTAACCGAGTTATCATTACTCATTGTGTATTTATTCCTCATGATGTTATATTTTTATATTTTTCTTTCTGCATTGCTGGGAAGTAAGCATTTCGTTGTTAGCTAATACCTGTTGTTTAAGAAGAGTGACAAATTACATTTGATTTGATTTGAGAGCAAGAGGGAGGAAGAGAGAGGAGGAAGGGAGGAGAGCTAAAGAGGAGGGAGAGAAAGATAGGTAGGGGAGAGTGGAATGATAAAACGAGACAGAGAGAATGGGACACATAGCAGGGGGAAAGAGAGAGAAAGGTGATCCAGTTGATTATCTAAATAGATCGTTCAGAGTCGTTGACATAAATGCTCAGATTATAAGAGCTGTGAAATGACCTGCGATGCATCACATCACTTATTGCAGACGTTGTTCGAAATGTACTCATACATTACATACAGTTCAATGGGAGGGGGAGTGGCACACACAGGGGAGACCAGGAGGTTGAACTCTGACTTCTATTTAGAACTTATTGTACATAGAGACTTTCATACCATGTTACAAGCTCTAGACAGCACATAAAACGGGCAGATCAGTGTTTGATTTCTCCTTCTACTTTAGAACTACAGAGGTTCCCTGAGTTGTGCTTTGTTCACAAGACATCAGGAATAACATCTGGCACAAATTAGACTGGATGTAATGGTGAGCAACCTAACGGAACAATTAACAAATTAATTACCATTTATTACAATGTATTTTTATACTGAACAAAAATATAAACGCAGCATGCAACAATTTTAAAGATTGTACTGAGTTACAGTTCATAAAAGGAAATCAGTCAGTTGAAATAAATTCATTAGACCCTAATCAATGCATTTCACATGACTGGGCAGGGGTGCAGCCATGGGTGGGCCTGGAAGGGCATAGGTCCACCCACTGGGGAGCCAGGCCCAGCCAATCAGAATCATTTTTTTCCCCTCAAAAGGGACAGACAGAAATACTACTCATCACCCCTACTCAGACGATCCCGCAAGTGAAGAAGCTGGATGTGGAGGTCCTGGGCTGGCGTGGTTACACGTGGTCTGCGGTTGTGAGGCCTGTTGGATGTACTGCCAAATTCTCTAAAACAACATTGGAGGTGGCTTATGGTAGATAAATTAATATTAAATTATCTGGCAACAGCTCTGTTGGACATTTCTGCGGTTAACATGCCAATTGCACACTCCCTCAAAACCTGAGACATCTGTGGCATTGTGTTGTGTGACAAAACTGCATATTTTAGAGTGGCCTTTTATTGTCCCCAGGACAAGATGCACCTGTGTAATGATCATGCTATTTAATCAGCTTCTTGATATGCTACACCTGTCAGGTGGATGGATTACCTTGGCAAAGGAGAAATGCTCACTAACAGGGATGTAAACATTTGTGCACACAATTTGAGAGATAAGGTTTTTGTGGTATAGAACATTTCTGGGATCTTTTATTTCAGCTCATTAAACATGGGACTAACACTTTACATGTTGCGTTTGTATTTTTGTTCAGGAAAGTTAATTACACAGTTATTTCTGCACAGTAAAAGAAAGTTTGACCAATAGTTATGTTCCTTTTCTACTGTAGTATACGGGAGACGTTTCGAGCCAAATTCCTGTTTTGTAGACTTAACTGTCGAAGAGTTGATATATTTCTGTGTGGTGAAGAGTGGTTTAGAGTTACACTGCCTTCAGAAAGTATTCATACCCCTTGACCTTTCCACATTTTGCTTCGTTACAGCCTGAATTTAAAAAGTGGTAAATTGAGATTTGTTATCACTGGTCTACACACAATACTCCATAATGTAAAAGTGGAATAATGTTTTCCAAAATGCTTACAATAAGTATTTAATAAGTACTCGACCCCTTGTTATGGCAAGCCTAAATAAGTTCATGAGTAAAAATGTCCTTAATAAGTCACATAATAAGTTGCATGGACTCCCTCTGTGTGCAATGATAGTGTTTAACATGACTTTTGAATGACAACCTCATCTCTGTATCCCTCACATAAAATGATCTGTAAGGTTCCTCAGTTGAGAAGTTTAACCACAAACACCAGGGAAGTTTTCCAATTCCTCGCACAGAAGGCACCTATTGGTAAAATGGGTTTTTAAAAAAGCACACATTGAATATCCCTTTGAGCATGGTGAAGTTATTAATTACACTTTGGATGGTGTATCAATACACACAGTCACTACTAAGATACAGGTGTCCTTCCTAACTCAGTCTCCGGAGTTGAAGGAAACCACTCAGGTATTTCACAAGGCCAAAGGGGATTTTAAAGCAGTTAGAGTTTAATGGCTGTGATAGGAGAACACCGAGAATGGATCAGCAACGTTGTAAGGACCGATGCCGGGGATGAGAAGCAGGTATGGGGAGTTGAACATTTAATGCGGAACAGGACAGGAACAGCGTCAGAACACGGGTATACAAAGACACATGAACATTAATGAAAGAAACTGGGAACAGAACGGGGAACCAGGCAGATATAGGGAAGGTAATGACAGAGGTGATTGAATCCAGGTGAGTCCAATAATCGCAGATGTGCGTGATGGGGGAAGGCAGGTGTGCGTAATGATGATGGCAGGAGTGCGCAATGCTGGGGAGCCTGGCACCCTCGAGCGCCAGGGGGGAAGAGCGGGAGCAGGCATGACAATTGTAGTTACTCCACAATACTAACCTAATTGACAGTGAAAAGCCTGGGCAGAAGAAAAATATTCCAAAACATGCATCCTGTTTGCAACAAGGCACTAACGTAATACTGTGTTATACTTGGGGAAAATCCAATACAACACATTTCTGAGTACCACTCTCCATATTTTCAAGCATAGTGATGGCTGCATCATGTTATGGGTATATTTGTAATTGTTAAGGACTGGGAAGTTTTTCAGGATAAAAAACTAACCGAAATGGAGCTAAGCACAGGCAAAATCCTAGAGGAAACCCTGGTTTAGTCTACTTTCCACCAGACACTGGGAGATTAATTCATTAAGGCCACATCTACACTGGAGTTGCTTACCAAGAAAACAGTGAATGTTCCTAAGTGGCCGAGTTACAGTTTTGACTTAAATTTACTTGAAAATCTATGACAAGACGTGAAAATGGTTGTCTAGCAATGATCAACAACCACTTTGACAAAGATTTGAATATTTTTTTTAGACCCAAATCTATCTGCCTGTAGCTCAGGACCTGAAGCAAGGATAGGCATATACTTGATACCATTTGAAAGGAAACACTTTGAAGTTTGTGGAAATGTGAAATTAATGTAGGAGAATATAACAGATTAGATCTAGAAAAAGATAATACAAACAAAAAAATGTGTTTTCTATTATTATTATTTTTGTTCCATCATTTTTGAAATGCAAGAGAATATTGCATTTTAGGAGCAAAGTTTCAGATATATATTTTTTTGCATCAAGTCTGCCCAAATGTGCCGAACTGGTCAATTGATATTATTTCAAGTACATAACTATAGAGAACCTACAAAAATGATATGATAATACAAAATTTAAGTTTACACACTCCCAGGAATGTCATAGATGATGTATCATTAGCTTATACACAAATTTTCACACATCTAGATGGCCGGGCGGGGTGGGTGTGGAGCCAGAGACAGCAGGGGTTCAAACTGTAGAACCCAGTTCCTACATTTGAATATTGATAAGGAAATGTGTTTTAATAAATGATTAGAATATCACATAAGATGTGAATCATTAGATCATTATAATGCATGTATGTGAGAGTAGTTTGATTATTATGATACTGTACTGTGTAATAATATATCCTGGAGTGTAGTTCTTTGTCAAAATCAACGTTTTGGGAACAATGTGTCTAGTATTTTGATAACAGACTGTCTGTCTGAGCCAGATTCGGGGCTGACCTTGGCTGGGACACTGAGAACTTCCTAGTCCCAGGTCTCTCCTTATCTTAGGGAAGGGCAGGAAGGCGCTATTCTCACGGACTCCCCTAGTCTTGGTTTGTGTGGAAGTATGTGTGTCACTATAAATTGAAGATCCTTGTACTGTGCACGTCAGAACGTTCCGTGAATAAACCTTTTTGACTATTTAGCTGGGCTCCGTCTGTTTCATTCGACCAGGATCTTACAAATTCTGGTTTGCAGACTGAGAGTAATATAATCAAATTGGGTGATGTACCTGGAGAACATTATTCTCTTAACAAATATAAAAATGGATTTTATCAAACAAAACTATGATACATTTTATCTCTGTGACCCTCAGGATGACAAATCAGAGGAAGAATACTGAATGTAAGTACATTATTTACCTTCCGAGGTGAATGTATCAAACCAGTTACCGGGATAAACATATTTTGTTGTTGTGCACTTTCCTCAAACAATAGCATGGTATTTTTTCACTGTAATAGCTACTGTAAATTGGACAGTGTAGTTAGATTAACACGAATTTAAGCTTTCTGCCCATATAAGACATGTCTATGTCCTGGAAAGTTTGCTGTTACTTACAGCATCATGCTAATCACATTAGTGCACGTTAGCTCAACCGTCCCGGTATAGGGACACCAATCCCGTAGAAGTTCAAATTAAGGCGTCAGCATGCTTCAGTTTGTCTGGCGCCTAGCCGAACTGAACGAGTGTGCTCGCATACTCCCTTAAAAGACCTTCGCAATAGTACTGTTTGTCCATTTTGAGACACCGTAGCCAGTATACGCTTCCTCAAAAAAATCAGGATAAATCTAAAATAACTAAAGAAATCTGTCATACATTTTGACGTTTTTAGTCGCAGAATTTTACATCTAACGAAGATGTTTGGGGCAGTATTCCTCAATGAATAAAAAAAATGAAAACGAGTTGTTTCTCGTTGAATGACAACAAAGACTTTATTGAAGAATCTGTACTGTTGACCAATCACTGACGAAGGAGCGTAGACTTGCCTCTAGAAACACTAGAGGCTTGCCTCTAGAAACAATGTTGTGCGCCCAAACAGCCGAAAGCGTCCCAAAATGCACGCACTCTTCCAAACTGTTTTGGCTGGGAAGCTTGAGGAGGCCTTTACCCAGAAAGACTCACAGCTGTAATCGCTGCGAAAGCTGCTTCTGTAAAGTATTGACTTGGGTGTGAATACTTATAGAAATGAGATATTTCTGTATTTCATTTTCAATAAATCTGCAAAAATGGTCTAGAAACATGTTTTGACTTTGTCATTATGGGGTATTGTGTGTAGATGGGTGAGAGGAAAAAATCTATTTAATCCATTTTGAATTCAGGCTGTAACACAACAAAATGTGGAATAAGTCAAGGGGTATGAATACTTTCTGAAGGCACTGTACCTGTCCACCTGAGCCCCTCCCTTTCCCTGCATTGCCCTGTTCCTCTCTCCAAGAACACAGAGTACCCTAGCACCGTTAATTCAGGAGCCTAAAAAATGCCAGGGAAGAAGTGCATCAACTCTGGATGTCAGACACAGAAGCAAACTATTTTTCGCTTCCTGAAAAAAAAGACCTGAGCATCTGCAAAGGTGGTTGTAATTTGTTCAGCGGGATATGTCTGGCCTTTCCAATAATAGCCGCCTTTGTCATGCTCAATTCACCAAAGAAAGCTTTGCTAATGCAGAAATGGTAGGGTGGGCAATGCACAAAACTCTTAGGCTGAGGGAAGAGGCTGTACCATATCTTGACCATGGCTCATTGGAAAATGTACAGGTAATATAGCTAATATTTTGGGGATTGGGGGAAATTGAGCGGCGTTTCATTCATTCAACACTGGCAATGTTATCTGGAACATGTTATGATCTTTAGTCTTACTGTAGGCCTATTTCTCACATGATATGGAACTGTTACATTTATTTTTAAACAAAAAGCTCAATAGATATTGGATGTGAAAGTGAGGTCCAAACGCCAGGCCACTCAACTGAAGTGAATGCAGAGTATATGCAAATCTTGATGTGCTATTTTGGCCCATTCCATGTGAATTATTCAATAACTTTTGTATTTGTGTTACACTGTTTTTTTTGTGTGTTTTTTTGCTATGTTTGAGGAACTAGAACTAGAATGCAGCTATTGCATTTGTGTCCAGTTTTAAAATTCTTTCTTCCATCAACCGATATCAGCTGGTTGTGTACATAGGCTGTCCCTCATGCCCAATGAACTATACAGCATAGCACAAGAGCACAACAATAGTCAATCCCTTTTAATCCTACTACCTCTTTAATCAACATTAATTCATTTTATGTTGGTCTTTATTTAAGGACGGCGAGGACAAACCCAGCTTGCTGCTTTCCTTTCACACAGAGCCCAGACCTATAGCGTCAATGTGTCCTGGTTGTGACAGTGGAGCCCTGTGTGAAGGCCTACAGCAGGACCCAGAGATGGCATCAGTAAAGCTGGAAGAATGCAGTCCAAGACTGGAACTGGATGTCATCAACATAGATGAAGAAATGGACAAGTCCCCGTGTCACAAAACCAGACGGGGGGAGGACAAGATCATTTATTCAGGTGCCTTGTAGAGGAAGATGTTCGACGTATTGTACTTTTCAGAAAGAAATGAATCATCTGATCATTGTGACCAATTTGGAAAATATGTAGCTTCTCTCTTGAAAACGTGGAGTGTCAAAAGAAGATGTCACGCACAAGAGGAAATGTTGAGATTGTTATATTGGTACACATTTGAGCAATACACTGAAAACAACCTCTGTAGTCAAACACTGGGGCTGAATGTCATCATTAAAGATGAAGAGGAAAGTGAGAAGATAGGAGGATTGGATCATGGTAAAAGCAAGTTATCTAGAGCAGTTTGGTTTCCTCCAGATATCACCTGTCATTGTGTGAGCTGGTAACCTATTTCCTGTCACAGACTTGTGATTTGACATCAACTTTCTCGAAGCCAATACTTGTTTTATTCACTGTATGGCACTCGGTAGTTTACATTTATTACCATATCGGGATGGCTCTCTTTTGCCTCCCCCAATAACCCGCTTCCCTTGTCATGTAAAGCCCACTTACAGTAAATGCACTTGTATATCACACCAACTGACTTGCTACTCAGATGTCATTCACACAGGAGAGAGATATCTTCAGGTCCAGGATCCAGAGGTGGCATCAGAGAAACTGGAAGACTGCAGTCAAACACTGGGCTTGAATGTCATCATTAAAGGATGAAGGTGATGAAGAGGAGGAGAAAGGGAAGAGTGATAATTTAGTTTCTCATGGTAAGAACACATATGAGGGAGTAAACAAGTATTATCTTGCCATTCAATGAGAGAGGTACATTTATCTCATGCTACTCGTACGATGTGCGATAGATGCAACTGTTTGAATCATTTAGGAGTGAAATAAGTTGATTCTTTGACATGTGTTTCAGCTGCTCTTTTTTTCTGTTGTTATTCACACAGGAGAGCCACTTAACTCCTCTGACAAAGTGGAGGCGGCTTCTCCATCCAAAGAGCAACACACGGAAGCTCACAGCGCTAAGAGGTCTCACTGCATTTGTTGTGAGAGTTTCCAGTTGTCATGGCATCTTGAGGACACTTGAAAATGCATAGTGGAGAGAAGCCTTACTCCTGCTCTGATTGTGGAGGTAGATTTGCTAGACAATATAATTTAAGAGTACACCAACAAATACACACTGGCTTTACTCCTGCTCAGATTATGGGAAGTGCTTCACAACTTCCATTAATCTGTTCTCTCATCAGAGAGTGCACACTGGAGTGAAGCCTCCCCACTGCTCTGAGTGTGGAAAGAGCTTCTCTCAATTGGGTTCGTTAATTATCACAAGCTAACATACACAGCAGATAATCCTTACCACTGCTCTGATTGTGGAAATAGATTTGCTAGACAAGTTTATTTAAAAGTACACCAGTGAAAAAAATACTGGAGAGAAGCCTTACCACTGCTCTGACCATGGCGAGAGATTCTCTCAATTGGCTAAGTTAAAAAATCACAAGCATCGAATTCACACAGGACAGACACCGAAGGCTTCAACGCCTCATATTTATAACAGTTCATCAGAGAGTGTATACAGGAGAGACTTCTTACCACTGCTCAGAGTGCAGGAAGAGTTTCTCTAATCCTAAAAACGTAAAAAGTTCACTAACAAATACACACTGGTAAAAAGCCTTACCTTTGCTCTAAATGAGGCAATTTGTGAAACATCTAGTGCATATGAAGACATTATATAAGCCATCCTGCTGTAGGCCACTAGTCACCCAAGTCATAGACTGTTCTCTCTGCTACCACACGACAAGGGGTAGCGGAGCGCCAAGTCTATGTCCAAAAGGCTCCATAACAGCTCAATTTTTCTAAGGTAGTGCAATGCCAAACGCACATTAGTTTGCAATTTTAGCTTGTAAAAATCTGCACTCTGGCAGTTTTTCTACCCCATGCGCAAGGTTCAGCAATTTACCTATCTGATATTAGTTCGCTTGGGCTGAGGTGTGGGGCAGGCAACATTTGAGGTGTGTCCTTGAAAACAAGCTCAAAAGTGACCATTTCATGCATATCAGGAGATCTAAGACTAACGAAAAGCAGGTCTTATTGGTAACACGGTTGGTAATGGCATGGATTTTGTGAGTGGAAGCGACACCTATCCAGCTGTAACGTGGTGCCCTTGTTCTCATGGAACATGACAGGAAATGTGTTTTTTTGTGCCGGTAACCATCGTATTAATAAACACACAAAAATGATTTTCTCTCTCCATTTGGTTTCATTTGATTAAAAACCAAGCATTTAGCCTCCCCTCAATGAAGGCAATTGTCTTGTCCTACCCAATGTGTTCACCAAGTAGCCATGTCTATCATTAAAGGGTTTGATTCATGAGACTGCTTTGAAATAAATCAGCAAAACAGTGAGCAGACATCCCATTTTGTGTAGGCCTAGTAGTGGTTTATTTTTTTGGTTTATTTTATTTCTTATTTTAGCCAGCTCCCATTTTGGTTGTGCGTAAAAACCACTCTGCCTAGGTTACATCTGTCCATATGCCCCTCAATAAATGAGAGATGAGATGATGTTGGTGACCCTTGTATTTAGAACTTATTATCCTGTAACAATTGCCTTTGGAAAGTATTCAAACCACTTGACTTTTTCCACATTTTGTTACGCTACAGCCTTATTCTTAAATAGATTTTTTTTAATCCCTCATCAATCTACACACAATATCCTATAATATAAAAGCAAAAACAGGTTTTTAGAAATGTTTGCTAATTTATTACATTTTTTAAAATGGAAATATCATATTTCCATAAGTATTCAGACCCTTTACTCTGTACTTTGTTGAAGCACCTTTGGCAGCGATTACAGCCTCGAGTCTTCTTGGGTATGACGCTAGAAGCTTGGCACACCTGTATTTGGGGAGTTTCTCCCATTCTTCTCTGCAGATCCTCTCAAGCTCTGTCAGGTTGGATGGGGAGCGTTGCTGCACAGCTATTTTCAGGTCTCTCCAGAGATGTTTAATCATGTTTGTATTTGTATTTAAAGCAGCAGCTACTCTTCCTGGGGTCCAGCAAAATTAAGGCAGTTTATACAATTTAAAAAACATTACAATACATTCACAGATTTCACAACACACTGTGTGCCCTCAGGCCTCTACTCCACCACTACCACATGCCTACAGTACTAAATCCAAGTGTATGTATAGTGCGAACGTTATCGTGTGTGTGTGTGTGTCTGTGCCAATGTTTGTGTTGCTTCACAGTCCCCGCTGTTCCATACGTTTTTTAAAATCGTTTTTTAAAATCAAATTTTACTGCTTGCATCAGTTACTTGATGTGGAATAGAGTTCCATGTAGTCATGGCTCTATGCAGTACTGTGTGCCTTCCATAGTCTGTTCTGGACTTGGGGACTGTGAAGAGACCTCTTGTGGCATGTCTTGTGGGGTATGCATGAGTGTCCGAGCTGTGTGCCAGTAGTTTAGACAGACAGCTCGGTGCATTCAACATGTCAATACCTCTCATAAATAAAGTAGTTACGAAGTCAATCTCTCCTCCACTTTCAGCTAGGAGAGATTGACATGCATATTATTAATATTAGCTCCCTGTGTACATCCAAGGGCCAGCCGTGCTGCCCTGTTCTGCGCCAATTGCAATTTTCCTAAGTCCTTTTTTGTGGCACCTGACCAGACGACTGAACAGTAGTCAAGGTGCGACACAACTAGGGCCTGTAGGACCTGCCTTGTTGATAGTGTTGTTAAGAAGGCAGAGCATTGCTTTATTATAGACAGACTTCTCCCCATCTTAGCTACTACTGCATCAATATGTTTTATCCATGACAGTTTACAATCTAGGGTTACTCCAAGCAGTTTAGTCATCTCAACTTCTCAATTTCCACATTATTTACTACAAGATTTAGTTGAGGTTTAGGTTTAGTGAGTGTTTTTTCATCCAAAGACAATGCTTTTAGTTTTAGAAATATTTAGGGCTAACTTATTCCTTGCTACCCACTCTGAAACTAACTGCAGCTCTTTGTTGAGTGTTGCAGTAATTTCAGTTGCTGTAGTAGCTGACATGTATAGTGTTGAGTCATCCGCATACATAGATACTCTGGCTTTAATCAAAGTCAGTGGCATGTCATTAGTAAAAATTGAAAAAATCAAGGGGCCTAAACAGCTACCCTGGGGAATTCCTGATACTAACTGGATTATATTTGATAGGCTTCCATTAAAGAACACCCTCTGTGTTCTGTAAGACAAGTAACTCTTTATCCACATTATAGAGGGGGTATAAAGCCATGATGAAGACAGCTTGGCTGTCGAAACGTTGGTATTACATTTTTGCATCTGAGCTCCTAGAGTGTGCGGCTCTCTTTTATTTTCGGGTATAAAGCCATAACACATACGTTTTTCCAGCAGCAGACTATGATCGATAATGTCAAAAGCTGCACTGAAGTTTAACAAGACAGCCCACACAATCATTGTGTCATCAATTTCTCTCAGCCAATCATCAGTCATTTGTGTAAGTGCTGTGCTTGTTGAGTGTCCTTCCCTATAAGCATGCTGAAATTCTGTTGTCAATTTGTTTATTGTGAAATAGCATTGTATCTGGTCAAACACCATTTTTTCCAGAAGTGTACTAAGGGTTGGTAACAGGCTGTTTGAGCCTGTAAAAGGGGGCTTTACTATCTTGGGTAGTGGAATGACTTTAGCTTCCCTCCAGACCTGAGGGCACACGCTCTCTAGTAGGCTTAAATTGAAGATGTGGAAAATAGGAGTGGCAATATCATCTGCTATTATCCTCAGTAATTATCCATCCAGATTGTCAGACCCCGGCGGGGTCTAATCATTTTTTCACCTCTTCCACACTGACTTACGGAATTCAAAAGTACAATTCTTGTCTTTCATAATTTGGTCTGATATTCTTGGATGTGTAGTGTCAGCATTTGTTGCTAGCATGTCATCCCTAAGTTTTCTTACCTTGCCAATTAAAAAGTAATTAAAAGTAGTTTGCAATATCAGTCGACTTTGTGATGAATGAGCCCTCTGATTCAAGGAGCCGAGTTGGCTTCATTTCCCAAAATGTCATTAAAGGTGACCCAAAGCTTTTTACTATCATTCTGTATATAATTTATCTTTGTTTCATAGTGTAGTTCATTTTTTAAATTTCATTTAGTTCAGTCACCTGATTCCTTAATTTGCAGTATGTTTGCCAATCAGTTGGGCTGCCAGACTTAATTGCCATACCTTTTGCCTCATCCCTCTAAACCATACAATTTTTCAATTCCTCAATCAAAGGGAATTTAACAGTTTTTACAGTCATTTTCTTAATGGGTGGGTGCTTATTAGTAACTGGAATGAGGCATTTCATAAATAAGTGCAGTGCTGGTTGCTCCTCACTACACACCACAGACCAGCAAATATTCTTTACATCATCAACATATGAATCACTACAAAACTTATTGTATGACCTCTTACACACTACACTATATTAGGCCCAGTCTTTGGAACTTTGGTTTCCTAGACATGGCTAGTATGTTGTGATCACTACATCCTATGGATTTGGATACCGTTTTAAATCAAATTTCTGCAGCATTAGTAAAGATGTGATCAATACATGTTGATGATTTCATTCCTGTGCTGTTTGTAACTACCCTGGTAGGTTGACTGACAACCTGATCCAGGTTGCAGGCACTGATTACAGTTAAGTTTTTTCCTGAGTGTGTAGCTTGATGATAGCCAGTCAATATTGAAATCACCCAGAAAATATACTTTTCTGTTGATATCACATACATTATCAAGCATTTCACACATATTATCCAGATACTGACTGTTAGCACTTGGTGGCCTATAGCAGCTTCCCACAATAATGGGCTTTAGGTGAGGCAGATGAGCCTGTAGCCATATTACTTCAACAGTATTTAACATTAGATCGTCTCTAAGTTTTACAGGAATGTGGTTCTGAATATAGACCGCAACACCGCCTCCTTTGGCATTTCTGTCTTTTCGGTAGATGTTATAACCATGTATTGCTACCACTGTATCATCAAAGGTATTATCTAAGTGAGTTTCAGAGATAGTGAGAAAATGGATGTCATCTGTTACAAGCAAGTTATTGACTTCATGGACCTTGTTTCTTAGGCTACATATGTTAATATGGGCTATTTTATTAGCACTTTTCTGGGTTGCTTGATTGTTTTTAATGGTTTACTGGGAAGCTTATCAGAGGTAGACTTACTCATGTTATTTGCATTGGAGCTGATAGTGCAGGGTGAGCTGGATAAAGTGGTCTTCCTACTATTGCACACCGCCTCAGTGCTAACAGTGTAAGTGACAGAATTATAAATAATCTGTCTGTAAAAAATTGTTGGAAAAATGACTTGTGTCATGCACAAAGTAGATGTCCTAACCGGATTGCCAAAACTATAGTTTGTTAACAAGAAATGTGTGGAGTGGTTGAAAAATGGTTTTAATGACTCCAACCTCAGTGTATTTAAGAAGGTAATATGTTGCCCATACAGTGACCCAGTTCTCAGAATAAATCTTCCCTCCGGATCAGATGTTTTTGTTCATTATCAATGGAACACGCTTATTTATAAGTATGGCTGTGCCTCTACTGTTTGATTTGAAAGACAAGAAATACACCTTTCCCATCCAAGCTCTGCAGAGTATATCATGTTCGGCATCACAGAGGTGTGTCTCTTCTAATAGCACAATGTCTGCTTTTTCCTTTTTAAGAGTGCATAGTATCTTTTTCCATTTTATTGTATGACCTAGACCATGGCAGTTCCATGTCAGTAGATTTAAGGTACTAGTTACCATCCCTACATTGAAGCATGGCGGTGGCAGCATCGTACTGTGGGGATATTTTTCGTCAGGGACTGGGAGACTAGTCAGGATCGAGGGAAAGATGAACGGGGCAAAGAACAGAGAGATCCATTATGAAAACATGCTCCAGAGTGATCAGGACCTCAGACTGGGGGCAAAGGTTCACCTTCCAACAGGACAACGACCCTATGCACACAGCCAAGACAATGCAGGAGTGGCTTTGGGACAAGTCTCTGAATGTCCTTGAGTGGCCCAGCCAATAATTTCAGGTCCATTACCATCATGGACAGAGGGTGAGAAAGATTCAGCAGACTGCTGGCATTATACGTCTGGCTAAAATACTACTGTAGCTCTGCTGGAGTCACTTGTATTGAAACAGAAGATACTCTACAGGAAGGATGGAGTTCATGCAAATCATCTTGGCTCCTGGACTTGCATTTCAAGGCCGTGTTGAAACAATGACTGCTAAATGATCCAAGACCAGCTCAGTTAATCCCTACCACTGTGACAATGAGTCGTCATAATGCTGCATCAAATGTACATGATCTTAGGGGCATTGGCAAACACAATGTAAGTCATTTAATTTATGTACCCCTAATTGCACCGAATACATTTGTTTATCCTACAGCTATTGTAAGCAGTAATCATGAGCCATTAAACCATTAATATACTTATACACTTATAATTCACTGTATCACAATTCCAGTGGTTCAGAAGTTTACATACACTAAGTTGACTGTGCCTTTAAACAGCTTGGAAAATTCCAGAAAATTATGTCATGGCTTTATGTCATGGCTAATTGACATCATTTGAGTCAATTGGAGGTGTACCTATGGATGTATTTCAAGGCCTACCTTCAAACTCAGTGCCTCTTTGCTTGACATCATGGGAATATCAGCCAAGACCTCAGAAAATAATTGTAGATATCCACAAGTCTGGTTCATCCTTGGGAGCAATTTCCAAATGCCTGAAGGTACCATATTCATCTGTAAAAACAATAGTACGCAAGTATAAACACCATGGGACCACGCGGCCGTCATACCACACAAGAAGTAGACACGTTCTGTCTCCTAGAGATGTGTAAATCAAAAAAGAGTGCAAATCAACCCCAGAACAACAACAGGACCCTTTGAAGATGCTGGAGGAAGCAGGTACAAAAGTATCTATATCCACAGTAAAACTAGTTCTATATCGACATAACCTGAAAGGCCGCTCAGCAAGGAAGAAACCACTGCTCCAAAATCAGCAGAAACAGAGTACGGTTTGCAATTGCACATGGGGACAAAGATTGTACATTTTGGAGAAATGTCCTCTGGTCTGATGAAACAAAAATAGAACTGTTTGCCCATAATGACCATCGTTATGTTCGGAGGAAAAAGGGGGAGGCTTGCAAGCCGAAGAACACCATTCCAACCGTGAAGCCCGGTGGTGGCAGCATCGTGTTGTGGGGGTGCTTTGCTGCAGGAGGGACTGGTGCACTTCATAAAATAGATGGCATCATGAGGAGTGAAAATTCTGTGGATATGTTGAAGCAACATCTCAAGACATCAAGAAGTTAAAGCTTGGTCGCAAACTGTGTCTTCCAAATGGACAAGCCCCTAACACAGATACTCCTGCTTTCATGTCAAAAAGGATAACCCTATTCAATGAGCATTGTGTTTCCTTTGGAGTGGTGGCTGGAGATTTTAATTGTACCCTCAACCCAACCCTGGACAAATCATCTAAAGCCCCCACAACAAACCCTAGATCTGATGTTGAACTCTTACTAAAGAGATGGGACTGATAGATATCTGGAGAGAGACTAATATCTCATCTATGGACTATACATACTACTCTAACGTCCATCTCGAATAGATTACATTTTTACAGTCGGACCCCATAGCACTTTCAGATCACCTTTGTCCACCTCCACTTTGACCATCCCGAGGTCAAAGAGCTGAAAATTTAACACGTCAATGTTATCTAACAAAGCTTTCCATACATTGGTTACTACATGGATAGACAACTACATGCAAGACAACAAAGACTCTCCTGTTTCTCCAGCCACAATGTGGGACGCTGCTAAAGCCACACTAAGAGGTCATCTAATTGCATATGCTTCCTCTACAAAAAAGCAATGGAAGCACACAGGTTAGATCTTGAGAGGGAGCTGTAAACGCTGTGAAAAAGTACATAAACAATCCACAGACAGCGCCTCCTGGAGTCAACTTAAAGCAGCCAACGCCAAACTGAACTTGCACTATACTCGGGAGATTAAAAAAAAGTTGTATTTACACGCGTATAGCAATAGGCCCAGTAGATTGAAAGAGCAATCAGAGCGTAAAATCATGGCTCTCCGAACAGCAGATGACGAGGTCACATATGATCCAAATAAGATAAATGTAACTTTCATGATTTTTACTGCAAACTATATACTTCTGAGAGAAAACATACAGATGCAGAACTCCATTCCTAACAAGTCCCCAGGCCCAGATGGATTTCCCAGAGAGTTCTACAAAGCTTTTTGGCCCCAGTTTAGCCCTATTTTCATGCCAATGGCTGGTTGATTTTTTTGCAAAAATTGAGCTCTCCCAGACTCGATGTACACAGCCCACAATTACAGTGTTGCTCGTCCTTCTGGACCATAAGCTTGTTTGATTTCAACAACAAAAAATATTACCAAATTACTTGCTAAAAGACTAAACACTCTTCTTCCCAAAATAATAAAAGCAGACCAAACTGGACAAGTACTTTTTTGATAACATTCGCCGTCTTTTTGATATTATAGATCAAGTAAACGCACAGAAGACCTTTGTCCTGCTGGCTTCACCAGATGCTGAGAAGGTGTCCGACAGGATGGGAGTGGAGCTTTCTGTTCTCAGTCTTAGAAAAGTTCAGTATGGGCCCAAACTTTATTAAATGGATGAAGTCCCTATACTGTCATGGTGACTACTAATGGTCTGAATTCTGATAGATTCCCTTTGGGACGTGGCACAAGACAAGGATGCTCGCTGTCCCCGTGCTCTATTTGTTGGGAGTGGAGCCTTTGGCAGAGTTGACAAGGAGCAATCCAGTTTTATGGGTGTTTCTGCAGGCGGCCTGCAGCACAATATTTTGCTATACGTGGATGAAGTCTTGCTCTATATATCCAACCCGGAGAAATCCCTCCCATTTTAGACTCAATTGCTCAGTACGGCAAGTTTTCAGGACATAAGATACATTTGAACAAATCCACTGTTTGCCCTCTCACTCTTACACGCAACAGCTCTATGAAGACACTCTGTCCGTTCTTTGTAACACCAGATCTGAATAGACTTTTCAAGGAAAATTATCTACCACTCCTGGATCGAATCAAGAACGATCTCCAAACCTGGATCTCCCTCCCAATTAGTTTAGTAGGAAGAATTAATGTTATCCGTATGAAAATCAACCCTAGATTGAACTATTTATTTCAGATGCTCCCACGCAATCTCCCAGTTTCCTTTTTCAATACGACTAATCAAAGCATCACCAAATGTATATGGGGCAATAAAAAACCTAGGATCAAGTTCTCCCCTCTATCGAAACCTGAATCTAAGGGTGTTCTTGCCCTTCCCTCCCTTCAATTGTACTACTGGTCTGCCCAAATTCGCAATATGCTAACATGGATCACAAACAGACAAGACTCAATGTGGACTCAGATAGAAGCCCAATCCTATGGTTCATTGCCCCTAAGCTCAATTATATTCATTAATAACTTTAGTGAAGTGGGCAACATAGCCAAAACCTTTGTGATTTACAGCACCCTACTAGCATGGAGGGACGGTAAGAAATTGCTTTCACTTGCCTATAGTATGCAACCCAGACTTGCCAAAAGCCCTGAGTGACGCCAACTTTCATCTTTGGCATACTCTAGGAATCAGGACCTTTTCAGACCTGTTTCATCAGAAAACCACTACACTGAAATCCTTTCAAGAGCTCTGCAGTGAATTCAATGTGCCAAGATCCAATTTTGTAAAATAACTTCAAATTAGACATGTCATTTCCTAATTTACTTCCAAGGGGAGGTTTAGAGCTCAGCTGAATGCAGTTGAGACCCTTCTTGCTACAGCAAAATCTCATATCTATAGAGTCCTTTCTGAGAAAGGGGGCTCCTCCTTTACTAATTTGAAAAAAGTGATGAGTTATGGGCGGATTTTTGCGACAGGGTATACTGCTCCTCTACTCATGTAAAAATGAAAGAATCTAATTACAAATTGTTGTACACATTTTATTACACCCCAGTGAAACTCCATAGAATGAATACAGACATTTCTCCTTACTGTAAAATGTGTACCTCTGAAAGTGGAACCTATATGCATGTATTTTGGAGTTGTAGAAAGATTTTGGCAATCTATACATTACTGCTGCACAGGAAATACTAGATGTATAGTTTAATATGACCCTGTGTATCTATCTTCTTAATGCCCAACAGGACTTTGTTCTTGATCCTGACAGAGAAAATGTGTTTATGACTATCACATACTTTGCTAAGAAATGTATTATTCTATTGTGGGCTTCTAATACTAATACAATATTGTTGACTTTCTCCCTCTTGAAAAGCTCACTTATGACCTCCGCAAGAGACAGCCCAAGTTTGACAGACTCTGGTCTCCACTACTCAGCTATATTTCAAATTGGACAGAGTGAATGGGGTGATTAGGGAAATGAGCAGAAACATGTTGTGTAACACGGAACCCAAACCGGCTGCGTGCGTGCACCATCGTGCATAAATGTATTTTGTCCCCCTACACCAAACGCGACCATGACACACAGGTTAAAATATCAAAACAAACTCTGAACCAATGACATAAATTTGGGGACAGTTCGAAAAGCATGAAACATTTATGGCAATTTGGCTAGCTTGCACTTGCTAGCTAATTTGTCCTGGGATATAAACATTAGGTTGTTATTTTACCTGAAATGCACAAGGTCCTCTACTCCACACATAAAACAGTCAACCGAATCGTTTCTAGTCATCTCTCCTCCTTCCAGGCTTTTTCATCTTTGAACTTATATGGTGATTGGCATCTAAACTTCGTAGTATTACCACGACAACCGGCAACACAGTTCATCTTTCAATCACCCACATGGATATGACCAATGAGGACATGGCATGTGGGTACCTGCTTCTATAAACCAATGAGGAGATGGGAGAGGCAGGACTTGCAGCTCGATCTGTGTCCCAAATAGAACTGACTTCTATTTTAGCCCTTGGCAACGCAGACACTCGTTGGGGGGTGCGAGCAGTGTGGGTGCAATAATTGAATAACAGATTCTTACATTTCTTTTGCAACGCTCGCACACGCGAAGCGAGCGGTGTAGTCAGGGTGTAAGGTGCTGTAAAAACGAATGATTTGCTCATTGTCTCAGCTAAGGCTGGAAATAAGTAATAGGAACGCTGACAGTGCTGCTGCAAGTTTGTTTGTTTGATATTTTATTTGATTATTTATGTCTGCCACATCTGTGAATGTGGAATGTGTTTTGTTGGTTGATTGAAAAAACAAGAAAACGTAACAAAACTTGAAATAAAAATAAATAAAAATAATGATGGAAGCCACTGTGTTCTTGGGGACCTTCAATGCTGCAGAAATGTTTTAGTACCCTTTCCCAGATCTGTGCCTCGACACAATCCTGTCTTGGAGCTCTATGGAGAATTCCTTCGACCTCATGGCTTGGTTTTCATGCACTGTCAACAGTGGGACCTTATATAGACAGGTGTGTGCCTTTCCAAATCATGTCCAATCAATTGAATTTACCACAGGTGGACTCCAGTCAAGTTGTAGAAACAACTCAAGGATGATCAATGGAAATAGAATGCACCTGAGCTCAATTTCGAGTCCCATAGCAAAGAGTATGAATACTTATGTAAATAAGGTATTTCTGTTTTTCCGTTTTAATAATTTAGCAAATATTTCTAAAAACCTGTTTTCACTTTGTCATTATGGGGTATTGTGTGTAGATTGATGAGGATTATTATTTATTTATTTTTCCAACATTTCACAATGTGGAAAATCTCAAGTGGTGTGAATACTTTCCGAAGGCACTTTAAGCTATAAGGAAGGCTGGTTCAATAGCAATTAGTTGTGTCTTTTTTCATGTCAATTTCATGATATCATGATTTTGATCCCAAGCTTTTAGAAATATGGTTATTATAAAAAAGTATTCACGTATTAAAATGATTCATCGTCCTGGCTTAATGATGAGAACGTCCAGCTCGCATGCAAGGGAATTTAAGTCTGCTATTTCTGGAAAAGTGTGAACCCACTGGGTAACAGAGGTCAATTCAACGTCTATTCCACATTGGTTCAACGTAATTTCATTGAAATGAAGTGGAAACGATGTTGATTCAACCAGTGTGTGCCCAGTGGGAATGCAATCTGCAAGATTATATTATATGCCGACGGTAGCAATTAGGGTGCCTGTAACTTTATTTAAACTATATAGCCTATTTAAAAACAAGTTGTTTTGATTGGAATTTGATTACAAATATTCACTCTCTTTAGGCCTCAACAGTTCATGTCATTTTACTAATCAAATAAGCTTGACATGTCCATGGCTCAGCCATTATGCAATTTATAGTAGGCCTAGCCCCATCAGTGTGAATGTTATGTTTATTAACAATATATTTCCATATTGAAGCCATGCAATTATTCAGAACAATGTGGACTGCAAGCATGTTCAATGTGTTTAGCAAAAATGGGATAGGCACACATTTAGTTATTTTGTTTCTGTAGGCTATCTAACAAACAGGGCTATAATGGACTAACATTCAAATTGCAGTTGATGACAATGCAAACGCAATACACTAGAAACAGCCACATTTCTAGCCATGGAGCACGTTCTGATTGGCCAGCGAGCGGTCAAGCCTCCAAATGTTTTATTTATCAAAACCCACCCCTTTCGAGTCACCGCCTGCTACTCTGCCAATAATTCCCAATATTTCTGACACACCCCTAGCCCGATAGCCCTACCGCCAGCGCTAAGATTTACCATTGCATTAGGTTCGTTGAAATATAGCCTATATTGAAAACTTTGAGAGATGAAAGAAGATGTTGTGCACAAGAGGAAATTACGAGGATGCGCATGCTCCATCCATAAGCAATAAAGCGAAAGCAATCTATACAGTCAATGTCAACATTAAAAATGAAGAGGAAGATGAAACGATTGGAGTATTGGAACATCGTAAGAGCAGGTTTTATCTAAAGTTGTTTGGTGTTCTCAAGTTATCATCTCTCATTGTGTAACCCAGAACGCCATCATCTACTGGATTCTCCATGGCATATTTTTAGGACAGACTCAAGGTTTTATTGTCAAGGTGTTCATGAGAGCTTACCCACTGTGAGAGAGGTTATTTCATGGAGTGGTTTGGCATCAACATTCTCAATGCCGTATATGTTTAAGTCAGTGTATGGCTCTCTGGAGTTTACTCAGACAATATTTGATGTTTTATGAAATGAGTGTGCATCTAATAATCCATGTGAATCCATGTAAGTGATTTGGTAAGTGAAAATAATTTGATCCTACTTCTTAAAGGTGTAGGATTTTAATTTGATCACACTGTTGTGTGAGAATTCTTCTTGTACTGTATTCAAGGTTTAAAAAGGCTTCTAAAGTTTGTCATTTCCACTTTCAGATGTAATGTATCAACCCTTACAAACATGTCCATTACTTATTATCCACATAAATATTCACATTTCCTGTTGCTGCAGGATTCTTTTTCCTGTTCTGAACTGGTCAAATTAAGATCTGATATCTATACCACACACTGACTTGCTATTCTGATGTCACATATTCTATTCACATAGAAGAGACTTCTTTAAGTCCAGGATCCGGAGATGACATAAGTGAAGCTAGAAGACCCCAGTCAAAATGTTATCATTAAAGATGAAGAGGAGGTGAAAGAGAAGACTGGGGATTTTGTTTCTCATGGTAAGACCATGTAGGAGAGACAAGTTCAATACATTATCATCTCCTTTTCAATTAACAAAGTAAATGTTTCTCACGCCACATTAGTGATGGGTGAAACATTTGATTCTTTAGTCAGTGATTCTGATTCTTAGACACATGTTTCAGCTGCTCTTTGTTGTTGTCATACACACAGGACAGCAACCTAACTCCTCTGACCAAGCAAGTCAGAGAATTCTCCATCCAAAGAGCAACTGCAGGAAGAGGTCTCACCACTTCCCACATTGTGAGAAGAGTTTCCTAAAGCCATCAAGTTATCTAATTAACCATCAGTGCACACAGGAGAGAAGCCTTACCACTGCTCTGACTGTGGGGAGAGTTTCTCTCATTCTAAAATCTTTAAAAATACCCAACAAAAGCATACTAGTGAAAAGCGTTACCCCAAATCATTCCCATCACATCTTGAGGAAACACACACTAAAGGGAAACACACACTAAAGGGAAGCTCTAATTTTGGAAAGAGTTTCTCTCATTTGACTGACTTAGAAAATCACATATTAACACACATAGCACAGAATCCTTACTACTGCTCTGAATGTGGGAAGAGTTTCACTACAATGTATAGCTTAAAAAACAACATGTGAATATACACATGACAAAAGCCTCACCAATCCCTGATTGTCGAGCTAGATTTGCTAGACTATCTATCTATCTATCTATCTATCCACACACACACACACACACACACACACACACACACACACACATATATATATATATATATATACACACACACACACAGTGGGGCAAAAAAGTATTTAGTCAGCCACCAATTATGCATGTTCTCCCACTTAAAAAGATGAGAGAGGCCTGTAATTTTCATCATAGGTACACTTCAACTATGACAGACAAAATGAGAAAAAAATCCAGAAAATCACATTGTAGGATTTTTAATGAATTTATTTGCAAATTATGGTGGAAAATAAGTATTTGGTCACCTACAAACAAGCAGGATTTCTGGCTCTGACAGACCTGTAACTTCATCTTTAAGAGGCTCCTCTGTCTTCAACTCGTTACCTGTATTAATGGCACCTGTTTGAACTTGTTATCAGTATAAAAGACACCTGTCCACAACCTCAAACAGTCACACTCCAAACTCCACTATGGCCAAGACCAAAGAGCTGTCAAAGGACACCAGAAACAAAATTGTAGACCTGCACCAGGCTGGGAAGACTGAATCTGCAATAGGTAAGCAGCTTGGTTTGAAGAAATCAACTGTGGGAGTAATTATTAGTAAATGGAAGACATACAAGACCACTGATAATCTCCCTCGATCTGGGGCTCCACGCAAGATCTCACCCCGTGGGGTCAAAATGATCACAAGAACGGTGAGCAAAAATCCCAGAACCACACGGGGGGACCTAGTGAATGACCTGCAGAGAGCTGGGACCAAAGTAACAAAGCCTACCATCAGTAACACACTACGCCACCAGGGACTCAAATCCTGCAGTGCCAGACATGTCCCCCTGCTTAAGCCAGTACATGTCCAGGCCCGTCTGAAGTTTGCTAGAGAGCATTTGGATGACCCAGAAGAAGATTGGGAGAATGTCATATGGTCAGATGAAACCAAAATATAACTTTTTGGTAAAAACTCAACTTGTCGTGTTTGGAGGACAAAGAATGCTTTTGCATCCAAAGAACACCATACCTACTGTGAAGCATGGGGGTGGAAACATCATGCTTTGGGGCTGTTTTTCTGCAAAGGGACCAGGACAACTGATCCGTGTAAAGGAAAGAATTAATGGGGCCATGTATCGTGAGATTTTGAGTGAAAACCTTCCATCAGCAAGGGCATTGAAGATGAAACATGGCTGGGTCTTTCAGCATGACAATGATCACAAACACGCCCGGGCAACGAAAGAGTGGCTTCGTAAGAAGCATTTCAAGGTCCTGGACTGGCCTAGCCAGTCTCCAGATCTCAACCCCATAGAAAATCTTTGGAGGGAGTTGAAAGTCCGTGTTGCCCAGCAACAGCCCCAAAACATCACTGCTCTAGAGGAGATCTGCATGGAGGCATGGGCCAAAATACCAGCAACAGTGTGTGAAAACCTTGTGAAGACTTACAGAAAATGTTTGACCTCTGTCATTGCCAACAAAGGGTATATAACAAAGTATTGAGATAAACTTTTGTTATTGACCAAATACTTTTTTCCACCATAATTTGAAAATAAATTCATTAACAAATCCTACAATGTGATTTTCTGCATATTTTTTCCTCATTTTTTCTGTCATAGTTGAAGGGTACCTATGATGAAAATTACAGGCCTCTCAAATCTTTTTAAGTGGGAGAACTTGCACAGTCGGTGGCTAACTAAATACTTTTTAGCCCCACTGGGACACACACACACACACACACATACACACATATATATATAGATATATAGATGTTTTGATATATTTGATATATATATATATATATATAGTTAACAGTACACCAGCAGATACAGATTGGAGAGAAGCATCACTACTGCTCTGATTGTGGAAAGAGTTTCTCATTTGATGGACTTAAAAAGCCACAAGCTAACACACACAGGGGGAGGCCTTACCACTGCTCTGATTGTGGCACAAGTTTCACTAAATTCAAAAGTGTTAAAACCCATAAGCGAATACACACAAGAGAAGAACCTTAACAATACTCTGATTGTGGTGCTGAATTTACTCGAAAATATAAATTAAAAGTACACCAGCAGAAACACACTGGAAAAAAGCCTTGCCACTGTTTTGACTGTGGAAAGAGTTTCTCTCATAAAAGCTTAACAATTCACCAAAAAAACATACTTGCAAAACTCCTTACCTCAACTCTCAATGTGATGATTTGTGAAGCATATGAAGACTTTCAGTTGTAGCTTTGTTTAGAAAAAAATCTAAGTTGCCTTTCACTATTGTGAGAACAATTGGGTGGTTGTATTACTTAAGAGTGCAATATTATGTGCAATATAGTTGAGAAGCTTCTGTATAGTTTGAATAGTGGGGATTATTTGTTTGTTCTATGGTGTTTACAGTATGCTACACATATGAAGAATGATTGTGGCTTCGATCACATCATATTAAAGGCTAATGTAAGGATATAGTGTTTAAAAGAGAAAAGTTTAACATTTGGTGACCTGTGGAAGGCAACGTGGGCAACAAGTTTAGTCAGTGGGAAAGTCCCCCTGGTTTTGGTCCTCTTAATTTAAAATGTCAACAGAAGCTATTCAGTGTAGCCAGATTCTCTTGACTCTTACCCTCCCAATCAAATGAACACCCACCCAGCACCATTTTGCAAGACCAATTATGTAAAAAGTCACAAAATTAGGCAGGAAACAGACCTATCTGGCAACAATCAGGCCATTACATTCTTAAGTGGCACTGAAACCAGTGGTAAATCAATTAACCAGTTTATTATATAAATAGATGTTTTGATATAAATGCTAAGGTTGTAAGCATTGTGAACTGACCTGCAGTGCCTCACATCTACCACAAGTTCCACAACCTTTCTTTTTGTGTTTGTAAGACCCACAGCACTTATTGTAGCTATTCTTTGAAATGTACTCATACAGTTCAATAGGAGGGGGAGTGGCACACACAGGGGAGACCAGGAGGTTGAACTCAGACTTCTATTTAGGACTTATTCTATCTAGAGGGTTTAATATCTAGCTCTAGCAAGCAGATAAAGAGAACTGAGTCATAGCCCAGACCTATAGCGCCAATGTGTCCTGATTGTGACAATGGGGCCCCCTGTGTAGGCTTACAGCAGGTTCCAGAGATGGCATCAGTGAACCTGGAAGACTAGTAAAACATTGGAGCTCAATGTCATCATTAAAAATGAAGAAGAGGAGCAGCGTTCAGGCCACAAAAGTAAACGCCAGAAGGACGAGGTCATTGATTCAGCTGCCTTGCAGGAGAACATGTTTGACGAACTAGACGTTTCATAAAGAACTGAATTGCAGCAGAATTGTGACCATTTTGAACAACACGTCATCTCTGTCTTGAAAAATTTGAGTGATGAAAGAAGACTGTGTGCTCAAGAGGCAATCATGAGAGTGCTACATCAGGGCACATGTAAGCAACACACTGAAAGCAACCTCTGCAGTCAAACAACGGGTTCGAATATTAACATTAAAGATGAAGTGGATGAGGAAAAGATTGGAGTATTGGACCATGGTAAGAGCAAGTTTAATCTAAAGTTGTTTGGTGTTCTCAAGTTTTCATCACTCATTGTGTAACCCAGAACGCCATCATCTACTGGATTCTCCATGGCATAGTTTTAGGACAGACTAAAGGTTTAATTGTCAAGGTGACCAATTGTGTGAGATGTTATTTCACAGCATGGAGACCTGCATGGTTTGGCATCAACATTGTCAATGCTACTGTTTGTATTATTCAGTGTATGGATGTCTGGAGTTTACTCAGACAGTATCAAGTCTTGTGAAATTATTGTTTAGCTAACTGAACATGGTAAGAAATGACAACATATGATTGGTATTGATCTCCCTTTTGTCATGTACAGCTTACTTAAAAGCATTGATTTGTATATAGCACCAACTGACTTGCTATTCTGATGTCATTCACACAGGAGAGACATCTTCAGGTCCAGGATCCAGAGGTGGCATCAGTGAATCTGAAAGAATTGCAGTCCAACACTGGATTTGAACGTCAACATTAAAAGGGGGAGATGAAGAGAAGACTGGGACTTTTGATTTTTCATGGTCAGAGCACATTGTAAGAGGAGGTTAACATTTTCCACAAATTAGTCTCTCTCTTTTCAAATTGAGAGGTAGAATGATCTCATGTTATACATATGATTTTATTCATTAATCAGTGAAATAAGTTGATTCTTAGCCACTTGTTCCAGCTTATCCTTTTGTTTTAATTCCCACAGGAGAACGACCTTACGCCTCTGACAAAGTTCAGCCAGCTTCTGCATCCAAAGAGCAAAACCAGGAAATTCACAAACCTAAGAGGTCTCCCCACTGCCCACACTGTGAGAGGAGTTCTCATCACATCTTGAAAGACACATGAAAACACACTCTGGAGAGAAGCCCTATTCCTGCTCTGATTATGGGAAGTAATCTGATTGTGGGAAGTCTCAATTGAGCGTCTTAAAACATCCCAAGCAAATACACAGAGGATAGAAGCCTTACCACTGCTCTGACACCGTTAAGAGTTTATCTTATCCTAAAAACGTAAAACTTCACAAGCAAATACACACATGAGATAAGCCTTACCACTGCTCTGATTTTGGAGATAGATTTGCTGGACAATATCATTCAAAAGTACAACAGTGGATACAACCTGGATAGAAGCCTTACCACTGCTCTGACTATCAGAAGTAGTTCCCTAATACCAAAAGATTTACTGACGAATTCATCTTACTGATAAAAAGCCTTACCCTTTATTCAATGTGAAGATTTGTGAAGCATCTAGTGTGTATGAAGACTTTATGTACGGCATATAAAGCCTTTACACCTTGCAGTTTGTTAAATGTTTTTTTTCTGCAAAGCTGCCTTTCATTTTTGTTATTTACAAAATGGGCAAATGTAATTTTCATAACCAAATAAGTGTTGAGCTTTGTCCTCTCATATTACAAAATTATGAACAATAAGGCGTTTTTATCAAGATTATTCATCTTCTGTGCCTACATAGTTTTTTGTTATGCAGCTATTTGATGCTCTTGAGACAATGATAATAGTGTCCTTACCCTGAATCCAGGTTATTCAGTATCGATTTGTCGCTTTTCATCTAAGAAAATCTATCTCAACAGAAGCTATTCAGTGTTGCCAGACTCTCTTGACTCTTCCACACCAAATCATATTAACACCTGCCCAACACAATTTTTTCTGCCCCAAAGACATGAAGAGCCATGACGCTTGAAATGAATTTAATGAATCATAAAGACAGTGATTATGGTATATTATTACATGATCTGTTAAAGTTATTGTATAATTTATAAAACAAAATCTTACTCACCTGATAACGTAATAACCACTGGATAACTACCAGTAACGCCATAACTTATCAAACACCGGGGCTAAGTTCTCTGTCAAGTTCTCCGTCAAGTTATTACATTAAGTTGTCAAACACCGGGGCTAAGTTCTCAGTCAAGTTATTACATTAAGTTGTCAAACACCGGGGCTAAGTTCTCTGTCAAGTTCTCCGTCAAGTTATTACATTAAGTTGTCAAACACCGGGGCTAAGTTCTCAGTCAAGTTATTACATTAAGTTGTCAAACACCGGGGCTAAGTTCTCTGTCAAGTTCTCCGTCAAGTTATTACATTAAGTTGTCAAACACCGGGGCTAAGTTCTCAGTCAAGTTATTACATTAAGTTGTCAAACACCGGGGCTAAGTTCTCAGTCAAGTTATTACATTAAGTTGTCAAACACCGGGGCTAAGTTCTCAGTCAAGTTATTACATTAAGTTGTCAAACACCGGGGCTAAGTTCTCTGTCAAGTTCTCCGTCAAGTTATTACATTAACTAGTTTTATGACACTATACAGTAAAAATGTACTACGTTATCCAGCGTTACTGCATTAACCTTTTTTACAGGGCCTAAGTGCATTGCAAATCTCCTAACCCCCCTTCTTTCCCATTTGGTCCTGTTGGTGGATCCATCACTTACCCAGTTCGCAGGCCGCCCCGGTCCACCCGCTGGGGCACGAGCATCCCCCGGAGAAACGATCACACACACCACCATTCTGACACAGGCAGTGATGCAGGCAGTCTGACCCATAGAAGCCTTCTAGACATTCTGAAAGAGAGATACACATCGCTGTAAGCAGGAGACAGATTTCACCATATTTCATACGTACAGTACATCAGTCAGTTTTATTTCAATCCATGAGGGGGAGTGAACAAGTCGAGTGCACACCTCAGGGGTAGGGTAGAGAATTAGAGTGCATCATGTTTTGTATGAAAAGTCTGTTCCTTTTCACTCCTTTAGGGGGAGTGAATGATGCACACGTTAGGGAGAAGGGTAGTGATTCAGAGTGCAGTGGTTAGAAAGAGGAAAAATGCTACCATTACCTAGCATTAGGGATGCTCTTTCTTAATGGGGCTTGTTGCAGGGGAGGTAAGGGAATGAAGTGTACAAATGTGGAGTATTGAATAGCAGTTAAGTATAGTCCACTTTTCAAATGTACTTCCCAATTATATCTGTGAGTTACTGGAGGCAAAATAATACATTCTCTGTCACCTACGCACACATGCATGGGCACACACCCAGGACTCTCTTTCACAAACAAACACACGAGCGTGTGCATGAATGCATGCATGCACACATAAGTGTTTCCACAATAATATTTTTATCAGTGGTAGAAAGGGTCGCGAAAGGGAAAGGAGGGGTGGGTTGTTCAGGCTTCGGATCTCCCCCAGTTTTTTCAGGTTTTCGCTCTCAAAGTCACACTTTTTTTAACACTTAAAATGCCGGTCCTCGATACCTCGGTTCTAAGCAAATGAAACGTCTTTTTGAACATTCTAGCAGTCTAATAAATACATGTCATCACAATAATAACGCTTTGGTTGTTTATGAAGGTAACATTAGAATATGAAAGAAAATGTATTTCAACACAATAGCATTTTATTAGTATACTTTTTAGCCAGTAGTTCAGAAAGTAGTGCCCCAGCCAAAAGTGGTCCCTGAAAATTGCGTACTCTGTGAGATATGTGCACTGTGCACCACGTCATTTCTCTGGGTGCATCTTGTTACTGTAGCTGTCACTCATACGGTGAGGTGCTGAAACTCATTGGTTGAACCCGAATTGCTAGGCTGGCCTATCTGGGGGAAAATGTAGGTAAAATGGTGCAGAATAGGTTCCAGAAAAACAGTTGCTTCAAACTAGGGATTTCATGGCTAATTGAGGTCAAATTCTGCTCATAAATTATGCATGCATGAACTACACATTGGCACATCCAGCCCAAAGCGGGAGGTTTAAAAAATATGTTCCGGAACATGTGTTTTATGTAACTGTAGGCTATATATACACAAATGAGAAATCACAAACACACCTCAAATCAAACACCATGACAAAGATCATCCATTATTCATTTGTTTAGGCATGTCTTAAGGAACATTATGAAACTAAGAAAATGCATTTCAAAAGATCAGAACGGCATATTTTGAGTTTAAATACATTACTGTGCTCTGAGTGTTGCAAGTGCTCACTTGGGGAGTGCATGGAATGGTGGTAATTCTGTCAAAAAGTGATATTTTGAAATAGTGCTTAATGGGCTTATTTTTAAGAGTTGTTTGGCAATGATAGGTGATTTGGAAACTGCAGAATCTGCCTTTTCTGATACTATATAGACATCAAAATGTCAAAGGCTGACTGGCAGAGAATGACTGGCAGTGAATGAGGGGCAGGGAGGACTAACATATCCTCTTTCAACATACAGTGGAGTCCAAAATGATTTGATCCCCTTATAAAGATGAGCAAAAAAAGACTGTATAAAATAAATAATACAAATACTGCGCTATATTGCATGCTCAGAGAACGAGATTTAGTTTAATAAGAAATACTTTTTTTTTTAAAGGTAGGGGTAAAAATGATTGAATCCTATGTTTCGATTCTCCAGCATTCTTATTCTTGTGAGAATAACAGCCAAAAACCTTCTTCTAAAATATTTGATGAGATTGGAAAACATATTTGGAGGGATCTTAGACAATACTCCTTCAATAATCTATCCAGATTTGTTATATCCTTCGTCTGCGCATCAACGTCCCTCTTCAATTCAAACCACAGGTTTCAAGTTCAGAGACTAAGATTGCCATCGCAAAATGTTGATTTTGTGGTCCATAATTTGAGTTTTTTGTGGATTTTATTTGTTCTTGCGGTTATTGTCTTGCTGCCAGATTCACTTGGAGCCAAGTTTCAGCCTCCTGGCAAAGGCAATAAGGTTTTTGGCTAAAATGTCCTTTGTCCTTAACAAGGGCCCCAGGACCAGTGGATGCAAAATAGCTCCTTAACATAAAAGATCCACCACCATATTTTACAGAAGGTATGGAATTATTTTCTGCATATTGCATCTTTCTTCTGACGCAAAACCCACCACGGGTGTGTGTGGCCAAAGAGCTCTATTTTCATGTCAACCAACAAATGTAAATGCCTGGAGTTTGCTAAATGGCATTGGCACTTGGATTGGAAGCGGCGCTATGGTCAGATGACATGAAAATGCAGCTCTTTGGCCACACACACCAGTGGTGGGTTTTGCCTTGAAAGGAAGACGGCTCAGTTATCCTTGGAAGGTGAGGGAGCTGGAGTATTGAAAACAGGGCATTCAATCATATGGACCTGTATCTTTTTGAGTTTTTTATATTTATTACTTGTCTTTTTCTCCAAGTAATTGTATTAGTATAAAATATATATCGTTTTTTGCTCATCTTTATCAAAGGATCCAATAATTTTGGTCTCCACTGTACGTGTGTTAATATACTTATTTAGGAAAAGTGATGGACTGGGGGACATGACTTCAAATAGTAGATTAGATTAACAGTAGATTAAAATTCATGAATTCAATATTATGCTCTCTGTGCTTCTAGTTTGAATCTAAAAGTAAAAATGTATAGATGTTCTAATTCCACAACAATGTTTAGACCGCATCAGGAGAACACTTTGGAGGCGTGGGGAAAATCTAAGAATGTTTTAAATATTTTTGAGTGTAGTTACACTTTAACGCAAGTGAGCATGCACCTAGCACTGTTGTCTGGTTAGCAGCAGTTCTGTAGCACACGTGATGGAGTTCATAAAACTAATGCCCACTAAATTGATGCAAATAATCATGATATTATTCTGACAGGTAGGTATAGGTTAAATTGTAGCTAGTTAACATTTAATTGAGAAAGTATTTGGGAAAGCCTTTCCATCTACGAGAAGACAGTTATCATTAGCATTGCTACATTTTATCCTGTTTCATTTTTAAATGGTCCACTGCTGCTAAATGAATACAGGGGAAACCACTGCACATGCACACGGATATGCATACAAACCCCCACACACACACATAAACAAACAAACAGACATGCACACTGATAGTACCTTTCTCACAGCTGGCGCCGGTCCAGCCTGGCATACACTGGCACTGCCCGCTCACAGGGTCACAGCTGGCATTATTACGACACTCACAGGTGTGTTGACACCCACTGCCAAACCACCCTGCCTGGCATGCTACAACCGGAGCAGGGCGCAGAATGTTAGGGGGAACAAAAACAGACATAAGATACAGTGCCTTCGGAAAGTTCTCAGACCCCTTGACTTGTTCCACATTACGCTACAATGGATAAAATAACATTTTCCTCAGCAATACACACAATACCCTACAATGACAATGTGAAAACAGGATTTTAGAAATGAAATTACAAATTAAAAACATAAATACATTATTTACATAAGTAGCCTAGTGGTTAGAGCGTTGGACTAGCAACTGGAAGGTTGCAAGTTCAAACCCCCAAGCTGACAAGGTACAAATCTGTCGTTCTGCCCCTGAACAGGCAGTTAACCCACTGTTCCTAGGCCGTCATTGAAAATAAGAATTTGTTCTTAACTGACTTGCCTAGTTAAATAAAGGTTAAAAAAATAATAATAATTCAGACCCTTTGCTATGAGACTCGAAATTGAGCTCAGGTGCATCCTGTTTCCATTGATCATCCTTCTACAACTTGATTGGAGTCCTCCTGTGGTAAATTCAATTGATTGGACATGACTTGGAAAGGCATACACTTGTCTACATAAGGTCCAACAGTTGACCGTGCATGTCAGAGCAAAAACCAAGGCATGAGATCAAAGAAATTGTCCATAGAACTCCGAAACAGGATTGTGTCGAGGCAAAGATCTGGGAAAGGGTAGCAAAAAATGTCTGCAGCATTGAAGGTCCCATAGAACACCATCATTCTTAAATGGAAGAAGTTTGGAACCACCAAGACTCTTCCTAGAGCTGGCCACCGCTAAACTGAGCAATCAGGGGAAGGGCCTTGTTCAGGGAGGTGACCAATAACCCGATGGTCATTCTGACAGAGCTCTAGAGTTCCTCTGTGGAGATGGGATAACTTTCCAGAAGGACAACCATCTCTGCAGCACTCTACCAACCAGGCCTTTATGGTAGAGTGGCCAGACGGAAGCCACTCCTCTGTAAAAGGCAAAAAGCCCACTTGGAGTTTGCCAAAAGGCACCTAAAGACTCTCAGATCATGAGAAACAAGATTCTCTTGTCTAATGAAACCAAGATTAAACTCTTTGGCCCAAATGCCAAGTGTCACATCTGGAGGATACCTGGCACCGTCCCTACGGTGAAGCATGGTGGTGGCAGCATCATGCTGTGCGGATGTTTTTCAGCGGCAGGGACTAGGAGACTAGTTAGGATCAAGAGAAAGATGAACGGAGCAATTTACAGAGAGATCCTTTATGAAAACCTGCTACAGAACACTCAGGACCTCAAACTGGGGTGAAGGTTCTCCTTCCAACAGGACAATGACCCTAAGCACACAGACAAGACAACACAGAAGTGGCTTCAGGACAAGTCTCTGAATGTCCTTGAGCGGCCCAGCCAGAATCCGGATTTTAAGCCAATCGAACATCTCTGGAGAGACCTGAAAACACTCCCCATCCAACCTGACAGAGCTTGAGAGGATCTGCAGAGAAGAATGGTTTGCCAAGCTTCTAGTGTCATACCCAAGAAGACTCCAGGCTGTAATCGCTGCCAAAGGTGCTTCAACAAAGTACTGAGTAAAGGGTCTGAACACTTCCGTAAATGTGATATTTCAGTTGTTTTATTTGTAATAAATTAGCAACATTTTCAAAAAACCTGTTTTTGCTTTGTCATTATGGGGTATTGTGTGTAGATTGAGGAAGGGAAAAAACGATTTAATCAATTTGAGAAAAAAGCTGTAACGTAACAAATATTGAAAAGTCTTTCTGAAGACACTGTACTGTAACTGTACACAGATACAAAGAGTGTTGTGACATAGTTTTGGAAATGCTCAGCTCTCCACACAATACAGGCACTACTGCAGGAAACACACACACACACACACACACACACACACACACACACACACACACACACACACACACACACACACACACACACACACACACACACACAAAAAACATACACACATGTCTTTGGAATGGGCCCTGCTCCTGCCCCGTTACCAGTTAGAACTGAAAAATGACTATGTTGATCCAGGGTAATATGCAATGCCACATACAAACGAGGACCATGAGTATTAATGCACCACACACAGAGAGAAATAGCACAGTGGGGTGTAGTCGCTTCATTAAATCTACTTCCACCTGTTTACCGGTTTCTCTTTTCTTTTTTTGAGAGGCTACAGAAATTCTATGGATGGATGGATGGGTGAATAGGCCAATAGGACTCACTGGTGTTGCATTGTGATCCGACCCAGCCATCTGGACAGTGGCAGGCCCCTGTCAGGTGGTCACATCTCCCCCCATTAGAACACTGACACTGCTGCTGACACTCCAGCCCATGGAATCCTTCAGGGCACGCTGCACAAACACAAACGGCACATCGAAATGTACACATGTAAATGTATCGAAATGTACACATGCATGCACGCATGCGCGCACACATACACAGTCACATTCCAAACATATCATGTGGGCATTCATCACATACATACACAACCATACTCTAATTGGTTATCCCAACACACACTTACGTTTTTCACAGTAGGTGCCTGTCCAACCAGGCAGGCAGGTGCAGGCTCCACCCATATGCTCACAGGCCGCCTCATTGGCACATTGGCACCTGCGTCTGCAGCCAGCGCCAAAGGAGCCCTCTGGGCACTCTGTTTCAGCGCCAGGGTAGAGACAGAGAGAAAGAGCTAAGAGAGAAAGTAAAACACTTTTCCCTGCTAGTGATTTTGTTATTAAACAGTGTCAGGCAGAGAAGGACCCAACCCAGCTAGTCTATGTCACACACACTGACACACAAACCAGTGGAGGCTCCTCAGAGGAAGAAAGGGGAGGAATTTCAGAAAAATTGTCCTTTCAGATAAAACTATACTGAATATAATAATGTCACCAAATACCTGATTAAAACACACTTTTGCAATGAATGTTTACAGTAGTCACAACAGTACCCTCAAGGGTAGCACCATAGTGTAGCCGCAGGACAGCTATTTTCTAGCCTCCTCTGGCTACATTGACTTCAATACAAAACCTAGGAGGATCATGCTCCTCAACCCCTTCCATAGACTTACAGTACATGGTAAAAGCTTCACTCCTTTCTATACTCAAGTCCAGCTCTCTCAGGTGAGGGGTTTAAGAGACCAGAGGAGCACAGCCTTCCTCTATGACTCTACTTCCTGAAGACGTCCTCCAACCAATCAAAGCTTTTGCAGTATGAATGAACATGTTGTCCATCTAATCAAAGGATCAGAGAATGAACATAGCACCACGCATGTGCGATTTTTGTTAGTTGGTGACATTGTTGGATAGATTGAGATTTAGTTTTTAGGATATTATTAATTTGAAATTAGTTTGTTCACACTACAGGTGACGGAAGAGGTAGATTATATCTTGTTTTCTTGTTTTTAGGACCTTATTTTTCTGTCGTGTTAGTGTAATTTATTTCAAATTTGCCTTGCCAACTTCAGTAGCACGTAGCTAGCAAGCAGAGTGCAGTTTTCTCTGCAAGAATGGCGAACGCCAACTACAGTGTAGTGGATTTTTTGTTGAAAAAACCCTTTCATTGGCCACATCAGACTCAAGCTTCTAGGAAAAAGCCACATCGATCATGTAATGGATGATGGTCTGCATATTCAAACTACGAAAAGGTGAGGTGAAACAGCTCATTGGCACCTCTCAAGCAGCTTATTGACAATACTGCATGTTTGGCTATGTAAGAGTTAGCACAATGAGGGGGAAACAACGGCAACTACAAGGAGCTTGCAGAGGTAATTGCACGTTACGATGCTTCACTTGCTGAGAATATGGAAGTTACTAATGTCTTCTCTGGGATGCAGAAATAAATTTAAAATGATTTCATAGCTTCCATCGCACCAGCCATTAAAAGTTATATTTTAAAAAAGCCTACTGGGCACACACTGGTGTAATCAATATTGTGACCACGTAATTTCAACAAAATTACATTGAACCAACATGGAATAGACAATGTATTGACATCTGTGCCCAGGGGTAGGTTGACGCAGAGGGCACTTTCCACTTTGCTCCGATATTTATTTAGAAAACGGAATGATAACTCATCATAACTCCCGACAGACACAAGAAAAAGTCTTAAGCATAAATGTTATAGCAGCCTAGGCTGCACCTAAACATTAGTGATATTGACATGCTTTCTGGGATGAAAACAAGACAGTTTCTCAGTCTGATCAACTGTAGGCTACTAACAACAGCAGCTGCATACAGCCTATGCATCCTGTCCATCTGGTCAGGGTAAACAAATTCATTACTATGTATTTAAAGTCCATTTGTTTGTGTGAGGAGAAAATGTGAATGTGATCAGATGTGGCTTATATTCCAATTTGACCAGGCTGCCTAGGATTAATTAATCATTTTCTCCACACATAGTGTTGTGTGTTCTTTCCAAACAACTCAACTGTAGTTTAATCTGTCCACAGAATATTTTTGCCAGAAGCGCTGTGGAACATCCAGGTGCACTTTTGCAAACTTCAGACGTGCAGCAATGTTGTTTTTTGGACAACAGTGGCTTCTTCCGTGATGTCCTTCCATGAACACCATTCCTGTTTAGTGTTTTACGTATCGTAGACTCGTCAACAGAGATGTTAGCATGTTCCAGAGATTTCTGTTAGTCTTTAGCTGACACTCTAGGACTCTTCTTAACCTCATTGAGCATTCTGCGCTGTGCTCTTGCAGTCATATTTGCAGGGCGGCCACTCCTAGGGAGAGTAGCAACAGTGCTGAACATTCTCCATTTATAGACAACTTGTCTAACTGTGGACTGATGAACATCAAGGCTTTTAGAGATACTTTTGTAACCCTTTCCAGCTTAATGCAAGTCAACAATTCTTCATCTTAGGTCTTCTGAGATATATTTGTTCGAGGCATGGTTCACATCAGGCAATGCTTCTTGTGAATAGCAAACTCAAATTTTGTGAGTGTTTTTTATATTTGGACTCAAGGTTAGCTGACTCAAATGAGCTTTTGGAGAAGTCATTAGCCTAGGGGTTCACATACTTTTTCCAACCTACACTGTGAATGTTTAAATTACGTATTCAATATAGACATGAACAATACAATAATGTGTGTGTTATTAGATTAAGCACACCATGTAGGGCTGCAGAGTGGTGCAGTGGTCTAAGACAGATCACATCCGGCCGTGACTTGGAGTCCCATTGGGCGGCGTACAATTGGCGCAGCGTCATCCGGGGTAGGCCGTCATTGTAAATAAGAATTTGTTCTTAACTGACTTGCCTAGTTAAATAAAGATAAATAATATATGTTTGTGTATTGGTGTTGATAACCAGAGTTACTGTTTTACACTGTGGAGAGTAAAATAGTCTCATCAAAACCACACCCATCATTATCATATTTCCCAGCATGCTCTAATGCAGGTCGATTTTTCAGGATTGTTGATATTTTCTGTGGTTTTGCATGGACATTGATTGATTGATTAATATTATACTACACAAAGATAAATAACATACATGTTTCTAAACCAATCAGTTAGTTCAATTTATTGAAATGGTTGTTCCGGTTTAAATGGTTTCCTAGCCCTGACAGTCATTCTGAATGCAGGTAGTGGGTGAATAATAATTCCAACTGTTAGATATCCTTACTGGCTGGATTCCAATAGGAATTACTCATCACTTTCCAAGCCAGCATAATGTGATTTGCAGGCCTGATGTGCCTGTAAATCAGGAGTTTCCTAACACCACTGTGTTAGGGTAAAACTAGGCCATCAACTAGGCCAATATGTAAGGACTTATAATATATGTAATGTATTGTCATAGTAATTTTTTTTTGATAACATTCGCCAGGTATTCCTGAGGCATGATCCTAGATAACCCCACCCACTTTGCCAAAGCACAGCCCTACACCACTAGAGGGATATCAACAGACCACCAAATTACCACCCTGAGACAAGTCTGAGTATAGCCCACGAAGATCTCCTCCACTGCATGAGCCTGAGGGGGTGCAAAACCGGACAGGAAGATCACGTCTGAGACTCAACCCACTCAAGTAACGCACCCCTTCTAGGGACGGCATGGAAGAACACTAGTAAGCCAGTGACTCAGCCCCTGTAATAGGGTCAGAGGTAGAGAATCACAATGGAGAGAGGGGAGCCGGCCAGGCAGAGACATCAAGGGCAGTTCGTCGCGGAATATATAGCACGGCTTTTGATGATCCTTGGTTGGGGTCTGAGCAGATTATTTGTTGCTATTGCAAACATAATAAAATGTTGGTCGGATAGTCCAGGATTATGAGGAAAAACATTTAGATCCACAATATTTATTTCACAGGACAAAACTTGATCCAGGCTATGACTGTGGCAATGAGTACAGTAGGTCCGGAGACATGTCGGACAAAACCCACTGAGTCGATGACGGCTCCAAAAGCCTTTTGGAGTGGGTCTGTGATCTTTTCCATGTGAATATTAAAGTCACCAAAAATTTGAATATTATCTGCCATGACCACAAAGTCCGATAGGAATTCAGGGAACTCTGTAAGGAACGCTATATACGGCACAGGAGGCCTGTAAACAGTAGCTATAAAAAGTGATTGAGTAGACCGCATACATTTTATGACTAGAAGCTCAAAAGACGAAAACAAAGTCATTTTTGTGAGGGGAGGAAAATTGAAATTTGCTGTCAAATGTTAGCAACACATGTCTTTACAGGATGCGGAGGAGGAGAGGCCTCATTTAACAAAGTAAATTCATCAGGCTTGAGCCATGTTTCAGTCAGGCCAATCACATCAAGATTATGATCAGTGACTAGTTCTATGACGATGACTGCCTGGGAAGTGAGGGATCTAACATTAAGTAACCATATTTTGAGATGACAGGAATGGAGGAGGTCTTTATTCCAGTAAGATTACTAAAGGCGAACACTGCCATGTTTTGTTTTGCTCAACCTAGATCGAGCCACAGACACAGTCTCATGGGGATAACTGAGCTGACTACACTGACTGTGCTAGTGGCAGACTCCACTAAGCTGGCCTGCACCCTATCTCATTGTGGAGCTAGAGGAATTAGAGCCCTGTCTATGTTCATAGATAAGATGAGAGCATCCCTCCAGCTAGGATGGAGGCCAGGCTTGGTCCTGTTTGTGGGCGAGTCCCAGAAAGAAGGCCAATTATCTACAAACTCTATCTTTTGGGAGGGGCAGAAAACGTTTTTCAACCAGCGATTGAGTTGTGAGACTGCTATAGAGCTCATCACTTCCCCTGAAAGCAGTTGTTTGTAACTGTGTAGGGCAAGAAAGCGCATTCAGTCTAGCTAGGTAGCTCGCTTAACTAGCTTCTCATGTTTTTTAAAATTTTGAAATGTTTTTATTTAACCTTTATTTAACTAGGCAAGTTAAATACCGTCAATACAGGTATTACGCAATCATATTGGATGATAAATAATCTTGCTCGGGCAACTATTAGTCTTGGTTGGTTGCTGTCCCTTGATTATTGAAACACTCTTTGTCGTCTCCGAGCAGTCAGTGCCTATACCGTGGGTCTCCCATTCTCCCAAATGTTTCAAGTCACCAGCATCCATTAACACACACTCTCACACACACACTAGAAAGGAGATATTTATGTTTGTACTCTGTAGGCAGCGTGGTCCTGTGTAGCCCGCCTCACAGCGACACTGTCCCGTGATGAGGTCGCAGCTGCCATCGTTGTCCGGGCACTCACACACGTTGGCACAGTCCACCCCCCAGCGCCCGGCGTCACACACTACCATGGAGACAGAGGTCAAAGGTCAAGTCATGACCTCCACAACTGGGCTTAAAGGGAGAATAGAGTGCCATTTCAGACGCACAAGACCTTTCACTGTTTCAAATGTCTCTCCAAAGTGAACATGATCAAAAAAGGAACCAACAAATTAAGTACAGTGTTATTATACTTCAAGGTGTCTTAAAATTCAAAATGAAATAGTTAAATGATCCTTGGTATGACTTTCTTAAAACAATTCCATATAAAGGACTTCAGAAAGTATTCAGACTCCTTGACATTTTCCACATTTTGTTACGTTACAGCCTTATTCTAAAATGTATGAAATTGTTTTTTTCCTCATCAATCTACACAAAATATCCCATATTGACAAAGCAAAAAAAAGTTATTCAGACCCTTTACTCAGTATTGTTGTTGAAACACCTTTGGCAACGATTACAGCATCCAATCTTCTTGGGTATGACGATAAAAGCTTGGCGCACCTGTATTTGGGGAGTTTCTCCCATTCTTCTCTGCAGATCCTCTCAAGCTCTGTCAAGTTGGATTGGGAGCGTTGCTGCACAGCTATTTTCAGGTCTCTCCAGAGATGTTTGATCGGGTTCAAGTCCGGGCTCTGGATGGGCAACTCAGGGAAATTCAGAGACTTGTCCAGAAGCCACTCCTGTGTTGTCTTGGCTGTGTGCTTAGGGTCATTGTCCTGTTGGAAGGTGAACCGAACCTTCACCCCAGTCTGAGGTCCTGAGCGCTCTGGAACAGGTTTGCATCAAGGATCTCTCTGTACTTTGCTCCATTTGACTTTCCCTCGATCCTGACTCGTTTCCAAGTCCCTGCCACTGAAAAACTTCCCCAAACAATGAGGCTCTCACCACCATGCTTCACCGTAGGGACGATGCCAGGTTTCCTCCAGAAGTGACGCTTGGCATTCCGGCCAAAGAGTTGAATCTTGGTTTCATCAGACAAGAGAATTTTGTTTCTCATGGTCTGAGAGTCTTTAGGTGCCGTTTGGAAAACTCAAAGAGGGCTGTTATATGCCTTTACTGATGAGTGGCTTCGGCCACTCTACCAAAATATCTGATTGTTGGAGTGCTGCAGGATTGGTTGTCCTTCTGGAAAGTTCTCCCATCTCCACAGAGGAATCTAGAGGTCTGTCAGAGTGAACATCGGGTTCTTTGTCACCTCCCTGATCAAGGCCCTTCTCCCCGATTGCTCAGTTTGGCCAGGTGGCCAGCTCTAGGAAGAGTCTTGGTGGTTCCAAACTTCTTCCATTTAAGAATGTGAGAGGGCACTGTTCTTGGGGACCTTCAATGCTGCAGACATTTTTTGGTACCCTTCCCCAGATCTGTGCCTTGACACAATCTTGTCTCGGAGCTCTATGGACAATTCCTTCGACCTCATGGCTTGGTTTTTCCTCTGACATGCGCTGTCAACCGACATGCACTGTCAACCTTATATAGACAGGCGTGTGCCTTTCCAAATCATGTCCAATCAATTGCATTTACCACAGATGGACTCCAAGTTTTAGAAACATCTCAAAGATGATCAATGTAAACAGGATGCACCTGAGCTCAATTTTGAGTCTAATAGAAAAGGGTCTGAATGTAAATAAGCTATTTCTGTTTTTTATTTTATATAAATTTGTAAACATTTCTAAAAACATTATATTCATTATATATGGGGTATTGTGTGTAGATTGCAGATTTGTTTTTTCTTCGTTTCATCCATTTTAGAATACGGCTGAAACTTAACAAAATGTGGATAAAGTCAAGGGGGCTGAATACTTTCCGAAGGCACTGTAGCTTAGTAGAACCCCCTCCCCCGGATTAGACAGGGTTTAGACTCTTATGGGTTATTATTACTATTATTGCAAGCCGTAGTGGTAGCAGACCTGGCTTCAACTACTATATGAAGTCTTTCAAATACGCTTGCCAGATGTGTAAGTTTGACCATTTTGACTCTTCTAATGGTTCCCTTGTGCCAGGGAAACCTCAATTCAATCAGATTTAAATAATATTTTATTTGGTATATTTGATTTGAGTGGTAGGAGGATCATAAAGTACTACAGTATTGATTGTGGCTCACACACTGTCAGCCTTACCTCTACTGCAGCTGGGTCCAGTCCATCCTTCAGGACAGGCACAGCGGCCCGTCAACGGGTGGCAGCGCCCACCGTTATCGCACCGACAGCGTAGCTGGCAACCCAGGCCAAATCTACCCAACGGGCAGACTAAGAGACAGAGACAGTATGGTAAAATATATAGGACTGGGAATTACCAGGGACCTCACGATACGATATTATCACATTACTTAGGTGCCGATAAGATATATATTGCGATTCTACACGTATCATGTATTGAAATTCGATACTACAATTTTATTGTGATTCGATGTTCCAAACGTATATTGCTCACTACTGTATATGTCTACTGAAGAGGAACAAGAGAGAGACATGAGGAAACGAGTTTAGGAGATACAGTGCCTTCGGAAAGAATTCAGACACCTTGACTTTCGACACATTTTGTTAAGTTACAGCCTTATTCTAAAATTGATTAAATTGTTTTTTCCCCTCATCAATCTACGCGCAGTACCCCATAATGACAAAGCAAAAACAGTTAAGATTTTTGTTGTGCTAATTTATAAATAAAAATTAAATAAAAAGTTGACATACACCTTAGCCAAAGTCATTTAAACAAAATTTTTCACAATTCCTGACATTTAATCCTAGTAAAAAATCCCTGTTTTAGGTCAGTTAGGATCAACTATTTATTTTAAGAATGTGAAATGTCAGAATAATAGCAGAGAGAATGATTTATTTCAGCTTTTATTTCTTTCATCACATTCCCAGTGGGTCAAGAAGTCAATTACACTCAATTAGTATTTAGTACTTGGGTCAAACGGTTCGGCTAGCCTTCCACAAACTTCTCACAATGAGTTGGCTGAATTTTGGCCCATTCCTCCTGACAGAGCTGGTGGAACTGATTCAGGTTTGTAGGCCTCCTTGCTTACACACGCTTTTTCAGTTCTGCCCACAAATTTTCTATAGGTTTGAGGTCAGGGCTTTGTGATGGTCACTCCAATACCTTGACTGTTGTCCTTAAGCCATTTTGCCACAACTTTGGAAGTATGCTTGGGGTCATTGTCCATTTGGAAGACACATTTGCGACCAAGCTTTAACTTCCTGATTGACTACTGATGTCTTGAGATGTTGCCTCAATATATCCACATAATTGTCCTTCCTTGAACGCCATCTATTTTGTGAAGTGCACCAGACCCTCCTGCAGCAAAGGACCCCCACAACATGATGCTGCCACCCCCATGCTTCACGGTTGGGATGGTGTTCTTCGGCTTGCAAGCCTCCCCCTTTTCCTCCAAACATAACGATGGTCATTATGGCCAAACAGTTCTATTTTTGTTTCATCAGACCAGAGGAAATTTCTCCAAAATGTACAATGTTTGTCACCATGTGCAGTTGCAAAACGTAGCCTGGCTTTTTTAAATGGCGGTTTTGGAGCAGTGGGTTCTTCCTTGCTGAGCGGCCTTTCAGGTTATGTCGATATAGGACTTGTTTTACTGTAGATATAGATACTTTTGTACCCGTTTCCTCCAGCATCTTCACAAGGTCCTTTGCTGTTATTCTGGGATTGATTTGCTCTTTTAGCACCAAAGTACGTTCATCTCTAGGAGACACAAGGCATCTCTATCCTGAGCGGTATGAAGGCTGCGTGGTCCCATGGTGTTTATACTTGCGTACTATTGTTTGTACAGATGAACATGGTACCTTCAGGCATTTGGAAATTGCTCCCAAGGATGAACCAGACTTATGGAGTTCTACAATTCTTTTTCTGAAGTCTTGGCTGACTTCTTTTGATTTAGCAAATAGGCACTGTGTTTGAAGGTAGGCCTTGAAATACATCCACAGGTACACCTCCAATTGACTCAAATGATGTCAATTAGCCTATCACAAGCTTCTAAAGCCATTACATAATTCTCTGGAATTTTCCAAGCTGTTTAAAGGCACAGTCAAGTTAGTGTATGTAAACTTCTGACCCACTGGAATTGTGATACAGTGAATTATAAGTCATATAATCTGTCTAAACAATTGTTGGAAAAATTACTTGCGTCATGCACAAAGTAGATGTCCTAAATGACTTGCCAAAACTATTTGCCAAAAACAAGTTAACGAATCCAACCTAAGCGTATGTAAACTTCCGACTTCAACTGTAAGTATTCAGACCCCTTACTCAGTACTTTGTTGAAGCACCTTTGGCAGCAAGTACAGCCTCGAGTCTTCTTGATTATGACACTACAAACTTGACACACCTGTATTTGGGGACTTTCTCCAATTCTTCTCTGCAGATCCTCTCGAGCTCTGTCAGGTTGGATGGGGAGTGTTGCTGCACAGCTATTTTCAGGTCTCTCCAGAGATGTTAGATTGGGTTCAAGCCCGGGCTCTGGCTGTGCCACTCAAGGACATTCAGAGACTTGTCCCGAAGCCACTCCTGCGTTGTCTTGTCTGTGTGCTTAGGGTCGTTTTCCTGTTAGAAGGTAAACCGTCACCCCAATCTGAGGTCCTGAGCGCTCTGTAGCAGGTTTTCATTACGGATCTCTCTGTACTTTGCTCCATTCATCTTTGCCTCGATCTTGACTAGCCTCCCAGTCAATGCTGCTGAAAAACATCCTCACAGCATGATACTGCCACCACCATGCTTCACCATAGGGATGGTCCCATGTTTCCTCGAGACGTGACTCTTGGCATTCAGGCCAAAGAGTTCAATCTTGGTTTCATTATACCAAAGATTATGTGCCTTTACTAAGGAGTGGCTTCCGTCTGGCCACTCTACCATAAAGGCCTGCTTTGGGGAGTGCTGCAGAGATGGTTGTCCTTCTGGAAGGTTCTCCCATCTCCACAGAGGAACTCTGGAGCTCTGTCAGAGTGACCACCGGGTTCTTTGTCACCTCTCTGACCAAGGCCCTTCTCCCCCGATTGCTCAGTTTGGCCGGGCGGCCAGCTCTAGGAAGAGTCTTGGTGGTTCCAAACTTCTTCCATTTAAGAATGATGGAGACCACTGTGTTCTTAGGGACCTTCAATGCTGCAGACATTTTTTGTACCCTTCCCCAGATCTGTGCCTCGACCCAATACTGTCTCAGAACTCTACGGACAATTCCTTCGACCTCATGGCTTGCTCTGACATGCATTGTCAACTGTGGGACCTTATATAGACAGGTGTGTGGCATTCGAAAGCATGTCCAATCAATTGAATTTACCACAGGTGGACTCCAATCAAGTTGCAGAAACATCTTAAGGATGATCAATGGAAACAGGATGCTCAATTTCAAGTCTCATTGCAAAGGGTCTGAATGCTTATGTAAATAAGGTATTTCTGTTTTTTATGTTTTAATACATTTACTAACATTTCTAAAAACCTCTTTTCACTTTGTCATGATGGGGAATTGTGTGTAGATTGCTGAGGATTTTTATTTATTTAATCGATTTTAGAATAAGGCGGAAACATAACAAAACGGGGAAAAATTCAAGGGATCAGAATTCTTTCCGAAGGCACTGTAAGTTCTCAAAACATGTTGGCACACCATTTAGAACATTGAGAACAAGCTATAGGCTGAGAAATACCTTGAGCACAGATAAAGCTGACTAACTTAACTTAGCAAAAAATATTAATATTTTTGTTATATTCGTTTTTTATTTTTACTAATTGATACTTGGTCACAGTGTCAATATTAAATTATCAAAAATTATATTGCGATACTCCACTGTATACATTTTTTCCCCCACCCCTACAATTATCTAAGTCTGGGGAGTGGTAACTAGTGTGTGTGTGCACGTGTGTCTCTCACCACTCTGACAAAGGGTGCCCATGTATCCAGGTTGGCAACGGCACGTTCCATTGTGTTTGTCACACACTCCCCCGTTCTGACAGTCAGGACAGGAGCCTGAGCAGCCCACACCCCATCGACCCTCCTCACACTCTAACAAACAAACAGACAGAGAGAGCGAGCGAGAGAGAAAAAGTGTGTGAGAGAGAGAGAAAGACTACAAGGTGAATTAATTGTTCTATTCTCCATATGGGGCTAATACTATTAAGCATTATTATTCTGACCAGTGTTCCATGGCGAAAGAATGAACAGAGTAGTGTTTCTCATGTCTTCTATGAAAATCAAATTTGATAAAGTGCTGTTTTAAAATATGTATAACTCGCAGTGACGATTCTAGCATCTAAATGTTGTTGAGGCATGCATGCATGCCAGCAAAGCCATTACACAACACAACACTAAGCAATACATGAATTGCACTATAATGGTGACAAATGGTGCCTACAAACTGTTAGGGCTAACATAAAGCTGTCCCAACAGAGTCCCAACACCTTACCAATACTACACCTGGCTATCAGCGGAACCTTGTCTGGCAGCGAAACAGTTCATTCAGCCTCATTTACTGCCTTTAAAAAAAACATAGCTGATATGGCTGACTTGCCTAAACAAAAGTGGTTTCTTCTGACAATTGAGATGTACAAAATATGGCATAAGGGGCTACAAGCGGACAAGAGTCAATGCGTAATTTTGATTAAGACATTCATGAGCGAGCTAGGACGGACGTACTGTAGTCAATGTAACTATTTGTTCAGCACTTTTGAAATGTACAGCGACAGAATTCAAAACATGGGCCATTCATACAGTATTCTCCCTGTACACCAAGTCATAATTGTAGGATAAATAAAGGGGCATACAAGCAGACAATGAAAGCTCTTACAATATTTTATAATTATATTTCTCTAAAACAGATTATAGGCTAGGGTTTGCATATCTCCCTGGCATATTACATAATTTATGCAGCAGCATACAATACATTTTTGGATTTCCCTTGTTGTGCTGTGCTCACTTGAACAGGAAGGTGGTGCGACGGTCCTTCGTGGGCGAATTTTGTCATTAAACTTTGTCATCAATCTGACATTCTCTGGATTTATGGTGCTTTCAAGACAATTGGAAACTCAGAAAAAAACGAATCATGATGACGTCAGTGATCTTCAGGTTGTAGCTCTAGAAAGAGGCCCGAGCTCCCGACTTACAATTCTGAGTTGGATGACCGTTCAAAACGTATTTTCCCAGTTGGAGCTCGTTTTTTCCCCCCCGAGTTCCCAGTTGTCTTGAACTCACTGAAGTCAGATTTCCCAGTTCTGAGTTAAGTGGCTTTGAGTGGGGCAGAAATCATGCTGGATTGACAATGTGAAATGTTTATCATTTTAAGCTTGGAAAAGCGACTCTTAACCCCAGACTTGGGACCACACAGCCAATCCACTGAATAGCAGGCTAGTGATTGCTTTGCAATGCTTGCAGTTAGCCACTAATTCCTTCCAAATCGCTCATTGAATTTGGCCGATGAGCACCGATACATTTTATCTATAATTTCTCTTCATTATTTCTCTTCATATGACAAGGATTAAAAAGCATTTGCCAGTAGATTGTCAACTTGATGATGATGACTGCTAGCTTGCTAGCAAAGAGTTTGAACATATGATGTTGACATGATCAATCAAAGCTACTGTAGATATAACGCGATTTGACGTCATTTTATCTGTGGTCAATGACTTCTAATGTAACTCTATGGCAGCACCTCAAGGGGGGCTTGAATGTTGGTGGGTTGCCACTGATAACTCTCTACAGAGGGTTTTTCTGACAACAAATACTCTTGATCTCTCTCTCGCTCACGTGTATTGTAATGGGTGCACAAGCCTTTTTTTGTTAACATTGTTTTTATGGGTCCATATTGTGACACAACTCTTCCTGCGAAACAGTGAATGATGCTCCAATGCTTTAGCTGCCCCATCATTTTCCGTGACGTTTCGGGTTCAAGTTGACCTCAGCCAGAGGTGAACAAGGTTGAGTAAAGACACTCGATGCATCCCAAATGGCAGAGCCCTGGCACATAGTGCACTAGGGAATAGGGTAACATTTGGGACACAAGCAAGTGTGGAACTTAAGCACTCACTTCTCTCTAAAACCACCAGACTCAGTTCCATATCCTCCTCCAAGGAGCTCGTACTCACAACAGTGTCCAAGAGAAGCTCAAACGGACCCGGATCAGAGATGTTGGATTGTTTTACTATGGTTAGCCGTTGGAGAGAGATGTGCGGTCACATTGTTGCATGTAAACACACATACTGCTGCGTCTCTGGCCAGCCCATCCCATGTTGATTTGAAGAGGGCTTTTAAAGAGCGCCGACCATGGCCGATATTGCTGCACAGGGATGTTTCCATGCCGGTGTGCCAGGATATTCCTATTGGATTTGTCATTATGCCTGGGCCAGCCAGATGAGGATGGGCTCCGGTTCTAGGAGTACTGGTTCTTCTATCTAGTTTTCCTTTTTTTTCAAACACCTTGGAGTTTGAGGTTTTCTGTGACAGCTCTATGTTGTGCACTGTTGATACTCTAGATTCCATGTGCCTGACAAATGTCCTTGGATGTTTGTGTAGTACACATAAGAGAAAAGGCAGCGATAACACATATTTTGGATGTAGTGATTGGAAACCACTCCACCAACCATCCCTGTTCCTCCTCCCCACTGCCATATTAGCATGTCCTGTCCTTACCAGTCTCACAGTGCTGTCCAGTCACACCGTCAAGACAGTGGCACCGTCCTGTCACCTTGTCACATGGCGCGCCAGAGCAGTGGCACGATTGGTTACATCCAGCCCCGTAGTGCCCCTTCAGGCAGTCTGTAAGAGAGGACACACACACACAGACATTCATGATTCATTGATAGATCGTATGATGATATACAGATGAAAAATACACTAAAGTATTTATGCTTACACAACTGTTTGGCTGCCCTCAATTGAACTCATTTGGGATGAATATATTTCGATTGGATTGACATGTAGGAAATATGTGTGGATGTGTGTTGGACACCATCTGCTTATCCTACATCAGTTTCTCTTGAAAGGTGGATCTATCTAGCACCGCATGTCCAGAAACTACCCATTTGCTACAGGCGTAGGATCTTCATTTGACACGTTTCTCACAGCAGGAAATAATCCTGCCACAACAGGAAATGTGAATTATTTTATGGATTATAATTACGGAGCAGCTGCTGTAACCAATTTTATGGAAACCTGATTTGGTTAAAGATACTGAGATTTCTGTACATGTAGGCAGCATATGTAGGCAGCATATCAAACACAGGCAACACACAAATACACTCAGTCTAATTAGCAATGTAATGTTCTTTAGCAATGTAATGTTCAAAAACAGCCTACATCATCATGGTTCACCAAGGGGAGTAAAGAAAGAAACGTGAAGGGAGGTGGCGTGTGAGCAGCAGCTAATTAGAAAAATGACCAATTTTAGAAGCTCTTTGAAACCTCAAAAACAATTTAAGATCCTACATATGTAATGTTGATGTACATGGGAAACCAGCAATGTGCACTCTCTAGTAAAATGAATGAATATAAGAGAGAAGAGAGAGAGAGAGAGAATATATTGCTCAGGGCCCAACAGCAGGACCAGCACAGCTACGCAGAGGTCGTCAGAGGACAAGAGAACCCTGTAGGATTGAGTGAGATTAAACATCTCCTCCAATACATCTGCACTAAACACACACACACGGACACATGCATGCACACACACACCACACACACCTATTGTACTAAACGTTTACTTGTTCAATGAATACCAAAGTGATTTCATGTTGCAAAAAGAAAGAATAGCAGTCAGAAATACAGTAACTACTAACTATTAAGTTGTTAAGAGTGAGATAAACAGGATAACAGCTAACATTTTTTTCTGTTTATATATATATATATATATATACACACACACACACACACACACACACAGTGGGGCAAAAAAGTATTTAGTCAGCCACCAATTGTGCAAGTTCTCCCACTTAAAAAGATGAGAGGCCTGTAATTTATCATAGGTACACTTCAACCTTGTGAAGAAAACGTTTGACCTCTGTCATTGCCAACAAAGGGTATAACAAAGTATTGAGATAAACTATTGACCAAATACTTATTTTCCACCATAATTTGCAAATAAATTCATAAAAAATCCTACAATGTGATTTTCTGGATTTTTTTTCTCATTTTGTCTGTCATAGTTGAAGTGTACCTATGATGAAAATTACAGGCCTCTCATCTTTTTAAGTGGGAGAACTTGCACAATTGGTGGCTGACTAAATACTTTTTTGCCCCACTGTATGTATAGTTAGTAGTTACTGTATTTCTGACTGCTATTCTTTGTTTTTGCAACATGAAATCACTATCAGTTGGCATGTGGGACATTCAGGGCCTAAACTCAACCTTTGGACTGAAGAGTTTAGCACTGGAGTTCAATAAAAATCTTAAAGATGTTGACGTCATCATTCTGCAGGAGACATAGTGTAAGGCTGACATTGTCACTCACTGTCCCACAGGCTACAAAGAGGTAATTGTGCCATCACAAAAAAAAACAGTTCTGTCAATAGAGGCAGAGACTCTGGAGGACTGATCATTTGGTACAAATCCGAAATACAAAATCTAATTGATCCCCTCAAAATTGATAAATATAAAATTTGGTTAAAACTGAAAAAGAACTTGTACTGACAGAAAAAGATGTGTTCCTTTGCGCAATATATACCCCCCCCCCCCCCCCCATCTGGAATCAAGGACTCATAACTCCAATCTTTAAGAACGGAGACAATTTTGACTCTAACAATTACAGAGGCATTTGTGTGAACGGTAACCTGGGGAAGGTTTTCGGTAGTATTATACATGGAAGAGTTCTAAAACTTCCTTAATAAGCACAATGTCTTGAGCAAAAGCCAAATTGGATTTATACCAAAACATCACACGACTGATCATATTTACACCCTACACATCCTGATAGATAAACATGTCCACCAAAATATACGCTTGCTTTATCGACTTCCAAAAAGCATTTGATTCAATTTGGCAAACAGGACTGTTCTACAAAGTTATTGAAAGTGGTGTAGGGGCTAAAACATATGACATAATTAAATCAAATGTATACTGAGAATATGTGCAGCATTAAAATTGGCAAGAAAATAACAGAATTCTTTAACCAAGGGCGGGGCATTCGCCAGGGTTGCAATCTGAGCCCTGCCCTGCACTCAATATTTACATCAACGAATTGGCCACGATTCTAGAAAAATCCTCAGCCCCTGGTGTTAGTCACAACAATTCAGAGGTTAAATGCCTACTCTTCACAGATGAGCTATACCTGCTGTCACCCACAGCACATGGCCTACAGCAGGGCCTGGACCTGCTAAAGCAGTACTGCCAGACCAGGGCCCCGGCAGTAAGCACCAAAAATACTAAAATAATGATTTTCCAGAGAAGTTCCAGATCTCAGGGAATTAGACCAAAGTTCTCAATTGGTACGAAATATACAGAATACTGCACACAGTACAATTACTTAGGTTTAAAATAAGCTCAACTAGACACCTTAATGAGGCAGTGAATGACCTGAGAGAGAAAGCACACAGGGAATTCTACGCCATTAAAAAATACATTCAAATTGAAATACCTATTAAAATTTGGCTAAAACTAATTGAATGTGTCATTGAACCAATTACACTTTATGGCAGCGAGGTGTGGGGTCCACTTGCAAAACAATATTTCATCAAATGGGACAAACACCCCATGTAAACCCTGCATGCAGAGTTCTGTAAGATTCTCCTACATGTCCAGAGGAAAACTACAAACAATGCATGCAGGGCAGAATTAGGCCAATATCCACTAATAATAAAAACAAAAAAAAGAGCAATTGAGTTCTGGAAACACCTAAAATACAGTGACCCCCTCTCATATCATCACCAAGCCCTGCAATGCCAAGAGCTGAGCAAAGAAAAGATTCCCCTCATCCAGCTGATCCTGGGGCTGAGTTCACTAACCTGTTCTACTAACACACTGAAGCCTCAGGACCAGATTCAATCCGAATAAAACAAATTACAACACAATCAAAACAAAACTGCATTGCTTATTGGGAAACTATTTGACCATGGTTACTGATGAAAACCTTAGAAAAACCTTGACAAAGTAGAGGCTCAGTGAGCACAGCCTTGCTATTGAGACGGGTAGACAGGAAAACCTGGCTCCCTGTATTGGAAAGGCTATACAACCACTGCACCACAGCAGAACCTGAGACGGAGCTGCATTTCCTGACAAAATGTCAAAAATATATAACCATTAGAGAGTGTAATTTCCCCAAATTTGAAACACTTATTCAAGGTTTCAAATACCTCTCGAATGAGAGTAGGCTACCCGTCCTGTTGGGGGAGGACAGAGAGCTGTGGGTTGGCAGCGCACTACATTGCTGCCTGCCATAAGATGAGGAACATTGTCTGACAGACCAATCAACCTGCACATGTACTCTACTGTATGCTTATTGTTCAATGTATGGTTATTTTGACCCTTGGTTATTGTTGTTCCATTGACAATTTTGATTCTTATGATTTTCATATTGTAAATATCCAAAGTAAGCTTTGGCAAAATGTATATTGTTACGTCATGCCAATAAAACGAATTGGGGAGGGAGAGAGGGAGAGAAAAAAACGATTCCCCAATGTTCCTAATTGAATGCAGATGCAAGGCTCTGGTCGCTTCATGGCTTCCAGATGACAAGCAACTCAACGCCAACTTTGTGTTTCAGTGAAACTATTCTGGTTATTTTCGTCTTATGGACACACACACAACCACACACATGCATAGCTACATACACACGCAGACACGAACAGTAGTTACTTAGGCAGTAAGTTCACCTCCCCACACACACACTCTCATGGACGCAAGCATGCGTGTCTGGAAATGCACAAACACTTCTATCTCCCACAGAGTTCCAGTATATCCATCACACAATAACCATCCTGCGAGGTCCAAAGCCAGACACTAAAGATAGAGGGAGGCATGGATGGAGGAAGCAGACCCAAAGGATGGCTCCGGTTCCGAGAACATCACCCTCTGAGGTCAAGAAGCCTCCCTCCCACACATTCACACAGCTGCCTGTCAGTGTGGCCAAAACACTGCAGTGTAACACACACACACACGTTTTACATTTTAGTCTTTTGTTTTTTAAAAGATTATACTCGATAAACAATACAGAACATACACATACAAACAGCAACATAATACAAACATCACACCTGCCCAGACCCACTCGCACACACCATCTCCTTCCGCCACATGGTCTCTCTCTCTCTCGCACGCACGCACACACGCATACGGGTTCCAGATACACCAAAAACCATTGTAAGCGAATTCTCAGATTTTTTACCATGTCTGGAGAAGTGTTTTAACGTGTTGGTATTATAGAATGATGCAGTAGGGGAGACTGGGCAGAGAATCACATGGTTGGCTCATAGCTGGGGTGCTGTCTGTTGATGCAGGGGTTGCAGTGAGCTCTCCTTTTTCCCCATGATCAAAATGTCACCCTTTATTGAACACTTCTGTTCTTACCTAATGGCTCCAATACAGTGGCCTCCAACTCTTGTCCTGGGGGACTACAGGGTGTACAGGCTTTTTTCCCCCACCCCAGCACTTACACACCTGTTTCAAATCATTAAGGTCCTGATGTGCATCTAATACCCTCCCCCCCAACCTCCTGTTGATTATTGTGTAACTGCTCAGCACAAACAGCAAGAGAGAGGGAAACAGAAGAACAGTGTTGAGTAACTAATCTAAAATAAGAGTATGAACTCATAAAGAGCTGGAACTACCATGTGTGTGGAAGACTGTGTGGGTCCATGAGAAACACCATGAGAAAAAAAAGATGGATGTCCAAACTGTGCATGTGCGTGTTGTGCAAGGTTGGGGTCCCTTGGAATTTAAGTCACTAAATTCAGGAAGTGGTTAGCTTCTCCTTTTCAGTTTGTTGAGAAATCATATAAAATGGATGCAATTTTTTCAATTATTGAATTGGTATTGCAGTTTATTTCTTAAATTGAATTACTTAAATTCTAATTGACCCAATTACAAAGATTGTTAGCACGGTTCATATAAGGAAATCAGTCAATTAAAATAAATTCATTAGGCGCTAACCTATGGATTTCACATGACTGGGAATACAGATATGGATCTGTTGGTTACAGATACCTTAAAAAAAAGTAGGGGCATGGATCAGAAAACCAGTCAGTATGTGATGTGGCCACCAATTCCCTCATGCAGAGCGACACATCTCCTTCGCATAGAGTTGATCAGGCTGTTGATTGTGGCCTGTGGAATGTTGTCCCACTACTCTTCAATGGCTGTGCGAAGTTAATGGATATTGGCGAGAACTGGAACACGCTGTTGTACTCGTCTATCCAGAGCATCCAAAACATGCGCCGACTGTCGGCGTCGACAGAGATGATCGCCTCGCTTCGCGTTCTTAGGAAACTATGCAGTATAGTTACACTGTTACCCCAGGACATCTTAAGTCTTATTACAAACAGCCGGGAGGAACTATTGGAGATAAGAGCAACGTGAACTTACCAACGTTACGACCAGGAATACGACTTTCCCAAAGCGGATTCTCTGTTTGGTCCACCACCCAGGACAATGGTTCGGATCCCAACAGGCGACCCAAAACAAAGGCGCCGCAGAAGGCGTCGTTAACGGGCACATCGCCCACCGCTAGCGAGAATACTACTAGCCAATATCCAGTCTCTTGACAACAATTTAGACGACATCCGAGCAAGGGTTGCTTCCAGAGAGACATCAGAGTTTGTAACATTCTCTGTTTCACGGAAACATGGCTCACTCGGGATACTTTATCAGAGTCGGTAGAGCCACCTGGTTTCTTCACACATCGCGCCGACAGAAACAAACATCTCTCTGGTAAGAAGAAGAGCGGGGTGTATGCCTTATGATTAATGAGTCATGGTGTAATCATAACAACATACAGGAACTAAAATCCATTGGTTCACCTGACCTAGAACTCCTTACAATCAAATGCAGACCGCATTATCTACCAAGAGAATTATCTTTGACTATAATCACAGTCGTGTACATCCCCCCCAAGCAGACACCTAGACGGCCCTGAAATAACTTAATTGGACTCTATGTAAACTGGAAACCACATATCCTGAGGCAAAATTTTATCAGCAAATCGAATGCGCGACCCGGGCTGGGAAAATTCTGGATCATAGTTACTCTAACTTCCGCGACGCATACAAAGCCATCCCTCGCCCTCCTTTCGGCAAATCTGACCACGACTCCATTTTGCTGCTCCCAGCCTATAGACAGAAACTAATTCCACGCTTCAAGATTGCTTCGATCACGAGGACTGGGATACCTTCCGGACAGCGTCGAACAACAACATTGATGTATACGCTGATTCGGTGAGCGAGTTGATTAGCAAGTGCATCGGTGATGTTGTACCAACGACAACAATTAAAACCGTCCCCAACCAGAAACCGTGGATTGATGGCAGCATTCGCGCAAAACTGAAAACGCGAACCACTGCTTTAATCAGAGCAAGGCGACCGGAAACATGACCGAATACAAACAGTGTAGCTATTCCCTCCGCAAGGCAATCAAACAAGCTAAGCGTCAGTATAGAGACAAAGTAGAGTCGCAATTCAACGGCTCAGACACGAGAGGAATGTGGCAGGGTATACAGTCAATCATGGACTACAAAAGGTAAACCAGCCCCATCACGGACCCCGATGTCTTTGCTCCCAGACAAACTAAACAACTTCTTTGCTCGCTTTGAGGACAATACAGTGCCACCAACACGGCCCACTACCAAAACCTGCAGACTCTTCTTCACCGCAGCCAACATGAGTAAAACATTTAAACATGTTAACCCTCGCAAGGTGCCGGCCCAGACGGCATCCCTAGCCATGTCCTCAGAGCATGAAGTGCTTTGAGAGACTAGTCAAGGATCATATTACCTCCACCCTCCCTGACACCCTAGACCCACTCCAATTTGCTTACCGCCCCAATAGGTCCACAGACGACGCAATCGCAATCACACTGCACACTGCCCTAACCCATCTGGACAAATCTCACACTCAACATCAACAAAACAAAGGAGATGATCGTGGACTTCAGGAAACAGTAGAGGGATAACACCCCTATCCACATCGACGGGACAGTAGTGGGGAAGGTGGAACGTTTTAGGTTCCTCGTTATACACATCACGGACAAACTGAAATGCAGACAGCGTGGTGAAGAATGCACAACACCGCCTCTTCAACCTCAGGAGGCTGAATAAATCCGGCTTGTCCCCAAAAACACTCACAAACCTTAACAGATGCACAATCGAGGGCATCCTGTCGGGATGTATCACCGCCTGGTACGGCAACTGCTCCGCCCACAACCGCAAGGCTATCCAGAAGGTAGTGAGGTCTGCACAACGCATCACCGGGGGCAAACTACCTGCCCTCCAAGACACCTACACCACCCAATGTCACAGGAAGGCCAAAAAGATCATCAAGGACAACAACCACCCGAGCCACTGCCTGTTCACCCCTCTATCATCCAGAAGGCGAGGTCAGTACAGGTGGATAAAAGCTGGGACCGAGAGACTGAAAAACAGCTTCTATCTCAAGGACATCAGACTGTTAAACAGCCATCACTAACATTGAGTGTCTGCTGCCAACATATTGACTCAACTCTAGCCACTTTAATAATGGAAAAATTGGATGTAATAAATATATCACTAGTAATTTTAAACAATTCCACTTTATATAATGTTTACATACCCTACATTACTCATCTCATATGTATATACTGTACTCTATACCATCTATTGCATCTTGCCTATGCTGTTCGGCCATCGCTCATCCATATATTTATATGTACATATTCTTATTCATTCCTTTACACTTGTGTGTATAAGGTAGTTGTTGTGAAATTGTTAGATTACTTGTTAGACATTACTGCATGGTCGGAACTAGAAGCACAAGCATTTCGCTACACTCGCATTAACATCTGCTAACCATGTGTATGTGACCAATAAAATTTGATTTGATTTTGATTTGATGCTCAATGGGTTATACTCTGGTGAGTTTGCAGGCCATGGAAGAACTGGGACAGTTTCAACTTCCAGGAATTGTGTACAGATCCTTGTGACATGGGGCTGAGGTGATGGTGGCGGATGAATGGCATGACAATGGGCCTCAGGATCTCGTCACAGTATCTCTGTGCATTCAAATTGCAATCAATAAAATGCATTTGTGTTCGCTGTCCGTAGCTTATGCCTGCCCATACCATAACCCCACCGCAACCATGGGGCACTCTGTTCACAACGTTGATCAGCAAACCGCTTGCCCACAAGACGCCATACACGCTGTCATCTGCAAGGTACAGTTGAAACAGCGATTCATCCGTGAACAGCACACTCCTCCAGCATGCTAGTGGCCATCGAAGGGGTTCATTTGCCTACTAAAGTCGGTTAATACGCCGAACACCAGTGTCGTGACCAGTCATATCAAGACGCTGGTGAGGATGACGAGCACGCAGATGAGCTTCCCTGAGACGGTTCCTGACAGTTTGTACAGAAATTCTTCAGTTGTGCAAACCCACAGTTTCACCAGCTGTCCGGGTGGCTGGTGTCAGATGGTCCCACAGGTGAAGAAGACAGATGTGGAGGTCATGGGCTGGCGTGATTTCACGTGGTCTGCAGTTGTGAGGCCGGTTGGACGTATTGCCAAATTCTTTAAAACGATATTGGAGGTGGCTTATGGTGGAGAAATAAACATTCAATTCTCTGGAAACAGCTGTGGTGGACATTCCTGCAGTCAGCATGCCAATTCAAATCAAATGTATTTATATAGCCCTTCGTACATCAGCTGATATCTCAAAGTGCTGTACAGAAACCCAGCCTAAAACCCCAAACAGCAAGCAATGCAGGTGTAGAAGCACGGTGGCTAGGAAAAACTCCCTAGAAAGGCCAAAACCTAGGAAGAAACCTAGAGAGGAACCAGGCTAGGGCTCAGGTCCTCCGAGAGAGAGAAAGAAAGAGAGAAGGAGAGAATTAGAGAACGCACACTTAGATTCACACAGGACACCGAATAGGACAGGAGAAGTACTCCAGATATAACAAACTGACCCTAGCCCCCCGACACAAACTACTGCAGCATAAATACTGGAGGCTGAGACAGGAGGGGTCAGGAGACACTGTGGACCCATCCGAGGACACGCTCCTTGCACGCTCCTTCAAGACTTGAGACATCTGTGGGATTGTGTTGTGTGACAATTTAGTGGTCTTTTATTGTCCCCAGCACAAGGTGGACCTGTGTAATGATCATGTTGTTTAAATCAGCTCACACCTGCCACACCTGTCAGGTGGATGAATTATCTTGGCAAAGGAGTAATGCTTACTAACAGGGATGTTAACAAATGTCTTCACCACATTTTAGAGAAATATGTTTTTGTGCATATGGAACATTTCTGGTATCTTTCATTTCAGCTTATGAAACATGGGACCAACACTTTACATGTTGCATTTATATTTTAGTTCAGTGTAAATACCCATTTCTGTTTCCAATAAATGGACAATGAAGTACTATTCTGCGTTGGTCTGGGCTGGCACGCCATGCACTGTACCCACCTAGGTCACAGTTGTCCCCATGGAAACCAGGCGGGCACTGGCGCAGACACTCCCCTGTCACACGATCACAGGGTACCCCTGATGGACACCCACATGTCCTCTTGCAGGCAAGGCCATAGTATCCTCTGTCACATTCTAGAGAAGAGGCGCAAAAGTGGGTTAAAAGTGCTGGTTACACATTTAGGGACAGTTTCCCAGACCCAGATTAAGCCAGATAGAACCATTCCTTGGTGTGTGTGTGTGTGTGTGTGTGTGTGTGTGTGTGTGTGTGTCCATGCTTATGTGTGTGTGGGTGCATGCAGAACATCTCCTGAACCACTGACCCTCCTGGCAGTTCTTGCCCTGGTAGCCTGGTTTGCAGACACAGGAGCCATGGCGGCGGTGGCACTCCAGGGTGTTCTGTTGGAAACACTGGCACTCCTCCGAACAGCCAGGGCCGTATGCCCACTTAGGACACGCTGGGTAGAGACGGCACACCAAAGGGTTAAACCGGACTGCAGGCCTGATAGGGCACACAGGGATACTGCCTGACTGTGTACATGGTTGTGCAGGGCAAGAGGTCCAGGGCCCGCATTGATAAAGAATCTCATTGTTGGGGTTATGATGTATGATCAGTTTAGCCATTTAGATCACATTGAATAACATTACATGGACAGAGGGGACCTGATCCTCGATCAGCAATCCTCTGAGATGCTTGACAGCCCCCGATCACAGTATGATCCTGACGTACAAGGAATGAGTCTTTCCTTGAGGTTATCACTGCATCTGGCAATTGAAATAAATGGCTACAGGGAGTGAATGTATGACCGAAAGGAAACAGAAAGTAGAGAGTCAGTGAGATGTCAAGCCACTCACGTAGGTGACAGAAACGCCCATAGAGCCCAGGGTCACACAGGCAGGCTCCGTAGGTCCGATGGCAGCGCCCGTTATTGGCACAGTTACACTTCTTATTGCAAAGCTTCCCATACAGACCGCTAGGACAGCCTATGGAGCACAGAGACACATAGAGAAGAGTAGAGAGTACATTATAGCACATTATAATGTGCACCAATATTGGTATTTGCACTTTTGGGATAATTCAAATGCTAGGTAAGCCAAATCATATGTACCATTTTGTCACACCCTGACCATAGTTTGCTTTGTATGTTTCTATGTTTTAGTTGGTCAGGGTGTGATCTGAGTGGGTATTCTATGTTGGATGTCTTGTTTGTCTATTTCTATGTCTGGCCTGATATGGTTCTCAATCAGAGGCAGGTGTTAGTCATTGTCTCTGATTGGGAACCATATTTAGGTAGCCTGGGTTTCACCGTGTGTTTGTGGGTGATTGTTCCTGTCTCTGTGTTTTGCACCAGATAGGGCTGTTTTTTTGGGGGGGTTGGTTTTCCACGTTTATTGTTTTGTAGTGTTCGTGTTTATCTTTTTGTTATTAAACATGAATCAAAGAAACCACGCTGCATTTTGGTCCGCTTCTCCTTCAGATGAAGAAAACCGTTACACATTTAAAGAGAAAACAATGTTATTTTGATCCAGGTCTGCATGATAACATTAATGTGTGCCAACTCACCATCCTGGCACAGATCCCCACTGACTCCAGGTGGGCAGCGACAGTGCCCGCTCACAGGGTCACAGGTGGCACCATTCTTACACTTACAGCTGAAGAGGCAGTTCCTGCCAAATGTGCCCTCTAGACAAGCTGAGCAGAGGGAAGGAGAGAGAGCGGGTGAGAGAAGCATAGACATGTGTATGGCGATAAATCTCTCAATCAAAGCTGGATACATCATCAAAATAGGCCATTTCTGTTGGATGATTATGTCTGACAATGTAAAATTCCCTTCAAACACATATACAGATGCAGGATCTTAATTTGAGCTGCAGTAAATGTAGCTGTGCTTCAGGATTTAGATAAATTCACTGAAAACCCACACTAACCCGTGGTTATACTAACAGTATTGTACTTTCATGTGCCCTACTTTTTTCCAGCTAATAGCCTCCCCACCAATCAAGCCACATTATGGACTAAATGTTCAAATCCTGTTGCTGCAGGATTATGCTGCTATGGCAACACTGGTTGAATTATGATCCTACATCTGTAGCTTCACCCAGGAATGTGTTAACCCCATATAGGTTTGATGACTAAAAACACAGCAGGTTCTCAATAACACCTGTGACTTTGAGGATTAAACCACTTTAATGTTTTGATACACCACATGACCAAAGTATGTGGACAACTGCTTGTCAAGCATCTCATTACAAAATCATGGGCATTAATATGGAGTTGGTCCCCCCTTTGCAGCTATAACAGCCTTCACTCTTCTGGGAAGGCTTTCCATTAGATGTTATAACATTGCTGTGGGGACTTGCTTCCATTCAGCCACAAGAGCATTAGTGAGGTTGGGCGATTAGGCCTGGCTCGCAGTCGATGTTCCAATTCATCACAAAGGTGTTTGATGGGGTTGAGGTCAGGGCTCTGTGCAGGCCAGTCAAGTACTTCCACACCAATTTCGACAAACCATTTCTGTATGGATCTCGCTTTGTGCATGGGGGCATTGTCATGCTGAAACAGGAAGGGGCCTTCACCAAACTGTTGCCACAAAGTTGGAAGCACAGAATCGTCTAGAATGTCATTTCCCTTCACTGGAACTAAGGGGCCTAATCCAAACCACAAAAAACAGACCCAGACCATTATTCTTACTCCACCAAACCTTACAGTTGGCACTATGCATTCGGGCAGGTAGTGTTATCCTGCTATCCACCAAACCCTGAGTCGTCCGTCGGCCTCCGCCAGAAAGTGAAGCGTGATTTACCACTCCAGAGAACGCGTTTCCACTGCTACAGAATCCAATGGCGGCGAGCTTTACACCACTCCAGCCGAAGCTTGGCATTGTGCATGGTGATCCCATTTCATGAAGCTCCTGACGAGCATTTCTTGTGCTGACAATGCTTCCAGAGGCAGTTTGGAACTCAGTAGTGAGTGTTACAACCGAGGACAGACGATTTTTATGCGCTATGTACTTTTGCACTCGGCGGTCCCATTCTGTGTGCTGGTGTGCCCTACCACTTTGCGACTGAGCCGTTGTTGCTCCTAGACGTTTCCACTTCATAATAACAGCACTTACAGTTGCCTGGGGCAGCTGTAGCAGGGCAGACATTTTACAAACTGACTTGTTGGAAACCATCCTATGACGGTGCCACGAAAGTCACGTAGCTCTTCAGTAAGGCCATTCTACTACCAATGTTTGTCTATGGAGATTGCATGTCAGCATCGGGTGTGGCTGAAATAGTCTAATTCACAAATTTGAAGGGCAGTCCACATACTTATGTACATATAGTGTATAATTTGTTCTCTCTGCATGGCATCAGGTGCAGAAGAGACTCACTCTGGTTGCAGACAAGGCCTGTCCACCCATCAGGACAGTCACAACGTCCCTCCTCCAGGTCACACACACCACCGTTGGAGCAGTCGTCACACGTCAGGCTGCAGTCATGGCCAAACGTTTCGTTTAAACACACTGGTGAGGAAGAGCAGGAAGAGGAAGATGAGGTACAATATATATAGTAAAGGAGTAAAGCCAATTTTGACATTGTTTGCAATCTAAAATAAATATGTGCAAACAAGCTGTTTATAAGCTACTTACATCTGTGTTACGACTTCCTTATCTGGTTATTACAACAGTCTTATATGCCTTATGTGGGTGTTGCTACAGGTGTATGTATACCAAAGGTCTTGGTGAGGGTGCTCTGGGCCCGGAGCTCTCCCAGGCCGTCCTCCTCATAGTCGTCATAGCGCTCCAGTGGCTGGAAGTTGTCATTCAGCAGGGTGAACTGGGGTGGAGGGAGCTTCACCGCGATGCGTCCGCTCCACTCCAACAGCTCTACTGCCCGCTCCAGGGCTGGAGGGAGAAAGTAGAACAGTCATTGTCTCTGTCTCTGCACACTTAGTCTCCATTCTAATATCCACTTTAGCACGCCACTTGAATCAACTCTGAGGCCTAGTTACAGCCGATAACGTCTACTGCCTGGCATAGCCTACCACTAAGGCCCAGAGTTTTGGTCAAGTCAGGATAAACTTCTGGCCCTAAGTATTATTTTTACCTGACTACCGCCCAGACAGGATTCATTTTCAATCCACTTACGAATACAGGAGAGACGGTTCTCGTTTAGCCGGTGTCCGAGGCGACAGTAGCACTGGAAGGAGCCGGCTGTGTTCTGGCAGGTATGGTCACAGCCTCCGTTGTCTACCAGACACTCATCCACATCTGCAACATCAACAACCAAAACTAGAAATGGTACATTTCCTGAAGAAATTCTATGTGCTTGCCACGATTGTAGAGTTCAAGCTGCAGCAAACACACTAATAAGGCTCAGAGAGATTACATCATTGTAAGCAAAGGGTGTCTTCATGCTTACAGACATTAACAACAGAACTTAAATCTGCCAAGACTACAATTATTGTCTTCCAATTTACACCGTCCCTTGAGGCATGCCTACATCAGGGAGAGCAAGCTGACTTTTATTCTGTAAATAGGAAGTCGACCCATTGTGAAGATAGATCATTTAAGATCATTTTTGATAGCATTTGATCAAGGAGGTTATCCTGCTAAATGGACCATACCATCACAGCCACACCCATCCGAGTTGAGACGGTAGCCAGCCCCGCAGTAGCATTCGTAACCCCCGGGATAGTTCGTACAGTCCTGCTCGCAGCACGAGCTTCCCGTCTCGCACTCGTCCAAGTCTAAAACACACACGGCCATTGTTGACAAGTCTGTCTATTGAAGGGACTTTAGTGCCAATAATTTGTCAGTTCAATCGTTTTGAATTCATGCCAAATTCAAAATGATTGGCACTAAAATCACTCCATATCGATCAAAACTGATTATATTATTCTCCAAACTGCTCTTTGCTCACCCACACATGTCCTGAGGTCATCGTCCAGATGGTAACCATGGTTACAGCTGCAGACAGGTCCGAGGGCGGAGTGTTGGCACTTTTGGGAACAGCCTCCGTTGGCAGTCTCACAACCGTTCACAATCTCCATCTCGATACCTAAGGAGAGACAAATGTGGACACCTGTTGTTCCAAGACAAACATATACACAATATTTTCTTGCAAATAATCCCTTTTTCTTGTGGCGCTAATGTTTTAGTCTGACCAAAACATTTGTAATAGCCTTTGTTGTATTTTACTCTAAACTCCAACATGCCTAAAGGGGAATATGGATGATGATTCATGCCAGTAAAAATGCTATAATAAAAGTGTAAATGTGTAATGCTATTTTGACATCACGGATAATTGGTAATGTCTCAGTGAGTAAATGGGAGTTGACTGAGAGTGAATGAAAGTTGACTTACGATAGCATTTCCTGCCGTTGGCACCCAACTTGTATGCTGGGTTACAAACACAGGTAAAGGAACCCTGGGTGTTATGGCAACCGTGGGCACAGGGAGTTTGGCCTGTCTCACACTCATCGATGTCTGAGACACACACACACACACACACACACACACACACACACACACACCTTAAATCATTGTAATCACTATTACCACCAATAGACTAATCCCTAGAAGCATAGTCAATTCGGAGGTTTACCTTCACAGTTTTTGCCATCCTGTGCCAGTGTATATCCAGGACGACAATCACACTGAGATCGTCCTCCTTCATTTCTACAGGTGTGCACACAGCCTCCATTTCTGTCTGCACACGGGTTTCTCACTGGAACACAGTAACACAGAATGAGTACAATAATGTACGTACACGCACGCACACACAGACATAAACACACACAAACACATTCTCCCTTGTGGATTTGAGGGAGTAAGAGGGTAATGGGGTTAAATGGGAGTCTGGTTACTTTCTCCCTGCAGATATGGCCATAATTACTTCCATGTCTGGATCCCTGAGAGGTGAATTTCCAAGTGGCTCACGTATTAGGAATCGAGTGCCTTTTCCTTTATTTCTTGGTAGCTACTTGTTGTCGATGTATGGAAGACAGTGTACATCTAGCTAAGCAGGAAACAGAGAATTCATTGTAAAGCAAAACAAAGTCAGTAAAAGGTACAAGATTTCCACATCTGCCCAAAGATAGCATTGATACAACAGTAACAATGTAACTTTTCCACAATGCCGGTTTGTTTGAAATCCACCCTAGGTATAACTATTTCATGCATTGCGCTCTTGGATGGTGCTTTGGTAACCAAGGCAACAGTGAGCCACTGGTAAGACTCAGTTAATGTGTATTGGCCAGTCAGTCTGCTGGCCAGACAGACCAATGGTCAGAGGTCGCCAAGACAATGGCAAGTCTCGCCAAGCCAACCGGTCTCTGTCAAGGACCTCGCAGTCGGATACAAGACTAGAGGAATTTCAAAGCTCGCCAAAGTGGACAGTAATTTAACATTTTTTTGTTATTACAGTTCACACTTCCCAACAGCTGCAAGCTCTGCTTTATAACCTCATAAATTACTATAATTGTATTTTCCCCTCTATTTTATCAAAACCATTTAAATATCACTTCAATCCAATTGGATTGTAAACATAATTGACATTTCTCTCAGGGCTTTTTTGTCTTTTGATGTTTAAATGTAAAATTCCAACAATATTACATGTGTCTTGATATATAAAATACGACATGTTGTATCTGAGATCTACGTGTCGACCACAATAAGAACCATCTGAAGTATAATTCAGAAGTAAGGATCCAGGCTGCCAATGGCCTTTGGGTAAGGACTGAGGACTGCCAGCCACAATATCTGAAGCCAACCACTCCAGCACAGCTGTGTAGTTCAGCTAAGCTCATAGTGCAGGGGATTTGTGAAAATTATGTTTACTTTTTCATAAAAGCATGAAACTTTGTAAACTTGTACAGTTTGGGGCCCTGAACATTTAGATGTGGAGGCAGCGGAAAAACACCTGCAAATAAGGTATTTATTTCTCTTATCTCCTGAACCAAGCATGCGATTACAGAGAAGGTGATGTTTACTCCTATGTTTTGATGGTCAAGGATTACAATGGTACTATGCACAACATCAAATCGCAACCTAGAGGCAGTGGCAGTCATTTTGCTATTCCGCCATAGCCGGACAATGTATTTTCCGTCATATCTACTGGATGATATCATGATATCACAGAAGGTGATGTTTACAACTATGTGTTGATGGTCAATGAATGAAATTATATCCCGTAAAACATCAAACAGTTCAGATTATTATATAATGGTGGACTGCTGTGGTAAACAATGGAAAGAAATCAAATGAAATCTCAGTTTCTGACAATGGGGAAGGGAGATACCTAGTCAGTTCTACAACGGAATGCCTTCAACTGAAATGTGTCTTCTGCATTTAACCCTCTGAATCAGAGACGTGTGGGGGGGCTGCCATAATCAACATCGTCAGCATCCGGGGAACAGTGGGTTAACTGCCTTGCTCAGGAGCAGAATGACAGATTTTCACCTTGTCAGCTCGGGGATTCGATCCAGCAACCTAACTGCTCAATGTCAATGTAGCACTCACTTCCGTAGCACTCACTTCCGTCATCATGAAGTGCTTTGAGAGACTAGTCAAGGACTATATCAACTCCACCCTACCTGACACCATAGACCCACTCCAATAGGTCCACAGACGACGCAATCACACTGCACACTGCCCTAACCCATCTGGACAAGAGGAAAACCTATTTAAGAATGCTGTTCATCGACTACCGCTCGGCATTTAACACCATAGTACTGGGTCTCGACCCCGCCCTGTGCAACTGGGTCCTGGACGTCCTGACGGGCCGCCCCCAGGTGGTGAGGGTAGGTAACAACATCTCCACCCCGATGATCCTCAACACTGAGGCCCCACAAGGGTGCATTCTAAGCCCTCCGCTGTATTCCCTGTTCATCCATGACTGCGTGGCCATGCATAACTCCAACTCAATCATCAAGTTTGCAGACGACACTACAGTGGTAGGCTTGATTTACCAACAACAACGAGAGCCTACAGGGAGGAGGTGAGGGCCCTTGGAGTGTGGTGTCAGTGTGGTGTCAACAACACTAAGGAGATGATTGTGGACTTCAGCAAACAGCAGAGGTAGCACCCCCCTATCCACATCGATGGGACAGTAGTGGAGAGCGTGGAAAGTTTTAAGTTCCTCGGCATACATATCACGGACAAACTGGAATGGTCCACCCACACAGACAGCGTGGTGAAGAAGGCGCAGCAGCGCCTCTTCAACCTCAAGAGGCTGAAAAAAATTGGCTTGTAACCAAGAACACTCAAACTTTTACAGATGCACAATGGAAAGCATCCTGTCGGGCTGTATCACCGCCTGGTACGGCAACTGCTCTGCCCACAACCGTAAGGCTCTCCAGAGGGTAGTGAGGTCTGCACAACGCATCACCGGGGGCAAACTACCTGCCCTCCAGGACACCTACACCACCCGATGTCACAGGAAGGCCAAAAATATTATCAAGGACAACAACCACCTGAGCCACTGCCTCTTCACCTTGCTATCATCCAGAAGGCGAGGTCAGTACAGGTGGATCAAAGCTGGGACTGAGAGACTGAAAAACAGCTTCTATCTCAAGGACATCAGACTGTTAAACAGCCATCACTAACATTGAGTGGCTGCTGCTAACATACTGACTCAACTCTAGCCACTTTAAACAATGCCACTTTATATAATGTTTACATACCCTACATTACTCATCTCATGTATATACTGTACTCTATACCATCTACTGCATCTTGCCTATGCCGTTCGGCCATCACTCATTCATATATTTTTATGTACATATTCTTATTCATTCCTTTACACTTGTGTGTATAAGGTAGTAGTTGTGAAATTGTTAGGTTAGATTACTTGTTAGATATTACTGTACTGTCGGAACTAGAAGCACAAGCATTTCGCAACACTCGCATTAACATCTGCTAACCATGTGCATGTGACAAATAAAATGTGATTTTACGTACACCTTATAATATTATTTCTGTTGTTGATTTGAAAATTTGATTTAACTATTTTTTGAGAAATATTATACTTTAGGTTAAGCTTAGTTTGGGGGCAATGTGCAATCAATAATTTTTTATTCTGCTTTACTGAAAATGTATCATCATTGACACCATGCTAAGGTACGAGCAAGAAAGATTCTGCACGGGACAAGAACGGATGTCTGGTCCCCCACAGTTTATCAGGTACACCCATCTAGTACAGGGTCGTACCTCAACTTTACCTCCACAACAGCCTGAATTCTTCAGGGCATGGAAACAGTATCAAGGGACCCAACGTATACCAGGAAAACATTCCTTTCACCATTACACCACTGGATGGGGCCATGGACTCACGCTACTTACGCCAAATCCTTACGCCAACAGGGACCCGGATTTGTCAGACCAGGCAATGTTTTTCCACTCCTCAATTGTCCAGTGTTGGTGATCGCGTGCCCACTAGAGCCGCTTCTTCATGTTTTTAGCTGATAGGAGTGGAATCCGGTGGGGTCGTCTGCTGCAATAGCCCATCCGTGACAAGGATCGACGAGTTGTGCATTGCTAGATGCCGTTCTGCACACCACTGTTGTACTGCGCTGTTATTTGCCTGTTTGTGGCCTGCCTGTTAGCTTGCATGATTCTTGCCATTCTCCTTCGACTTCTCATCAACGAGCTGTTTTCACCCACAGGACTGCAACCGACTGGATGTTTTTGGTTTGTCGCACCATTCTTGGTAAACCCTAGACACTGTCGTGCGGGAAAAGCCCAGGAGGCCGGCCGTTTCTGAGATACTGGAACCAGCGCTCCTGGTACCGATGATCATAACACGCTCAAAGTCCCTTAGGTCACTCATTTTGCCCATTCTAACGTTCAATCTAACAGTAACTGAATGCCTCCATGTCCGTCTGCTTGCTTTATATACCACGTGACTCACTGTCTGTAGGAGCAAACCATTTTCATGAACAGGGTGGTGTACCTAATAAACTGTATGTCTAAAAGACACATCTGGATTTAGAATTTGTCAGGATGTAGTGTATATCCACCAAACTCCAAAATTGCTTTGGAAATGGTCTGTATTCTTTAGAGTATTAAAAACGTGTAATGTAAAGATATCCCCTGATATGGATGCTTTTTCGCCCAGTGGCAGTCCACCATTTTATAATAATCATAACTATTTATGATGTTGTACATGGCACAATTGTAATCCTTGACCATCAAAACATTGGTGCAGACATCACCTTTTCTGTGTTATTATGTATAGTTCAGCAGATATGACGGGAAAAATACACTGTCCGCTTATAGCGGAATAGCAAAATGGCCACCATGGATGCCAGGGGGCATTTTTTATGTTGTACATGGCATTACTGTAATCCTTGACCATCAACATAGAGAGGTAGACATCATATTTTCTGTGTTAACATGTTTGGTTCATAAGATATGACGCACAATGCATTGTTTGTTTATGGCGGAATGTCCACCACATCCGCCGGGAGGTGTTTTTGCGATGCCTCCATCTGAACATTTTCAGGGCCCCAAACTGTACAAGTGTACCAAGTGTCAAGCTTTTATGAAAAAGTGAACATATCTCCACAGATTTGGCACATATTGCCTGGACTATAAAATGTATACTCCATCTACTGTATCTGAAGCAGGAGGAAATCTGGGCGCTAGAGCTTGGGCAAGTGGTCATTAACACAAGCTAGCAAGTTACAATGGACAGAATCGGTGCAGTCTGCAGCCTTTAAGAAGACATAATTGTGTTTTATTGCATTTCAAATTCACCACAGGCCAAGGCTGCCAAACTCCTTTAGGGTGTCATACCAAATGGGCATGGGAAACAACAATGGCCACAAGTGCAATTGAGTTTGTTTAATGTGTTACTTTTATTAGGCTGCGGTATTTGTTCATGGTTTTCATGGGCTTTGTTGGAGAAAACATAGTGGAGCTGGTAAGTTAAACACCAGGATGGATTTATAGTCATAGAATGAAGCAGAAAATGAACTGTTGAAGCATAGCCAATACAGCGAATGCAGCCAACACAGCACAGTAAGCATTTTGTTATTCCCCGTCATGAAAAACAAAGAAAAATAGGTCTGTGCCGCATGGCTCAGCATCAGTTCGCATCAGCTGCGTTGTTGTAGGGCAGCCCCCGAAGTGACTCTTCTTATCAACTGTATGCAATAATTTCCTTTGTGTCATTTTAGGAAATCAGCATTCTCTGTATTATGCCTCCAACCCCCATTGTCTCACCTCTGAGAAGCAGAGGTGACATCATGCAAGTCTGATATCTGATTGGAGGTTAACGTGACAATAATACTATTGGTCAACACCGCAGATTTTGAATCCAAACAGCTCAGATGCTTATAAAAGGGTCTTAGATTCCTTGTTCTTTCTCTTTTTTGTGCCTGAACTGCTGTGGTGAGATACAATCTCTCTCTTTCTTTCTCTCTCCACCCCATGGACTTTTGGGGCATGGCCTTTCAGGGTATGATGTCTTGTATAATGTTATCATTGTTTTTTCAAAGTAATTCAATAATAATTGTATTTAGAATTCCATTCTCAGACATTTCTTAATTGCCTATTACTATAACTCAACTATAGTGTGCTTGCATATTGCTAAATAATCTTTATGGAGTCGGATAATTCATTAGATGTGCAAATTGCTTCATCTTATTATTTATTTTATTTTACTAGGCAAGTCAGTTAAGAACAAATTCTTATTTTCAATGATGGCCTAGGAACAGTGGGTTAACTGCCTGTTCAGGGGCAGAACGACAGATTTTGTACCTTGTCAGCTCGGGGATTTGAACTTGCAACCTTTCGGTTACTAGCCCAATGCTCTAACCACTAGGCTACCCTAGTCACATGTGAGGTATTTATAATATAATATAAACTGTATATACACAATATTAGTGCCAACAACATTGTGGGTTTCGATTCGCCTTGGGAACATATAGGCTGTCGCTTTGGATAAAAGTGTCTGCCAAAATGGCATAAAAAGGATGGACTGAGAAGTTTGCACACAAGCACACACAGGTTTTTCCTTTAAATGGCCGACTAGTGGCACTTACACTTGCAGTGTTTGCTGTCCTCTGCAAGATGATAATTGGGTCTGCAGCGACACTGGTAGTGATCCAGGGACAGCTGCACACAGTCCTGCTCACAGCCTCCATTTCTGACAGCACAGGACTGGACGGCTGGGGAGAAACACACAGAGTGAGACATGATAGATCAACAATTAAAGGTGATGTACAGTATACAAATGTAATTGATTGATTATCATGTGAAGAAAGAGTACCTGTTTAGAAACTCTCAAAGTTACATGTTTGACCACTATTGTTTTTTAAAATTCTGATTATCTACAATGACACAGGCAAATAGTTGTTAATGCGAGCAGGATAAACTCGCGGAAATTACACGTACAGTAGGTCTGCTCGCTCTGACAGCACGAGCAAGTGTTTGTCTATATGTTCTCACAAAGTGCAAGACACCACCAGATCGTTTCAAACATTTGATTTATGCTAACGCATAACCCAAGGTGAACTGTATCTCAAAGATGAGATGTAGCTCCTGCATTTTCAGTTGGAGGAACTCAGAAAAAGGAGTTCCAGTTTCAAAACTAAAACAAACATGAACCCCATCTACACTCCGATCTTGGAAAATGATGAAGCCGCTGACCCCACTCTGCTCCACTCTATTTTCTCTTCAATTGCCATCTCAGGACAGAGGCCCAATAATAACAACGCTTTTTTTGCTGATCCATTCGCGAGACATCTGATTCGGGCCGATAAGCCTGCGGACAGCAGGGTACTTACAATACGTGGCTCATTGCAGTGGACCATGACTAGAAACAACCCTTGCCGCTCACCCCTAGATCCCTCAAACTCAACTCTGGACCTTCGGAGCCAGTTCCACTGCTTGGTTTCGTTGTTCCCTTCTAATCAAGAACAGATTGAGACCTGGCACACCAGGTGCGTGCAATGAATTATGAGGTAGAACATAAAATCAGCAGGCTCCAGACCTCGTTGGGCAAGAGTTGAATACCCCTGCTCTAGAGCCCAGGAACGTTATGCATATCTGAAAGGACTGGATAGGTATAAGCAATATGATAGTTGCTCAAACTTGCCCACTAGGTGGAACTTGCAATATTTCCCACACCTATCTTATCCTGTCAGATCTAGTGCCTAGAGTGGTATAGGGGCAGGGGGTTGTGTTTGACATATGTTTATTCAGGAAAGCTGTGAGATCTTCAGTGGAAAGTGTCAGGTCTTCCCCTGACTGACAACGTGCCCCGGGAAGCCATAATGACTCACTTGACAGGGTCGCTTTGGCAAGTAAATTGCCTATATGCGATGAGGGTTGTTGACGTCAACCGCCTGTATTCAATGGAGAGAGCTGCTATGCTACTAGGCTCATGCCATGAATATGCATAGCCATCTCGAGACAACTCCGGTGTAAAGAGTTGTTTGGGAAACTCTGTGCTAGGGAACAGTTGAGACTATTTACGGCTCATAAATAATCCAAAAGGCTGGACACATATACGTGGGTTGTCGTGCAAATTCTTACACAGGGACATTCGAAATCGAATAGAACACAGAAATGTGTTATTATAAAATCACAAACATTAAACATTTCCAGCACAGGGTCTATACTTTTTTTTCAGGGAAATAGATAAATTAATTTAAAATAAATCGAGCTCAATCGGAGTCTTTGATAAAAAAAACTTTTGTGACGTAGGAACACTCTAAGGGTGTGGTCAGTCAGTCATATGTTTCTCATTAAAGCATATGTCACAGAGTTTATGTATGGTCTACATAAGTTTATGTATGGTCTACATTTTGCTCTACTGTTTGGAACAGCCTTGAGTTTGTAAGCTGCCTTTAATTTAAAGGAGGAAAACAAGGCCTGGCAAAAAAACAACAGCATGAGAAGAATGAGATGGTTTATATGACATCATGCCATCAGAGGGTTCCATGACATCAAAGTAGCCTGATTAAAATCTAAATAAATAACTAAATTTAATATGCGCTTCTGGACTGCACGCAGTTGCTGTGCAGACACCACGAGGGAATCTAAGATTAGTGCGTGTGTCGGAGCACATCTTCTACCTCTCAGTGGTGAATAGGAACAGCAATGGGGTTAAAAGTATTTGTAGTTGAACTGAAATGACGGCTTTGGGGGTGGCCAACACTCCAGAGCTACAGGGGGTGCACATTTATTTAACTGATTTTATTAATTCATTGTTTGCCAGGACCTTGGTTAGCTGAATCAGTTGTGTTAGTGCAGGGCTGGAACAAAACCTTGCACACTCGTAGCTCTCCAGGAAAAGGATGAATCAATGAATTGATCATTATAATCACAAACTGAGGTAGTGTAATTTGGGGCCCATTTCCATGAAAACGTTAATAATATGAATGGGTTCCCATCTCTGTGGTAATTACTCATAAAAATACACAAATCAGCTGTAACATTTCCTTCAAACGGGCCCTGGTCAAAGCCAACAATGTTTCGACAGGCCTCGGGGGCTTCCCATGGCCCGCTGCGAGGCAACGGTCCTAAATCAATCACACAGACAAGAGAAGAGTAACAACTTTGCTATATAGTGACTCTTATCATGTTTATCTTTACTTTTTTGATACAGAAAGATCATACTATTATCACATGACCTCCAGCCACTTCTGGGCATCAGATCGACAGTTACTAACCTTAATTTGGACTTAAAATATGACTTCAACTCCGACTGAGCTATTCGACTGTTCATACCCGATCCTATTTCTTTGTTCCATGGGCTAAAAAAACGCTACAGGTGTAGACACAGGAGACAAGGCGGATTCCTGGTGAAATTGTGGCAAAGACAAAACCAAACGGTGCTTTCCTCCATTCTATTGGAAAATTTCTAGTCACTCGAGAATAAGATGGATGATCTTCGTTCGAGTCACTCTGTTACAGAATTGTTTTATTTTGAGGTATCACGTTAGCACGTAGGGCACACCAATTGGTGTCACCTTGTTAGTAAGTATGTGTTACACCTGTGCTGGCTTGTCCATTTCGTTAGTCGGAAGGTGTTTCACCTGTGCTAGCCCAGGTGATATTTAAGAGTGGCTGGCTCAGTGCTCCAGTTGAGCTTGAGAGATGTTGGGAGAGCTACATTTCATGTCAGCTGAGGTGCGAGTTTGAGCTCAACCTCTTAAGTTTGAAAGAAGACTCTTTTTCTTTTTACACCCTATCCGAAGTTGTTGTGGGTTTTTCTTGTAGTTTGTCTTTTTGGAGGCAAACCTAGTGGGAATCCATGGTGGGTGTCTTACTGGCGGCTTTGCCAACTTTCAGTGGGAACCCACATGGGTGTCTTTCAGAAACCTTTTTGAACCCCTTTCTGTTTTGTTTTGGTTATCAAAGTCATTTTCGTTGTTAGTCCCCTTTCCGTGAGCGATATATTGAGTTTGTCTTGTGAGAACGTAACATCTATCAGAGAGACTTGGAAAGCTGGATGTTATATGTATGTCTTACTGAAACGTGGCTGGATGATGATGCTATGCAAGTAGTACTCGGTGGATTCTCCATGCAGAGGCAGGATCGTACAGAGGCTTTGTAGAAGTCGCAAGGAGGTGTAGTGTTTAAAAAAAAAAATTTTTTAACTGGTGTTCTACTTCAGGTGTGAAGGAAATCTCTAGCTCTTTCTCACCTGATAAAGAATACCTCATGGTAAGCTGCAGACCCTTTTATCTACCAAGAGATTTCTCATCCGTAATTATCACAGCGGTCTACATCAAATCAAATCAAAGTTTATCCCACCCCAAGCCAACAACAAACACTCTGGCACTCAACGAACTGTATGGGCCTATAAACAAACAAGAAAAGACTAACCCAGAGGCAGCGTTTCTGGTGTGTGGAGACTATAGCACGGGTAGACTTAGAACCGTTCCACCTCACTTCTAGCAACATGTCTCCTGTGCCACTAGGGGTGCTATGTGGCAGGGCTTGCAGACGATAACGGATTATAATAGGAAACCCAGCCATGCGATGCAGAACTCCCAAATTAGCTAACTGTATTTTATGCTCACTTCGAGGAATATAACACTGTGCCTTGCATGAAATCACCTGTTTTTTGGATGACTACTGTATGTGATCTTGCTCTCTGTGGCCCACATGAGCAAAACATTTAAACGGGTTAACAACCACAATGCGGAATACCAGGGGGTGGTCTCAAAGCATGCGCAGACCAGCTGGCAAGTGTCTTCACAGACATTTTCAATCTCTCCTAGTCTGTCTGTAATCCCAACATGTTTCAAGCTGACCACCCTTGTCCCTGTTCCCAAGAGCTCCAAGGTAACCTGCCTAAACAACTGTCATTCTGCAGCACTCACATCTGTAATTATGAACTCCTTTGGAAGGCTGGTCATGGCACACATCAACACCCTCATCCCAGAAACCCTAGACCCACTCCAATTCACATACCGGCCCAACAGACCCACAGATGACACAATCACTTCACACTGCCCTCTCCCACCTGGACAAGAGGGGAAATAACTATGTGAGAATGCTGTTCATAGACTACAGCTCAGCGTTCAACACCATAGTGCCCTCCAAGCTCATCACCAAGCTAGGGACCCTGGGACTGAACCCCTTCCCCTGCAACTGGATCCTGGATTTTCTGACGGGCTGGCACCAAGTCGTGAGGGTAGGCAACAACACCTCCGCCACGCTGACCCTCAGCACAGGGGCCCCTCAGGTGTGTGTTCTTAGTCCTCTCCTCTACTCCCTGTTCACCCATGACTGCATGGCCAAGCACAAGTCCAACATCATCATCAAATTTGCAGATAACACGACGGTGGTAGACCTGATCACCAACAGCGATGAGTCCGCCTACAGGGAGGAGGTCAGAAACTTAGCAGTGTGGTGCCAGGACAACAACCTCTCCCTCAATGTCAATAAGACCAAGGAGCTTATTGTGGACTATAGGAGAAAGAGGGGCTGTTGTGGAGCGGGGGGGGGGGGCTGTTTTGGAGTGGGTTGAGAGCGTCAAGTTCCTTTGCATTCACATCACTAAGGACCTAATCTGGCCCACACACACCCACACAGTCGTGAAGGGGACACGGCAGCGCTTCTTCCCCCTCAGAAGGCTGAAAAGATTTGGCATGGGCCCTCGTATTCCCAGGGGGTGTCAGGGGATGTGGTCATACTGTAGCTCCATTCTTGTGTATTTTATTTTATTACACTTGTTACCATTTATTTTTAATTCTTAATTATAAGCGGACTGGAATTGTTTTACTATGGTCATACTACGGATCATTTAGCTAATTGATTTTGAGTTGTAGGACCTCTTTAGGTATAAAAAATAAAAAAGTTATTGACACACACATTCATAAATAGCAAAAAAGACAGTCAAACATATCATAAGAAACATGTTTTTTAAGTGTTTGTCTGATATCTAGAAGATACAAGAAAGCTCAGGAAATACAGTTGAAGTCAGAAGTTTACATACACCTTAGCCAAATACATTTAAACTCATTTAATCCTAGTAGAAATTCCCTGTCTAGGTCAGTTAGGATCACCACTTTATTTTCAGATATGTCAGAATAATAGTGAAATATCAGAATAATTAATAGTAGAGAGAATTATTCATTTCAGCTTTTATTTATTTCATCACTTTCCCAGTGGGTCAGAAGTTTACATACACTCAGTTAGTATTTAGTAGCATTGCCTTTTAATTGTTTAACTTGGGTCAAACGTTTTGGGTAGCCTTCCACAAGCTTCCCACAATAAGTTGGGTGAATTTTGGCCCATTCCTCCTGACAGAGCTGGTGTAACTGAGTCAGGTTTGTAGGACTCCTTGCTTGCACACGCTTTTTCAGTTCTGCCCAAAAAATGTCTATGGGATTGAGGTCAGTGCTTTGTGATGGCTACTCCAATACCTTGACTTTGTTGTCCTTAAGCCATTTTGTATTTGTATTTGTCCATTTGGAAGACCCATTTGCGACAAATCTTTAACTTCCTGACTGATGTCTTGAGATATTGCTTTAATATATCCACATAATTTCACTCCTCATGATGCCATCTATTTTGTGAAGTGCACAAGTCCCTCCTGCAGCAAAGCACCACCACAACATGATGCTGCCACCCCGTGCTTTGTGGTTGGGATGGTGTTCTTCGGCTTGCAAGCCTCCCCCTTTTTTCTCAAAACATAACGATGGTCATTAGACCAGAGGACATTTCTTCATAAAGTACGATCTTTGTCCCCATGTGCAGTTGCAAACCATAGTCTGGCTTTTTTTTTATGGCGGATTAGAGCAGGGGCTTCTTCCTTGCTGAGATGCCTTTCAGGTTATGTCAATATAGGACTTGTTTTACTGTGGATATAGATAACTTTGCACCTGTTTCCTCCAGCATCTTCACAAGGTCCTTTGCTGTTGTTCTGGGATTGATTTGCACTTTTTGCAACAAAGTATGAAGTTGGTTACCAAGAAATGTGTGGTTGAAAAACAAGTTTTAATGACACCATTAAAATGTATGTAAACTTCCGACTTCAACTGTATATACACTGCTCAAAAAAATAGGGAAGGGAACACTAAAATAACACTAAAATAACACATCCTAGATCTGAATGAATGAAATATTCTTATTAATACTTTTTTCTTTACATAGTTGTAGTGTGTGTGGCCTCCACGTGCCTGTATGACCTCCCTACAACGCCTGGGCATGCTCCTGATGAGGTGGCGGATGGTCTCCTGAGGGATTTTTTATTTATTTTATTTTACTAGGCAAGTCAGTTAAAAACAAATTCTTATTTTCAATGACGGCCTAGGAACAGTGGGTTAACTGCCTGTTCAGGGGTAGAACGATAGATTTGTACCTTGTCAGCTCGGGGGTTTGAACTTGCTACCTTCCGGTTACTAGTCCAACGCTCTAACCACTAGTCTACCCTGCCGCCCCGGATCTCCTCCCAGACCTGAACTAAAGCATCCGCCAACTCCTGGACAGTCTGTGGTGCAAAAGACTTGGTGGATGGAGCGAGACATGATGTCCCATATGTGCTCAATTGGATTCAGGTCTGGGGAACGGGCGGGCCAGTCCATAGCATCAATGCCTTCCTCTTGCAGGAACTGCTGACACACTCCAGCCACATGAGGTCTAGCATTGTCTTGCATGAGGAGGAACCCAGGGCCAACCGCACCAGCATATGGTCTCACAAGGGATCTGAGGATCTCATCTCGGTACCTAATGGCAGTCAGGCTACCTCTGGCGAGCACATGGAGGGCTGTGCGGCCCCCCAAAGAAATGCCACCCCACACCATGACTGACCCACTGCCAAACCGGTCATGCTGGAGGATGTTGGATGTCCTTCCACGTCTCCTGATGTACTGGCCTGTCTCCTGGCAGCGCCTCCATGCTCTGGACACTACGCTGACAGACACAGCAAACCTTCTTGCCACAGCTCGCATTGATGTGCCATCCTGGATGAGCTGCACTACCTGAGCCACTTGTGTGAGTTGTAGACTCTGTCTCATGCTACCACTAGAGTGAAAGCACCGCCAGCATTCAAAAGTGACCAAAACATCAGCCAGGAAGCATAGGAACTGGGAAGTGGTCTGTGGTCACCACCTGCAGAACCACTCCTTTATTGGGGGTGTCTTGCTAATTGCCTATAATTTCCACCTGTTGTCTATTCCATTTGCACAACAGCATGTGAAATTTATTGTCAATCAGTGTTGCTTCCTAAGTGGACAGTTTGATTTCACAGAAGTGTGATTGACTTGAAGTTACATTGTGTTGTTTAAGTGTTCCCTTTATTTTTTTGAGCAGTGTATATACACTACCGTTCAAAAGTTTGGGATCACTTAGAAATGTCCTAGTTTTTTAACCCCTCCACAAATCACTCCACAAATCGAACCCACAAATGCTGATGCTCCAGATACTCAACTAGTCTAAAGAAGGCCAGTTTTATTGCTTCTTTAATCAGGACAACAGTTTTCAGCTGTGCTTATATAATTGAAAAATGGTTTTCTAATGTTCAATTATCCTTTTAAAATGATAAACTTGAATTAGCTAACACAACATGCCATTGGAACACAACATGCCATTGGAACACAGGAGTGATGGTTGCTGATAATGGGCCTCTGTTAGCCTATGTAGATATTCCATAAAAAAATCTGCCGTTTCCAGCTATAATAGTCATTTACAACATTATTAATGTCTACACTGTATTTCTGATCAATTTGATGTTATTTTAATGTACAATTTTTAAAAAATGTCTTTCAAAAACAAGGAAATGTGTAATTGCCCTTTTGAACGGTAGTGTATATATTTATTTTTACTCGTAATTTGGGTAGGCACAAAACTGCCTTCATACTTCAATTTAGTTTTTTTTCAAGGGTCCTAGTTACCTTCATACGAGTCCTGTGACACTTGTGCGGGTCATAGAGTAAAACGTAGATGATCATCGTATTCGTGAGACTTTTCCACAGTGAGGTCACATTAGTTTGTAGCCCAAACGGTTCGGAATCTACAAACAGAAGTTAGCACATCAACGGTACCGACTTCAGATGAGTCCCTTGCCACTTGTGGTGATCTTAGAGCAAAACGGAGAACACCTTCATGTACCTGAGAGTCTCCCCTTTCCATAGTAGTTTGTATGTCAAACTGTTTGGACTCTACAGATGTTTTAGTGAGAAGACAGGTCACTTTTGACTGCAGATGCGGAAGGGCAACATTGGCAGATGCAGTGGATTGAGATGCATCCAAAGCAAACAAATATATTTCTACCTTAAACTGACGGATTTTAAATGTTTTAAAAAAATAATGTTACTTAGATTGACACACCGTTGCGTCAATCGACTCAAATTCGACTTAAGGGCTCATAAGCACGCATTTCATGGTAAAGTCTACACCAGTTGTATTCGGCGCATATGACAAATACAATTTGATTTGAGTTAACCTGACATGCTGTTGTTGTGTGCCAGAGGCAGAAACTGCGCTACTACGCCCAGACACAAACCTGCTCTGTAAGGGCTGCTGGAGAACAGCGGGAAAGCACCTCTTTTGCCAGCACAAAAGACTCTTTGATTCCCCCTTTTGACACAAGCAGAAGGTGAAGACCCCTTTCCCTGCTTTGATGTGAGTCCCAGCCTCTACCATAGCATAGTTTCCAGATGGCGAGGGCAACAATGGGATACAGCCAGCACGTTGGACCAGATCCACCTCTTTCATCCCAAACCCCTATCACTCCCAAACCCCTCCCCCCTGACCTTGGTTGACCTTAGGTGCCCCTCCACAGCTCCACCCTCCCTTTAGGTCTCACTGATGGCTCCAGTGTGAAGTTCCCCAAGGTACAGTAGAGACCTAGAATCAGCTTCCCCTCCTCCAAGCCTAACCTTAACCATTAGTGGGGAAATGCAAAACTGACCCAAGGTCAGTGTCTAGGGTAGGTGTTCCCCAACTTTTTTCATCCACGATCCAGTTTTGATATCTGAAAGTTCTCATGACCCCAACCACAAAATAAATTGTAATTAAAAGCCAAAGTGTACTTTTTTATTTGAGGCTATGGCAGGCAATTGCAAAACATTCTAATAGTATTTCTGATTGTTTTCTCAACTCACGATCACATACTTTTAATGTGGAGCTATACAGCCAATTGCAAATGAGTCTGACATTATCTCTTATCTCACCACCGCTGATGAGATGGGTGTGCTTGTGCATGTCGCATCGGAGCTTCTCAAAGTCAGGGGGTGTGGTCAACAGTGCGCTCATCATCACTGCTGTCACATCCAACCTGGATCAATATTTGGTTTTAATGCAGACGAGACCACTGCTGAATCCAGCTTCACACAGATATGAGCTGACAAAGGGCACCATGGGCTCTCAAGTGGCGCAGCGGTCTAAGGCACTACATCTCAGTGCAAGAGGTGTCACTACAGTCCCTGGTTTGAATCCAGACCGTATCACATCCGGCCGTGATTGGGAGTCCCAAAGGGCGGCGCACAATTGGCCCAGTGTCGCCCGGGTTTGGCCGGGGTAGGCCGTCATTGTAAATACGATTTGATCTTAGCTGACTTGCCTAGTTAAATAAATAAATACAGTTTTAATGCTCTGAAGGAGACAACAAGTCAGTAACCAAAACTCCTCCGTAATGACCCGTGAATGCTTAGACTGCAGCATTCAGTCACATGACAGCACGACAGGCTACACTTGACTGTTGCACTTGAATTATTCTGATTGAAGCGCATCAGTCAAGTGTGGCCTTTTCCCACGATCTACGGGCACTCTGATTGAATTTTATCGTTTAGATTTCAACAATCATCATTTTGATTTTTAAGGGTAACCACATTACAATGATTTTGAGATACAACGATAAAAATAAAAAATAAACATTTTGGGGGGAATTTTGGAAATGTTCCTGCGACCCCATTTTCATATCAGGTGACCCCATGTGAAACAGGAGACCCCATAGTTTTGGAACCACTGGTCTAAAGGCAATTTCACACTACTCCTTACCAATGCATGTCCGGCCATCTGTGTGCAGGCGGGTGCCTGGGTTGCATTCGCAGTAGAACGAGCTTCTGGTGTTGACGCATCGGTGGTGGCAGCCTCCGTTGTGGACCTGACACTCGTCAACATCTGTGGCCAAGAAATGACAAAGAGCAGAGGGTGAGAAACATCCTGCAAATAATATACAAATCAGTGTGATCGCTGTACAGTGTATTGTAGTGGAAGAGCTCTCTCTATACAGTTTATTGTAGTGGAAGAGCTCTGCTGTACAGTGTATTGTAGTGGAAGAGCTCTCGCTATACAGTGTACTGTAGTGGAATAGCTCTGCTGCACAGTGTATTGTAGTGGAAGAGATCTCGCTGTACAATGTATTATATTGGAAGAGTTCTCACAGTACAGTGTACCACAGAAGCCCTGCTCTCGCTATACAGTGTATTGCAGTGGAAAAGCTCTGCCTAAGCCCCAGAAGCCCTGCAAGCCTCTTATAGAGAAGCCTTAGACACACAGAGGAATCAACAAGAAATACAGTCGCATGCCAATCTCATCGGGGCCAGGTGGTAACAGGAGACAGATGGACAAAGGCCAGAACAATTAGCAAAGCAAGCACTGGAGGGCCAGTAAACACACACACACACACACACACGCACACACGCCCGCACACACATTCACACAAAACCAGCCAGTCTAACGACAGACGCCCTGCGAAAATTCCATCAAAAGTTAGAAAGCCTATGGCATCTTGACAACCAACCACTACAATGGAGTATATCTATCCCATTTATTTCCTCAAAAGTTAGCGTTACTCCCTGGATCAGGAATGGCAATGGAAAATGAACCAAGGGCCCATCCAAGCCTCCTCAAAGGCTGTAAATATGTCTTCCAGTTCCTCTCCATAAGTTTTATCTATCCTTAACAGGTTAAAGGTCAATGATTCTCTATGCCTCTATTAAAACCTTATCCAGGGGCCTCTATGACATTAGGTGTCCGTCAGGGACCCGTTTGAAGGTCCTCTCTTCTGGATAATACTTCTTCAAAGAGCACTACCATGGGACAATACATGCTCAGCACAAACCTGTGCCTATCAACAACATAACAGTTTCTTCCCAGCACAGTGGATATTGCTCTATAAGCTAACCTTTAAGGAGCCACATCAATACAATCAACAAGACACGTGGCAGCAAACAGCAGTCACGACAAGTACAGTATGTCTCTGTTGTTGACTTTATCAAAGCCATCAAGTGACATTTTCTAAGTAAGACGAAAGCTTATTCTCCATTTGGGGTTTCTGAAGAACAAACATGTTTTCCTCAGTTTCTTTGATAAACAGGCAATGTCAAGCAGCATTCCATAACGACACTGACACGCATTACTGTTATCATTTCAAGACACTGTGGTCACGAGGCTTGCCTTTCAAGCCTATGAAAAACCATCTGACATGCAGACATCCACTAAACTTCCAACGTCAACATGACCAGAGAGCACCAAAACAAAACCATGAAAGCCAGAACAAGAAATAGAAGGTATTTGGCTTTTGACACAAACGTTGTTAAACTCAGATGTCCTCTGTTGTTTTTGCATCTGGTGCTATATTAGGGTCCACGTGAGGGCATGTGCCTGAATGAGCCACCAGAGGACTATATAAAAGGCAAAAGGAAGGATCTGGCTTTGGCCCAGGAGTGGAGAGTGGCCCAGTGGCCATTAAAACTGGGCAGTGTGATAAGCAGTAAATGCCTGGTAATCAGCCGGGGATTTAGTGTGTCAGGCATTGTTGATCATACCAGTGGATTTATCTCGGTAGCATGAGGGGTTTGGAGTGTTACAGCAATGCTCAATCTATTTATCGAGAGGACATTTTGTTTGTGTGTCAGAGCAGAATGTTGGTCAGCGGTATTTATATAATGTACATATGCGGGAATAACTGCACTTCATGAGGCACTGGGCCAAATAGCCTAATCAAGTGTTGTGTCTGGGTGAGGTCAAGGTCGTCAGTTCAAATGATCTGAAAGTCCATTAACAGACAAAACAAACCGTTTGTAAATCAAATGTCTTTTTTTACGAAGCTGTCCTTTTCATCCTCAAATTGTATTTTCATCCTCAAATTGTATTTTCATCCTCAAATTGTATGAACCCCAGACACATTCCATGTTCCCAGACGCAGCTGTTCCCAGACGCAGCTGTTCCCAGACACATTCCATGTTCCCAGACGCAGCAGTTCCAAGACCCAGCTGTTCCCAGACACATTCCATGTTCCCAGACGCAGCTGTTCCCAGACACATTCCATGTTCCCAGACGCAGCTGTTCGCAGACCCAGCTGTTCCCAGACACATTCCATGTTCCCAGACCCAGCTGTTCCCAGACACATTCCATGTTCCCAGACGCAGCTGTTCCCAAACGCAGCTATTCCCAGACGCAGCTGTTCCCAGACGCAGCTGTTCCCAAACACAGCTGTTCCCAGACGCAGCTGTTCCCAGACGCAGCTGTTCCCAGACGCAGCTGTTCCCAGACACATTCCATGTTCCCAGACACAGCTGTTCCCAAACGCAGCTGTTCCCAGACGCAGCTGTTCCCAGACGCAGCTGTTCCCAGACACATTACATGTTCCCAGACACATTCTATGTTCCCAGACGCAGCTGTTCCCAGACGCAGCTGTTCCCAGATGCAGCTGTTCCCAGACACATTCCATGTTCCCAGACGCAGCTGTTCCCAGACGCAGCTGTTCCCAGACGCAGCTGTTCCCAGACACATTCCATGTTCCCAGACGCAGCTGTTCCCAAACGCAGCTGTTCCCAGACGCAACTGTTCCCAGACGCAGCTGTTCCCAAACGCAGCTGTTCCCAGACGCAGCTGTTCCCAGGCGCAGCTGTTCCCAGATGCAGCTGTTCCCAGACACATTCCATGTTCCCAGACGCAGCTGTTCCCAGACGCAGCTGTTCCCAGACGCAGCTGTTCCCAGACACATTCCATGTTCCCAGACGCAGCTGTTCCCAGACGCAGCTGTTCACAGACGCAGCTGTTCCCAGACGCAGCTGTTCCCAGACGCAGCTGTTCCCAAATGCAGCTGTTCCCAGGTGCAGCTGTTCCCAGATGCAGCTGTTCCCAAACGCAGCTGTTCACAGACGCAGCTATTCCCAGACGCAGCTGTTCCCAGATGCAGCTGTTCCCAAACGCAGCTGTTCCCAGATGCAGCTGTTCCCAGGCGCAGCTGTTCCCAGATGCAGCTGTTCCCAAACGCAGCTGTTCCCAGACGCAGCTGTTCCCAGAAGCAGCATGTAAATGCTATAAGGATTTGAAAATGTTACTACTTCTCACAGCCAAGGGACAATTTACTGGAGACTGGATGGAGAGAGTCAAAATAAAAACACAGAAATTAGTGGAACGACAATGAAGCGAAGAAATTAAGGGTCTTAGTTTCATTGCTTTAACAGTCAGGAGCCAAACAAAGAGTCATGCTGCGTTTAGATGAGGGATGCAAAAAACGTCCTACCAGTCGGGATATCAGGACAAGAAAGCAAGAAAGAAAATTATGGCAAAAGCAAGCCAGCACTACAGTATGCGTTGCTATGGTGATTTCAGTAAACACACATCCGGTAGAGAACAACACTATGGCAGAGGGCAAAAGTTGAAATATTTTAACTCTGGCGGCAAGTCCCATCTACCGTTGGCGGCTGACGGCATTCACTGCCAGCCAGCCTCAATGGCATTTACAATCGTTCTCTCATTGAAAACAATGACATCTGGTTTGCCGTCTACCTCGTAAAAGCAGCATTACTCAAAGTGAAACACTCATATGTCAAGTGAATGACACATTACCAACTGTACATGTATACAGAAACCAATTATGGTTAAGAAGAAAAATAACCAACTGAAAAGAGCTCATCTTAACATCATGGTTCTTCCCAAATGGCTGTTTTCACATATGTAGACAATGCTATGGCGCTGGAGATAGTAACTATGAGGTTGAAAAGTGCTGAAATATTACCCTTTAACAGTGATGGAATGGGTGGCCTTTCTTGATGAACACAAAGCAGTGCCAGACCACCCCATGGGGTGCTGTAAGGTAGAAGGTAAGGTAGGGTGTAAGAGCACAGTCATGCAGCATTGATTAGAGGTCAGTCTCTCTCTGAAGAAGGAAGGCAGACTTGTCCAGACAGCTCATCAGACAGTCTGGCACACTCTCTGAGGCTGCCCATGATAAAAGGGCCTGATTTGCACTCAGGACTTGGTAGTACTCCTGTGATGATGATTAAAGGCCTGCCTATTCTCCTCCATGAGATAAATAATTATGTCTGACCCCTGGGGGCCACCAAGCTTAAATGGCCAGCAGCCTCTCTGTGATGATATACTGTACGATAGGCGCTACTAATGTATTTCTCACTGCGCTGGCAACCATATTAACATTCTGTTGGCAAGATATCTGGGTTGCAAATCATTGTCTTAAGGGGGGTAGGCACTTTGACATACGATATGTTTCTTACCCCAATGGGCAAAGGCATCAGTCATTTTTTTAAGAGGGAGGTTAACAGTGTTAACTTTTTCTTCACATTACAACTGAACAGAATCTGGTCTAAGCATCAGCTCCACAACCTTATATCCTCTTGATAATTACAGGGTGAAGCATGAAGGTGAAGATTACTCTCATATGAAACGATGGCAGACAAAATGGCCATTCACGGGTCGTGAACGTTGACTCCACAACAAAGTGGGGAGTATGCATTTCAATTTGAAAAATAATCATTGTTTCATCAATCATGCTGCTTTGAAGCATTTTATGAAGGCTGTTCGTGTATGCAAGACATGGCATGTTTTCATAGGACACTGCCAACAAGGAGATAAAATCCAAAGCCACATCAACACTGACGGAAAGCAGGGATTCTTGAAACATGCCACGCAGACTTCACACACTGGCAAGCACACACTGGCAAGCTCTCACAAGCACGCACACTCAGGTGCGTGTGCACACACACACACACACAATCCAACCTCAGAATTGTTAATAAAGCAGGAGAATAAGGAACAGAAAACAGCCCATTTCCATCAGAATCTGTTCTCTCTGGGCGCTACAGTAACATACTGTGTATTTGCTTATGTGTCTGTGCAGAATAGCCTCCCGATTCAGTACATTAAAGAACATTATATTACACTGTATACAGTACATAGTCTACACATTTACATATACAGTGTATACAAAGTGAGCCTCCCAAACAGCGTACTAATCAAACACATGCTGTAACAGCTTTCTTCTGTGGACGAAGGAAAGGACCAAAGCGCAGCGTCGTTAGTGTTCATCATGTTTAATAAAGACAATAAACGTGAACACTACAAAATACAAAAAAATAAAATAAATAAACAGTTCTGTCTGGTGCAGACACACGAAGACAGAAGACAACCACCCACAAAACCCAACACAAAACAGGCTACCTAAATATGGTTCCCAATCAGAGACAATGACTAACACCTGCCTCTGATTGAGAACCATATCAGGCCAAACATAGAAACGGGAAAACTAGACACACAACATAGAATGCCCACTCAGCTCACGTCCTGACCAGCTCTAAAACAAAGAAAACACAAAACAACTATGGTCAGAACGTGACACATTCAGGCACTACAGGCTGATGAGGACCCCCCCTGACAGATCTGCAAAGAATCTTGACAAGAGGCTCAATTGACACACTGTCTGTGTGTATGAGTGTGCGTGTGCGAAAAGAGCCAGTGAGTTCTACAACCACCTAAAAGGAAGTGATTCCCAAACCTTCCATAACAAAGCCCTCACCTACAGAGAGATTAACGTAGAGAAGAGTCCCCAAACAGATCCTACAGAGTCCCAGGACAGCAACATAATTAGACCTAACCAAATCATGAAAAAACAAAAGGACAATTACTTGACACCAGAGTAGCCAGAAAACGTGGTGAGACAGCATTTGCCCCAATACTTTTTCACCTGGTGTGGCGCTGTCACACTACTTTTACCAGACATATTCATTAGTTCACGTCATAGAAAAACTTTGAAAAACATTTTGCAATGGAAAAGAAAGCAGGTTTTTCTTACTGGACAAGTTACATACAGTGTCTCTCCCAATTTTAGCTTGTTCGCCTCAGTTTTGCCTAGTGGATGCAACCCTGTCCCTGTCATTTCACGCGGTAGCCCCCACGCTCACTGCGACAGGTGAATTCACTTGTCAGTCACAGTGGTCTCCTAGCTACAGCTTACAGAGCCTCATCAACCACACATGTTAACAACTAGTTCACCTTGTTGTTTAACTTGATTTCTTTCTTCGCTCACACTCCTCTCCCATCTGAACACACATGTTCATGGAAAACAAGGTGTGTTAATAAAAGCAGTTAATAAAAGCAGTCATCCTCTAAAACTAGCTAGAATGTTCTAATCTATAGCTAGCTAAGAAAACGACTAACGTTAGCTTTAGAGTAGCCTAGCTAAATAGCTAGCTAGCGAGCTAACATTAGCTAACTAGGTTGATGCAATCATGCAGCCAGCCGTTAACGTTCACAATTTAGACTCCTTGAATAAATGTGTTTGGCACAGGATAAAGAAGATGAAATGATCTCCTGCTGCTACCCAAGGTCAAGGGAGACTGAAGTTTCTGAAGAGGTTAGTCAGTCAACATGGGGGACTAGTATGAAGAAAGCATGAAAATATATGCGCTCACTACTGTATGTCGCTCTGGATAAGACCTGCTAAATGTCTAAAAATGTAAATGTAAAAATGTTAGTCCAGTAAAGTTCCAGTAATATAATTGTATTTCCACTACAGGTGATTAATCACTAACGTTGGTGGCGCACATATCACTGTCTTAAAAGTAAAAAACCTACAAATTCTGCCACAGAGCAGTTTACACAAACAATATGAACACATTTGTTCAACCATAACAGATGGATGGCTAATGCAGAAAGAGAGAATTGACCATAACGTTCACAAATACAGAGACAGGCAGCTATCATCAGTTTTTTTCTACAAGCCAGTGCATAGTGATACCTACTGATATGAACTGGTAATGCAGGTTTGGTTAGAATAGAGCGCAGTAGAATGACATGCCGTAAAATCTACTTCATGAAAAGGGGGGTATTATTTTCAATTAACATTTTGAAAGTACTTGATTTAGTGATTGAATATATGGATTTTACAGGCAATCAGTTCCTACTGTGAGCGCCACTGTAGCGCTCAAGTTGAACCAACCTCTGGTGGGCCAACAACCTCTCAAAAACCTCTACCTCAATGTCATTAAGACAAAGGAAATGATCGTGGACTACAGGAAACAAAGGGCAGAGCACGCACCCATTCACATCGACGGGGCTGTAGTGGAACGGGTCAAAAGCTTCAAGTTCCTCAGTGTCGACATCACTAAGGATCCATCATGATCTACACACACCAACACAGTTGTGAAGAGGGCACGACAACACCTCTTCTCGCTCAGGAAGCTGAAAGGATTTGTTATGGGCCTCAGATCCTCAAAGTTCTACAGCTGCACCATTGAGAGCATCTTGACTGGCTGCATCACATCTTGGTATGGCAACTGCTTGGCATCCGACCGCTACAGAGAGGCGCTACAGAGAGTATTGCGTACGGCCCAGTACATCACTGGGGGCGAGCTAGGAATTTTATGCCAGGCGGTGTCATAGGAAGACCCTAAGAATTGTTTAAAAAAACTCCAGACACCCAAGTCATAGACTGTTCTCTCTGCTACTGCATGGCAAGCAGTACCGATGCTCCAAGTCTGGAACGCGCCGTTTTCACATATGTAGACACTGATATTGTGCTGGACATAATGATATGAGGTTGAAAAGTAGAGGAATTTATGTTTAAAGACATTGTAACTATTCTTCGCATAGTGCTCTGCCCTGATATAATAGTTCACTAAACTACAGAGTATGTTGTCCATGTAAATTGTCTCTGGCTCTTTTGATATCAGATTCAGAATGGGTTTGTGGTAGTTTGAAAGGGTTTGATCCACCTTGGGCAAGGAGTGTTTCCAATTCACATGACCCGACATGAAAAAACCCAGTGCTTTAGTCATGGCACAGATGAAAAGGGAAAATACACAAAAAAGTATGTGGACACCCTTCAAATGAATGGATTTGGATATTTCAGCCACCCCCATTGCTGTCAGATGTGTAAAATCAAGCACACAGCCATGCAATCTCTATAGACAAACATTAGCAGTAGAATGGCCGTACTGAAGAGCTCAGTGACTTTCAACGTGGCACCGCCTTTCCAACAAGTCAGTTTGTCAAATTTCTGCCCTGCTAGAGCTGCTTCAGTCAACTGTAAGTGTTGTTATTGTGAAGTGGAAATGTCAAGGAGCAACAATGGCTCAAACACGAAGTGGCAGTCCACACAATCTCACAGAACTGGACCACCGAGTGCTGAAGCGCGTAGGCCGGTTGCAACACTCACTACTGAGTTCCAAACTGCCTCTGGAAGCAACGTCAGCACAAGAACTGTTCGTCGGAAGCTTCATGAAACGGGTTTCCACTGCCGCATACAAGCCTAAGATCACCATGCGCAATGCCACGCATTGACTGAAGTGTAAAGCTCGCCGCCATTGGAGGAGTGGAAACACGTTCTCTGGAATGATGAATCACATTTCACTATCTGGAAGTCCGACGGACAAATCTGGGTTTGACGGATACCAGGAGAACGCTACCTGCCCGAATGCATAGTGTCAACTGTAAAGTTTGATGGAGGAGGAATAATGGTCTGGGGTTGTTTTTCATGCTTCGGGCTAGGCCCCTTAGTTCCAGTGAAGGGAAATCTTAACGATACAGCATACAATGATATTCTAGATGATTCTGTGCTTCCAACTTTGTGGCAACAGTTTGGGGAAGGCCCTTCCCTGTTTCAGCATGACAATGCCCCTGTGCATAAAGTGAGGTCCAAACTGAAATGATTTGTCAAGATCGGTGTAGAAGAACTTGACTGGCATGCACAGAGCCCTAACCTCAACCCCATCGAACACCTTTGGGATGAATTGGAACGCCGACTGCGAGCCAGGCCTAATCGCCCAACATCAGAGCTGCACTTCCTAACCTCCTGCCAAATGTATGACCATACTGGAGACACATATTTCCCTCAGATTACACAGACCCATAAAGAATAAAAATCTCATTTTGATCAACTCCCATATCTATTAGGTGAAATACCACACTGTGCCATCAGCATAAGATTTGTGACTTGTTGCCACAAGAAAAGGGCAATCAATGAAGCACCATTGTATACACAACCCATATTTATCTGTTTATTTATTTTCCCTTTTGTACTTCAACTATTTGCACATTGTTACAGCACTGTACTGTACATAGCCATAATATAACATTTAAAATGTCTCTATTCCTTTGAAACTTTCATGAGTGTAATGTTTACTGTTAATTTCTGATTGTTTATTTCGCTTGCTTTGGCAATGTAAACATATGTTTCCCATGCCAATAAAAGCCTTTTTTTATTGAATTGAGAAAGAACAACTGCAGCAAGAGAGCAATCCGTCAAGGAAATCAGCCTCTGGCCCCTGTTGCTCTGACCAACTTCTCTCCCTGACCTCACAGTCATTCACTGCTCATTGAACTCTCATTAACAGCCATGAAATTCACACAGACTAGCACAACAAAACACAATTGTAATGTCCTAAACAGCTGCCTTAGGGTCGCTCACACTTCCAGCCAGCATCAACATGATTGAAACTGGAACCATGAACACACTTGGCTGAGATGATAGAGTATGTATCTTGGTGGTTACAAGATTGTGGTCTTCTGTGGTTCAATCACTCAGTGTTTAAAGATTAGGAGTATGGAGTGCAGCAGAACCTTGCTTTTGGGAAGTAATATTGGCATATGTGTGTGTGAATGTATGTGTGCGTGTGTGCATGTGTTTGTGTGTGTGTGTGTACGTTTGCACATAAATGTGTGTGCATGGGTGCGTGTGTTCTTGCCTGTGTCCATGCATCGGCATGTGTGATCTGATGCCAGGATCTTCCTGTGCTTGCCATAATCTTACTGGACAATGATAAGACGCATTAAGAAAAAGCAACAAAGTCCAACTGTCATAAATCAGGAGGATCCCAGGAATTCATCCAGTCAAAGACACAACAGAGAAACTGCTGCATCTGCAGATTGACTATGCCAGGTAGTTTATAATCTCTAATCTAAGACATACAGCTCACACTCTCGTATCACCCTCCCCTGATGCTGACGCGGGTTACACCATCTAGAGTTAGGGTGCCGACACTGGGATTTCGTGTCGGAGAATTTCGGATGGAGTCAATGCTTTTTCATGTAAGTCATACGATTTCCTCTGTGTTCTGAGTGCTTAAAGCATCCAAGGACATGGTTTTTCCTTTCCTTTTTTCCATGACGGCCATCCCATCACCTTCCCAAAATGAATCCGTTGATTTTTCCAATTTAGGAGGATGAAGATTTGACAGCTGTAAAACATTGTTATAAAGGCAATATGTAATCCAATTCAAAACTTGCCTTGAGGCTACAGGTATGTGATGCCACAGTCAGACCCGCTTCCAAAGCAACCAAAAAAGGAGATTCTCAAGCCTTGATTGTATAAAAACAAAAAAATGATTCTCCAAACAAAAGGTTTCACGTTTCCAAACAACTGTAATTTCATAGGCTATAGTCGATCCATGATCAAAGCATAAGCGATCGGATTTAAACAAGTAGTAGTAGTAGTCAAAAACTGTATGGCACCCCTCCATAACTGGGGCCTAGCTGAGCCATAATACCATACCACTAAATAGGTATAGGGAAGGGGAACAAGGGAAAAAGGGGTGTGCCCAGGTGAGGCTCCATACTGCTTTCAAATACCCATGATAACATAATAGAAAACTCAAAACATGATTCCATCAATCATACTCCATCATTTTAAATGCAATATTCATAATTATATTCAATACATCAATATTTCGTGATTCTAGTTAACATTTATCATGAGACTGAAAGTAAGGGAATTTCGCTTCAACAATTCAGTTCCTGTAACGGTTCTCTTGTGGTGAAGGAGAGTCGGACCAAAATGCAGGGTGTAGATTTGCGATCCATGTTTAATAAACAAACGTAAAAAACGAATCAATACAAACACTACAAAAAACGTAATGAAAACCGAAACAGCCTATATCTGGTGCAAACACAAAGACAGGAACAATCACCCACCAACACACAGTGAAACCCAGGCTACCTAAATATGGTTCCCAATCAGAGACAATGACTAACACCTGCCTCTGATTGAGAACCATATCAGGCCAGACATAGAAATAGACAAACTAGACATGAAACATAGAATGCCCACTCTTTTCCAATTTAGGAGGATGAAGATTTGACAGCTGTAAAACATTGTTATAAAGGCAATATGTAATCCAATTCAAAACTTGCCTTGAGGCTACAGGTATGTGATGCCACAGTCAGACCCGCTTCCAAAGCAACCAAAAAAGGAGATTCTCAAGCCTTGATTGTATAAAAACAAAAAAATGATTCTCCAAACAAAAGGTTTCACGTTTCCAAACAACTGTAATTTCATAGGCTATAGTCGATCCATGATCAAAGCATAAGCGATCGGATTTAAACAAGTAGTAGTAGTAGTCAAAAACTGTATGGCACCCCTCCATAACTGGGGCCTAGCTGAGCCATAATACCATACCACTAAATAGGTATAGGGAAGGGGAACAAGGGAAAAAGGGGTGTGCCCAGGTGAGGCTCCATACTGCTTTCAAATACCCATGATAACATAATAGAAAACTCAAAACATGATTCCATCAATCATACTCCATCATTTTAAATGCAATATTCATAATTATATTCAATACATCAATATTTCGTGATTCTAGTTAACATTTATCATGAGACTGAAAGTAAGGGAATTTCGCTTCAACAATTCAGTTCCTGTAACGGTTCTCTTGTGGTGAAGGAGAGTCGGACCAAAATGCAGGGTGTAGATTTGCGATCCATGTTTAATAAACAAACGTAAAAAACGAATCAATACAAACACTACAAAAAACGTAATGAAAACCGAAACAGCCTATATCTGGTGCAAACACAAAGACAGGAACAATCACCCACCAACACACAGTGAAACCCAGGCTACCTAAATATGGTTCCCAATCAGAGACAATGACTAACACCTGCCTCTGATTGAGAACCATATCAGGCCAGACATAGAAATAGACAAACTAGACATGAAACATAGAATGCCCACTCTTTTCCAATTTAGGAGGATGAAGATTTGACAGCTGTAAAACATTGTTATAAAGGCAATATGTAATCCAATTCAAAACTTGCCTTGAGGCTACAGGTATGTGATGCCACAGTCAGACCCGCTTCCAAAGCAACCAAAAAAGGAGATTCTCAAGCCTTGATTGTATAAAAACAAAAAAATGATTCTCCAAACAAAAGGTTTCACGTTTCCAAACAACTGTAATTTCATAGGCTATAGTCGATCCATGATCAAAGCATAAGCGATCGGATTTAAACAAGTAGTAGTAGTAGTCAAAAACTGTATGGCACCCCTCCATAACTGGGGCCTAGCTGAGCCATAATACCATACCACTAAATAGGTATAGGGAAGGGGAACAAGGGAAAAAGGGGTGTGCCCAGGTGAGGCTCCATACTGCTTTCAAATACCCATGATAACATAATAGAAAACTCAAAACATGATTCCATCAATCATACTCCATCATTTTAAATGCAATATTCATAATTATATTCAATACATCAATATTTCGTGATTCTAGTTAACATTTATCATGAGACTGAAAGTAAGGGAATTTCGCTTCAACAATTCAGTTCCTGTAACGGTTCTCTTGTGGTGAAGGAGAGTCGGACCAAAATGCAGGGTGTAGATTTGCGATCCATGTTTAATAAACAAACGTAAAAAACGAATCAATACAAACACTACAAAAAACGTAATGAAAACCGAAACAGCCTATATCTGGTGCAAACACAAAGACAGGAACAATCACCCACCAACACACAGTGAAACCCAGGCTACCTAAATATGGTTCCCAATCAGAGACAATGACTAACACCTGCCTCTGATTGAGAACCATATCAGGCCAGACATAGAAATAGACAAACTAGACATGAAACATAGAATGCCCACTCTTTTCCAATTTAGGAGGATGAAGATTTGACAGCTGTAAAACATTGTTATAAAGGCAATATGTAATCCAATTCAAAACTTGCCTTGAGGCTACAGGTATGTGATGCCACAGTCAGACCCGCTTCCAAAGCAACCAAAAAAGGAGATTCTCAAGCCTTGATTGTATAAAAACAAAAAAATGATTCTCCAAACAAAAGGTTTCACGTTTCCAAACAACTGTAATTTCATAGGCTATAGTCGATCCATGATCAAAGCATAAGCGATCGGATTTAAACAAGTAGTAGTAGTAGTCAAAAACTGTATGGCACCCCTCCATAACTGGGGCCTAGCTGAGCCATAATACCATACCACTAAATAGGTATAGGGAAGGGGAACAAGGGAAAAAGGGGTGTGCCCAGGTGAGGCTCCATACTGCTTTCAAATACCCATGATAACATAATAGAAAACTCAAAACATGATTCCATCAATCATACTCCATCATTTTAAATGCAATATTCATAATTATATTCAATACATCAATATTTCGTGATTCTAGTTAACATTTATCATGAGACTGAAAGTAAGGGAATTTCGCTTCAACAATTCAGTTCCTGTAACGGTTCTCTTGTGGTGAAGGAGAGTCGGACCAAAATGCAGGGTGTAGATTTGCGATCCATGTTTAATAAACAAACGTAAAAAACGAATCAATACAAACACTACAAAAAACGTAATGAAAACCGAAACAGCCTATATCTGGTGCAAACACAAAGACAGGAACAATCACCCACCAACACACAGTGAAACCCAGGCTACCTAAATATGGTTCCCAATCAGAGACAATGACTAACACCTGCCTCTGATTGAGAACCATATCAGGCCAGACATAGAAATAGACAAACTAGACATGAAACATAGAATGCCCACTCTTTTCCAATTTAGGAGGATGAAGATTTGACAGCTGTAAAACATTGTTATAAAGGCAATATGTAATCCAATTCAAAACTTGCCTTGAGGCTACAGGTATGTGATGCCACAGTCAGACCCGCTTCCAAAGCAACCAAAAAAGGAGATTCTCAAGCCTTGATTGTATAAAAACAAAAAAATGATTCTCCAAACAAAAGGTTTCACGTTTCCAAACAACTGTAATTTCATAGGCTATAGTCGATCCATGATCAAAGCATAAGCGATCGGATTTAAACAAGTAGTAGTAGTAGTCAAAAACTGTATGGCACCCCTCCATAACTGGGGCCTAGCTGAGCCATAATACCATACCACTAAATAGGTATAGGGAAGGGGAACAAGGGAAAAAGGGGTGTGCCCAGGTGAGGCTCCATACTGCTTTCAAATACCCATGATAACATAATAGAAAACTCAAAACATGATTCCATCAATCATACTCCATCATTTTAAATGCAATATTCATAATTATATTCAATACATCAATATTTCGTGATTCTAGTTAACATTTATCATGAGACTGAAAGTAAGGGAATTTCGCTTCAACAATTCAGTTCCTGTAACGGTTCTCTTGTGGTGAAGGAGAGTCGGACCAAAATGCAGGGTGTAGATTTGCGATCCATGTTTAATAAACAAACGTAAAAAACGAATCAATACAAACACTACAAAAAACGTAATGAAAACCGAAACAGCCTATATCTGGTGCAAACACAAAGACAGGAACAATCACCCACCAACACACAGTGAAACCCAGGCTACCTAAATATGGTTCCCAATCAGAGACAATGACTAACACCTGCCTCTGATTGAGAACCATATCAGGCCAGACATAGAAATAGACAAACTAGACATGAAACATAGAATGCCCACTCTTTTCCAATTTAGGAGGATGAAGATTTGACAGCTGTAAAACATTGTTATAAAGGCAATATGTAATCCAATTCAAAACTTGCCTTGAGGCTACAGGTATGTGATGCCACAGTCAGACCCGCTTCCAAAGCAACCAAAAAAGGAGATTCTCAAGCCTTGATTGTATAAAAACAAAAAAATGATTCTCCAAACAAAAGGTTTCACGTTTCCAAACAACTGTAATTTCATAGGCTATAGTCGATCCATGATCAAAGCATAAGCGATCGGATTTAAACAAGTAGTAGTAGTAGTCAAAAACTGTATGGCACCCCTCCATAACTGGGGCCTAGCTGAGCCATAATACCATACCACTAAATAGGTATAGGGAAGGGGAACAAGGGAAAAAGGGGTGTGCCCAGGTGAGGCTCCATACTGCTTTCAAATACCCATGATAACATAATAGAAAACTCAAAACATGATTCCATCAATCATACTCCATCATTTTAAATGCAATATTCATAATTATATTCAATACATCAATATTTCGTGATTCTAGTTAACATTTATCATGAGACTGAAAGTAAGGGAATTTCGCTTCAACAATTCAGTTCCTGTAACGGTTCTCTTGTGGTGAAGGAGAGTCGGACCAAAATGCAGGGTGTAGATTTGCGATCCATGTTTAATAAACAAACGTAAAAAACGAATCAATACAAACACTACAAAAAACGTAATGAAAACCGAAACAGCCTATATCTGGTGCAAACACAAAGACAGGAACAATCACCCACCAACACACAGTGAAACCCAGGCTACCTAAATATGGTTCCCAATCAGAGACAATGACTAACACCTGCCTCTGATTGAGAACCATATCAGGCCAGACATAGAAATAGACAAACTAGACATGAAACATAGAATGCCCACTCAGCTCACACCCTGACCAACCAAAACATAGAAATATACAAAGTAAACTATGGTCAGGGTGTGACAGTTCTTTGTTTGATCGTTATAAAATATTGAGTTGAAGAGTGGAGGCTTCAGGGGTCAGTAAATGGAATAATATGTGACAAATTTCAGGAAACTAGGCATATGTCGAGCGTCACTACTTCACAGGAGAGGATTATTATTATTTTTAATCAAAATGCGTTATTTGGTAGAAATGCCTTCTGGAACGTGTGAGCTTCAATGTGCCGTAATAACAAACTTGTATGCCATCTGTAAATCCGAATAAAATTGTTAAATTACGAGTCGAGATGGTTTAGCAGAAAAAGGCAGGAACCTTCCCGCTAGCCATGATTGGCTGAGAATGGATGGGGGATGGGCTGGACATGCCGAGAGATGAGTTTGAATTGGTGTGCTATGTAGCACGCTTCTGTCTATAACATGAGCTGCTCAGTATATGTTGGTAATTCTTTCTAAAGAAGCCTTTTTTAACGATATCATGAAGAACTGCAAAAGTGTTGCTAATGCTCTGCACTTTCTGGAGGACCGAGTTTTGAAATCTGTGGAATGCCCGGTAGAAGCAGAATATGATAGCTAAGGAGATGGAGAAAATTCAGGCGTTTGATTGCAAATATGTGGAGGGAGTTGAAAAGAGAACACACAGAAGGCTGTTGTATAAAACTCCTGTCTCTGGAATACATCTTCAAACTAAGGGCAACCATGGCATCCGTGACAGAGAGGGAGAAGCGTTCATCCATGTATACCGTTAAGAGTGTCTAGCTAGCTATATTTTCAGATATCATACGTTTCTAATTTTGTCAGAAAGTTGTTTTCATTTCAAGTTAAAGCATACTGTTAGCTAGCTAGCTAATGTTAGCTGGCTGGCTCACTAGCTAAGGTTATGTGTATTATCTGTGTAGTAATATTATTTGTATCTCAGAACCACTTGCATTGCTAGTTATAACCTAATGTTAGCTAGCTAGCTAACATTTAACATGGTTGGTTAGCTTTAGCTACCTGTAGATTCAAGCAGGGTAGAAAAATTATGAGTTAAGATTATGGTTCATTGTTTAGCTAGCTAGTTAGTTAGCTACATGTCTAAACAGAAGACTCCACTATGCAAGTAACCATTTCACTGTACCATTTACACCTTCTGTATCCTGACAATAAACTTATATTTTATTTGATATAGTGTGTGTTTACCGGAGAAGTGAAGAACAACATGACCTGCACCGAAGTCAAATTAGGATATAACGTTAGGCCAACGAGACAGTGTCCAAGTATTTTCTGTAATTAGCTCGCCATTAACTTGTAAATAATTATCTTAATTGAGTTTATTTTCCTGTAATAATGAATACAAATTAGCTAAAGTTAAGACGTTGTCAGCTATATGATATGGTCATTATTTGAACTGGCTAGCCAGCTAACTTAGTGTTAGCTAGTTAGCTAACTAACAAGCTAGACACAAACCAAAACATTAAAAAGAAAGGAGGACCAGGGCACTTTATTTGTATGGCATGTTCAATGGAAACAAAGTTGAAAAACTCTGAAGTGTTTCGGCTGCATGGCCTTTTGTCAGGGAGTACAAAACATTGTTAAGAAAGTTGCTTTTAGTTGCCTAGTTTGCTAGATTGACATACACTAAATTCATTGTTAAACGGATGGGTTTATTGGTGTTAAAATACACCAGTTAGGTTATTTTGGTCCACCAGGCTGCTGATGTCATGCAGCCTGTCGTTTTGTGTTTATCCTTTTTCATTACAACAACGACAAGTTTGATGTCGGACGCCAATAGAATGTTCATGATGTCACTATGACAACTGTATACAGACATGTCGATAGACAGTATAAACCAGCCTTTAGTCTTGAAATCTTTGTTTATTTAGTACACTACTGTAGTCACTCTATTTAGCACATGGCCTTACATGTGAATGCTTAAAAAGATGGGTGGGGCTAAGGCTTAAGAAGGTGTGAAGATGCTGAATGGGTGTAGACAAAGAAGAGCTCTCCAGTAGGTGTACTTAAACATTCAAGGGCAATTTTCTCAAACATTTTCAAAACATAATTACTTTCCCATTGTTCCTGAACTGTAGTGTATGATATACCATTTTCTAGCTCTGAGTCTCTACTTTTATCCAACGTAAAAAAACAAACACAATTTCAAGTTTTGCTACATACGATCGAATCGAGCCGGTTGGTCACATATTTGTTATTTTGTCATTCTCTCTGTAATCAAGAAGGACAACCTCGATATAGACTTGCATGGTCTCTCTTGCTCTCTCTCTCTCTCTGTCCCTCTGCTTTCATCTCTACACAGGGCTCATAGAGCTCATCTTCCAGTATATTCCCCTTAACTGCAGCAGCAGTGTATCCTGATCCCTACCTGCTTTCAAAGTACTTTATACGTGTCCCACTACTCCACTCACACATTACCATTTTAAACATGCAAATAAATGCAGGTTAAGCCATTAATGTAGGTTTACAGCCCTATATGGGACAATGAAGTTGCATTGCATTGTATTTGTAACAAACAAACACACACACACACACACACACACACACACACTGATAATGTGTCTACATGTCAGATGTCAGTACACACAGAAGCCTTGATTCAGAATTATAATCTCTTAGATGTAATCAATAAAAAACTACAGGTTCCCTTGCATTCCAGGAGGTTCAAGTGACAAAGTCTAATGTCATACTCTACACACGATGACAGATATTACATGATCTTGCTCACAACGGGGACTGATATACTGTACTATGGTAGAGCACTGTGCACACAGCACATACTTCTCACTCACCTGCACCTTTCATGTGCCCCGTGTTGTAGCCATTGTATCCATAGAAGCAGGTGTAGCAGTTCCTGCGCTGGTAGCGGTATCTGCCAGGCCCATTATTAGCTCCCTGACCTGGGCTTAGCTGGCTCCAAAAGCCCACTAGAACCACCACGACCCATCCTAGGGATGCCATGGTCTTAACAGCACTGAAAGTGTGAGATAAGTATCTACAGAGAACTAAGCTTGGAAGTTAGAAGATTTGTAGATAGAATAGTAGAGCTTGTACCAAGCTGTCGATAGTATCCCAAAAGGAGGTATGATCACCGCACCATTTGACTCTCTGGGTTTAAGTATAGTAAGTAATTTTATTTGTTATTTCAGGCAGCATTTCCTCTCTCTCTCTCTAACTCTCTCTCAGCTTTGACAGACATGCTGCATGTTTCTCTCTTTTAGTTGGAGACCCTCCCTCATCCCTCCTCCTCCTCTCGTTCTCATTCTCCCTTCCTCTCTCTCCATTCACCGAACGCAGGTCCACACTCCTCCTCCATGTCCCTCCCTCCTTCTTCCATCCTCAGATACAATGACAGAAGCACAGTTCTACGGAACAACTGAACCACACAGGAACGTTCACAATGAATTACACCACAATAAAAGCATTTCAACACATTAAACTACATTCAACACATGAAACTGTTAACTCATATTTATTCACATGATGGACTCGATCAACTTTATCCAAAGTATATTGCTATAAGCCCGACATAAATCAACACGTTAATGTCATTTTGGACATTAAAGGCATTGTGGGATTTGCAAGGGCTGTTCTTGATGTATTCAATCATCTACTGCTGTGCATGGATGGGAGCAGCGAGGGAATAGCCAACTTCAGCTGAGTGAGGGAAATAGCACGGTAATAGTGTGGTCAAGTGATGTGCCAAGCGAGCCACACGTGAGCTCATCTATAGAATGACAGAGCCTGAAGTAAAACAATTTTAAAGTTGAAGCTCATTTACTGCATTTCTATACATTTAAAACACTTTAAAATGTCATGTGGAGAACAGAAAAAACTATCAAAAAAGACACCAGCATTAGCTGCTGTAAATTCATAGCATCAGTGTTACGGATACAAGTATCCTGTGTGTGTATCCTGTGTGTGTATATTGTTGTGTATTATAAGATATTACTGCACTGTTGGAGCTAGAAACACAAGCATTTCGCTACACCCGCAATAACATCTGCAAAATATGTGTATGCAACCAATAAAATTGGATTTTTGTCCAGTCAGTTGTAATGATGATTTGCATAAAATCATAATCTCTTTACATAGATATCTCTTTTCTTCAAATTCTATACTATTCAAATTTGTATTCCTAGGCATTAATAAGGATGCTTCTCGTTCTGTCTCCTCTGCATCCTCCTATATGCTTCCTCCTACATTCCTCCTGTATTGTTTGTTTGGGGGATGTCTGTAGACAAAGCAGGAGTTGTGGGACGGTTCTAAAATTGCTTTTTGTCCGGCATCTTGCGAACACACTGCACTCTAGTCTCAACCTGGGGTAATTCGGGGGTAGTTCATTTCACGTATCAGGCCCTCAGCATGAACTGCAAGAGGGTGGACTTTGCTGTTTGGGTGAGTGGTGAATGTGCTTCTAAAAAGGAAAATCTGTGAGGCAAATCCGGGGGACAGAGGAAATCATTACGAATAAACCACCGTTGATGATTCCACTCATTCACAAAGAGTCACATGCGATTAAAACTGTCAGATCAAGAATATAAGCATTCTGAGCTTTCATAAACACTGGGAGAAATATTTAGATGTTGACCCGTAATACATTTTCTTTATTGTGTACAAAATATATATTTTTATTAGGCTATTATAACCTCTGTATCCTCATATGTAGTTATGGCCCTTACTAGTGTAAAAAGACAACCCAGGCACACAAGCCTCAAACGTTGCTGTGTTGATGATGCTGCGTATGTAGCATGCAGGCAGCATTCACCACAGTGGGGGTGTATCAGTCATGTCTCACCTCCTGAGGCTGTCCTAATACGGATACCGTACAGTACCACAAAAAATACTTGGCTCGTGTACCTGTGCCATAAGTCCATGATACAAACCAGACACTCTGCGACACCTTAGACATTGTTCAGCAGCCAGTCGGACATGATTAGAAAGAGATTGGGCTGTTCACATCACAGTGGTTCATACTTTCCTGAACGCACCTCCATTGACTAGGCTAAAGGCCTGCTTTGAAGTGAGAGCATTTTATGTTGGCTTTGCCTCAGGGATCCTCTGTCTTTTCCATGGCAGTGAGACTCTTGGGATGAATTGTTCCTGTCTTTTATAGGTACTGTCCTCAGGCCAAAAGGTCTGGACTTAAATAGGACACACATGAGCACCAAGCACAAACACACACATGGACATGCAAACACACACAAACATGCACGCAAACACACACATACACACACAGAATCATTGTAGCACCACTACATTTCTGCGGCTCAGTATAGATTGTTCCCAACATGCTCGTGCATACGTGACACATCTACACACCTACACTCCTGCTTACTGTAATACAGCACGGCATGGACACAGCTCCTGGAGGCTTCTTATGAATAATGAGGCCAAGGAAAGAAAACATAGCAGTTCTTTCAACCCGGGAAAAGCCAAGACTTAATGTAAACCGGACAGGACATTCTTCATTCTTAATGACTTTCCAAACATCTGCCTCTTCTTTTCATTTCAATAGGCGGCTGTTGGGATTCCTAGTGTAATAGAGAAAATATCTATCATTGCCATGACCGAAGAATAAGTAGCTCCCAAGGGGACCAACACTTTTGGACAAAAAGTAAAAATAACAGTGAATTCTTTGTGTCAAGAACATTCAAAGGATTAAAAGAGTCATTCATTTATTTCCGATGGATATGTGAGAGGTTGAATTAATACTTTATTAAATTACAAACTAACTTGAGGACTCTCTCCAAGGCATTAATTAAATGTCCTCTGGAATGTTGTTTTATTAGCGTGTCAAGTGCCTCTGGATTTGACACTGAAGACGAAGAGGAAATATTTGGAGGGTAAAATGACACTAACAAAATGTGTTGCATCAGACAGTGTACATGTGTGATCCTCAGCTCCAGCTCTACTCACTGTGGGGCTCTGTGTGTCGGTGAGTTAATTAGTGTGGTTTGAAGGTAGCTAGCTAGACACTAAACTACCATGTAGCTAAAGGACTAAAGGATATTCTCCATAGATTTTACCTGGCAACGGAACCCATCTTTAAAGCTAAAATGCGCAAAAGGTGAAACAGCACCACTGGATGCCCCAGGCACATTTGTTATTGTTTGTGTTGTGTTTTTGAAAAGGAGGAGATGAGCATCCAGCATCGTAATAAAACAAATCACAGTACATACTATCTGTCACGGGAGCAATGATGTGCAATGATGTCCGAGGGAAGAAAACAGTGTTCATTTGTTGAAGTAACGTCTTTGTTGTTGTAATGTCACAAACAGACGGACGTGGCCATTTCAACGCAACAGATTCCAACTTAAACAGAGGTAACTGAGTGTATTCTAGTCTACATCCAGGAAGTAAAAGATCAGGTAGAGAGAGGCACCTTTGAAGCCGTGTCCATGTAATGACACACTAATTACAGAGATCCCCTTGTAATAACACTGCTTTGTGCAATCACTTCCTATTCGTCAAAAAGGTTGGCTGAGATCAGACAGACCACCACAACTAAGCACTAATGACGTGGCTAAAGCTATGGTGAGGAGAACCTTTCATCTCATAATCTAGATGGTCATCAATGTAATCAAAGTATAAAATAATTGTTCTTTTGGGGTTTAGTGGTGAACATATTATTATAATTACGTTCCGGCCCCCCAATCATCCGCATCTGACAAATATCGGCCTGCGGTTGAATTTAGTTGCCTACCCCTGCTATACAGTATTCTTTGTTAATTCTGTGAACCCATACCATTCTGTTTTAAAGGGAAAGATTACCCAAATTGCAAAATTACAAACTGCTTACAGGGTGAGGAAATCGATATGTAATTTTGCAATTTGGGTGAACTATTCCTTTAAGTGATACTGCAGGCTTGTATTCACAGATGCTTCTGGGACCAGTGTGAGGTGACAGGTGACATCACCGGGTGACAGCACTCACCTTGGCAGGTCTTGCCGTCCTCCCTGTGCACCTGGCCGAGTGGACACTTGCAGTAGAAGCTGCCAATGGTGTTGCAGCGCAAAGTCTCACAGCCACCGTTGGTCTCCTCACACTCATTCATATCTGAGAGGGAAATAGGGGTTTAGGGGTTTGTAAGTAGGGCCCAAAGCTTTGATAACCATGTGACCTGACTAGGAAAATGGATACAGTATATGGGCCATAAGACTTCTGACAAAATGTTTTAATTTTATGCTAAGTCATGTGGTCATGGTGCATCAGGTCAACTCCTCTGCCTTCAACCTTGTTCACTGGCTTTCCTACTGCAGATTTCACAGGGAAATTTGCTACATCCCTGGAGGCCATTTTGAAAATGGATTAGTTCAAACAGATACATCTTGTACTGTAACCACGAACAGCCCAATGCCAGAAAATAACGGACGAAACATCTTCCATAAACAACTTCCAAACATGGCAAATTACTTCAACCTTTTTTTCATTATATTTCAAGAATCGTATCACTGCCAATGGAAAACACAAACAGAGATCTGAAAAACCACAACCTCCAGTTTCGCTGGCTCCAACTCCTGACCTTTTCAAAGTAGATGACAGCGAAATGGCTGCACGGTGCACATCCAACTTTCCAACATTAGGAGCAAACATTTTCCAGCTCGTCTTTTTAAACCGTTAGTTAAAACATTAGTGCAACTGTTTGCTTCAATCAGTGCATTCTGCCACTCGTCTAAGCTGCCTAATCAGAAAGGATCACATCAATAGCTCATCAAAGTCATTTTTCCAACCATTTTTAACAGACAGATTATTTCACTTAAAATTCACTGTATCACAATTCCAGTGGATCAGAAGTATACATACACATAAGTTGAATGTGCCTTTAAACAGCTTGGAAAATTCCAGAAAATGATGTCATGGCTTTAGAAGCTTCTGATAGGCTAATTGACATCATTTGAGTCAATTGGAGGTGTGCCTGTGGATGTATTTCAAGGCCTACCTTCAAACAGTGCCTCTTTGCTTGACATCATGGGAAAATCAAAAGAAATCAGCCATGACCTCCACAATTCTGGTTCATCCATGGGAGCAATTTACAAATGCCTGAATGTACCACGTTCATCTGTACAAACAATAATACGCAAGTATAAACACCATGGGACCACGCAGTCGTCATACCACTCAGGAAGGAGATGCGTTCTGTCTCCTAGAGATGAATGTACTTTGGTGCAGAACAACAGCAAAGGACCTTGTGAAGATGCTGGAGGAAACAGGTACAAAAGTATCTATATCCAGAGTAAAACGAGTCCTATATTGGTATAACCTGAAAGGCCGCTTAGCAAGGCCACTGCTCCAAAACCGCCATAAAAAAGACAGACTATGTTTTACAACTGCATATGGGGACAAAGACCGTACTTTTTGGAGAAATGTCCTCTGGTCTGATGAAACAAAAATAGAACTGTTAGGCCATAATGACCATCATTATGTTTGGAGAGAAAATGGGGAGGCTTGCAAGCTGAAGAACACCATCCTAACCGTGAAGCACAGGGGTGGCAGCATCATGTTGTGGGGGTGCTTGCTGCAGGAGGGTCTGGTGCACTTTACAAAATAGATGGCATCATGAGGAAAGAAAATAATGTGGATATATTGAAGGAACATCTCAAGACATCAGTCTGGAAGCTAAAGCTTGGTTGCAAATGGGTCTACCAAATAGACAATGACCCTAAGCATACTTCCAAAGTTGTGGCAAAATGGCTTAAGGACAACAAATTCAAGGTATTGGAGTGGCCATCACAAAGTCCTGACCTCAATCCCATAGAAAATATGTGGGCAGAACTGAAAAAGTGTGTGCGAGCAAGGAGGCCTACAAACCTGACTCAGTTACTCCAGCTCTGTCAGGAGGAATGGGCCAAAATTCACCCAAATTATTGTGGGATGCTCGTGGGAGGCTACTCAAAACATTTGACCCAAGTTAAACAATTTAAAGGCAATGCTACCAAATACTAATTGACCCACTGGGAATGTGATGAAAGAAATAAAAGCTGAAATAAATCATTCTCTCTACTATTATTCTGACATTCCACATTCTTAAAATAAAGTAGAGATCCTAACTGACCTAAGACAGGGCATTTTTACTTGGATTAAATGTCAGGAATTGTGAAAAACTGAGTTTAAATGTATTTGGCTAAGGTGTATGTAAACTTCCAACTTCAACTGTAGTGGGGGATTTGATGGGACCAAAAGTATTGGGACAAAGGCACTTATGTGTACTAAAGTAGTGAAAAGTTTAGATAATTGAGTAAGTTACAGATGCAGAAATAACATCCCCCGAAAAATGCTAACCTGCCCAGTTATTGCAATGGTTAGAGGTTAGCATATCTTGGGGGTATGATATTTGTGCGTCTGTTACTTTCTCACTCATCATTATTCATGATTCATTCAGGACTATCCGTAATCATTTTACATTCACATGCTACCATACTCTATTCTTATTTACAATAAAAGTGACTCCAAAATGACACAATACATTATTTACCAATCATTTCTATTGGGAAAAAAAATCCTGAAACACAACCAAAACAAACAGCAAATGCATCCAACAAGTTTGTAGTCACAAGTTTAATGTAATCATTTCTTGCTAGGAATATGGGACCAAATACAAAACCTTTGACTACTTTAACACACATAAGTGAATTTGTCCCAATACTTTTGGTCCCCTAAAATGGGGGGACTATATACAAAAATGTCTAAACGATTCACAAGATATGGATGAAAATACCCTCAAATTAAAGGTGACTTGCTATTTCTGTGTTTGGCCTGGTATGGTTCTCAATCAGAGGCAGCTCTCAATCGTTGTCCCTGATTGAGAACCATATTTAGGTAGCCTGTTTTCTATTGTGTTTCGTGGGTGATTGTTTTCTGTTTTCTGTTGTGTGTCTGCACCATCCAGAACTGTTTTCGGGTTGTTTCTCTTTGTTATTTTGTTATTTCCGTGTTCATTTAATAAATATGGACACATACCACGCTGCACCTTGGTCCTCACCTTCTTCCGCCGCCAACGGCCGTTACAGTGACAGTCTGCACTTTAACCTCAGTCATTGTATTATTTCAAATCTAAAGTGTTGGAATTCAGAGCCAAAACAACAAAACATGACACTGTCCCAATCCTTTTGGAGCTCACTGTAAGTTGTATCGACTCTAGCTTATATCTGTACCCTACACATACAGATAATTGTATGGTCCCTTAGTCAGGTAGTGAATTTGAAGCACATATTCAACCACAAAGACAAGGGAGGTTTTTCAATGCTTCACAAAGAAGGGGCACCAATTGGTAGATGTGTAAAGCATGGTGAAGTTATTAATTAGGCTTTGGATTATGTATTAATACACCCAGTCACTACCAAAATACAGGCTCAGTTGCTGGAGAAACTCCTCAGGGATTTCACCATGAGGCCAATTGTGATGTTAAACAGTGTTGAATGGTTGTGATAAAAATGTGGATGGATCAACAACATTGTAGTTACTCCAGAATACTTACCTAAATGATAGCGTGAAAAGAAGGAATCCTGTTCAGAATAAAAAATATTCCAGAACATTTTGTGTACATCCGGTGTGCAACAATACAAAGCGTTATGTTTGGAGCAAATCCAACACAACAACATCACTGAGTACGACTCTTCATATTTTCAAGCATGGTGGTGTCTGCATCATGTTATGGGTATGCTTGTCATTGCCAAGGACTAGGGAGTTTTTTAGGATATTGAGAAATGGAATACAGCTAAGCACATGCAAAATTCTAGAGGAAAACCTGGTTCAGTCTTCTTTCCAACAGACACTGGGAGACCAATTCACCTTTCAGCAGGACAATAACCTAAAACATAAGGCCTCATCTACACTGGAGTTGCTTACCAAGACAATATTGAATGTTCCTGACTTAAATGTTTTGACTTAAATCAGCTTGAAAATCTATGGCAAGACATGAAAATGGCTTTCTAGCAATGATCAACAACCAACTTGACAGAACTTTAAGAATTTCTTAAAGAATAATGGCCAAATATTGTACAATCCAGGTGTGCAAAGCTCTTAGAGACTCACAACTGCAATCGCTACAAAAGGTATTTCTAACATGTATTGTCTCAGCGGGCGAATACTTACCTAATCAAGATATATTAGTGTTTTTCTTTTCATAAATCTTTCATAATTTTCAAATGTTTCATTACATTAGAATATTTTGGTAGATTGTTGACCAACAATGACAATTAAACCCATTTTAATCCCACTTTGTAACAACAAAATATGGAAAAAGTAAAGGGGTGTGAATACTTTCTGAAGGCATTGTATATCCCTGCTTCTAGCGAAGGTCCCTTTGGTATCACTATAGACAGTCAATAAGGAATGAGGTCCATCAACACTCACTGGATTAAAGCGTAAACTGTTCACAGACAATTCAGGCCAAATCATTTGAATGGTCAACATTCCATTTCTGTTAGTCAGTCTGCTGCTTCTTCATTGAACTATAGAATATTCCACAATGCCATAGTAGAAGGGAACAAGTGAATCTTATGGCCAGTTCTTCAGGACCCAGGCCTATAGTGGTGGACACATGTAATGAGACAGGGTTGTGTTGGTATGCTGTCTTTACAGGTCTTCAAGTCCTGGCATGCAAACACACGTACACACAGCCACATACGCGCATGTGTTCGACACACACACAAATCAAATGGAACAGAATGTACCTCATATGCCGGCCAAGACCGGCAAAAATATATTCCTCCAGTCCAGTGGGGAAAGCAGTGTCACATTATCAGGTCGGTGCAAGGTTAAGCAGAGCCAAGCCAAAGCACACGCCAAAATATTGACTGAAATACGTACATGCAAACACACAAAGCAGGCTAACACAGTTTTGCCGTGTGCAGACAACCTGGGTTCACTTCAAAGTTCCAACGTATCAGTCGATCACATTTATCAAGATTGTTGTCTCGCTCTAAAATCATATTAAAGGGGCTTTCAAAGGTGCTAATTTGACAACAAAAAAGTCTGAACTAGTCCTAGATACAAAATAGTTTTACAATATATACAGTCAGGTCGAAAAAATGATTGGCACCCTTGATAAAGATGATCAAAAAATGATGTGTAAAATAATAAATAAATAATAATAATAAATAAAATAGGGTTCAAGTCCTGAGACTGTGATGACCCCATAACACCCATAACATCAAAGATCCACTACCCTATTTCACAGTAGGTATGGGGTTCTTTTCTGCTCATGCATCCATTTTTCAACGCCAAACCCACCACTGGTGTGCATCTGACCATGTCATCTGACCATAGCACCGCCTGGAGTTAAACAGCATTGGCACTTGAACCCCATTAAAAACCTGTGGTTTGAATTGAAGAGGGCAGTCCGTCAGTGCAAACCAATGATATCAAGCCTCTGGAAAAATTCTGGTAACGATTTACGTTGACCACATATCCATAACGCATTTATTATACGTCTATAAGCATTTCATGAACTTGTTATAACAGGTCCCAACCGCATTTTTAAAAGTTAATGCAATATATACATATCTACATAATGCATTCATGTCATGCTATGCAAGAGCTCATATTTAGGTATCTTAATAGATAAAAATGACAGTGTATTCATCATTATGGCTGTTCTGCACTGTCATACCAGTGTTAGTGAATATGCCAAAAGGTCAAACCGCATTTAGAAAACTAGGCTTATATATAGCCTATAGCGTTCCATTTTCCATTCTTAAAGCATTTATACCTAAGGACTTCATGGTAATTAACTGTGCAGTTTGTCGCTGATCTATAACACTAACATTAAAGATCTATGTATAAATGCTATGCAGTCAATGTACTGTCATTTCTATTGTTCCATGTATAAAGCATTTATACCTAAGGACTTCATGGTAATTAACTGTGCAGTTTGTCGCTGATCTATAACACTAACATTAAAGATCTATGTATAAATGCTATGCAGTCAATGTACTGTCATTTCTATTGTTCCATGTATAAAGCATTTATACCTAAGGACTTCATGGTAATTAACTGTGCAGTTTGTCGCTGATCTGTTCCATGTATAAAGCATTTACAAACATGCCTCACTTATGAGAAATACAGACAACACAGAATGTAAAAGGAAATATGAATAATTTACTTCAATTTTCCAGATGTAATGTTAGCTAGCTAGCACAGAAAACTATTGCTAAGGACATCACCACAGACACCTACTATTTAAATTTTTTGTTTGAATTTTCTTGAATAGATTTAGCAAAGATTTATATTCAAAACATTCAAACTAAATTCCACATTTCAGACTCATAACAAGCAATATCTATTTTAGTAAAATGTAGCTACTAACACAGTGTGGTAAAGCTAGCTAGCGTTTCCCCCTTATTCACTAATGTAACGTTTGCTAACTAGCTGCGAAGGGTCTAAATGTGACAAGTTTCCAGGGGGCATTCCCTGTCAATGGGGGTGTTCCCTGACAATGGGGGCGTTCCCTGACAACGCCCCTTCATTCTTCTCTTTTTAGTTACACAAACTACCCTGTGCAGTAGGTGGCAGCAATACACCTCAAAGAAGAAGAAAAAAACATATCGGTTTCACAGCCTTTGTGCTAAACACATCTACTACCCAACTCCAGTGATCAACAGATCTAGTTGGTAGTAGGTGCACCGGTTTGAGTCAAGAATTGCAACCCTGCTGGGTTTTTCAAGCTCAACAGTAATCCCGTGTGTATAAAGAATGGTCCACCACCCAAAGGACATCCAGCCACCTTGACACAACTGTGGGAAGCATTAGAGTCAACATGGCCCAGCATCCCTGTGGAACGCTTCCAACACCTTTTTGAGTCCATTCCCCGACAAATTGAGGCTGTTCTGAGGGCAAAACGGGGTGCAACTCAATATTAGGAAGGTCCAACGAAACAAGCTGTATGTGCATCACCCAAAAAGCAGTTGCTTGCATTTGCAATTGACCCTCAACCAACCATTTAAAATTAGAAATACAATGAAATAGAATTGAAACACAGTAGCTAGGTTTGTCTGGGTGTGATCCATGCATTGATTGTATATAGCTGGCCCAAAGAAGTGGCCCATAATCATCCATGTTTACCACATTTTCATTTTATTCAGTGAGCCTGGGAGAAAACCAGGTAAAAAAAAGGGAAAGGAGAGGTAACTGGAAAAAAACGGAGAGAGAAGACATGCAATCCCAATGAATCTTTCCTTGATTCCTTGCATCATTTCTCCTCGCCTCCTTCTCAACTGTATCGAGTATGTAAGTTGCATGGGAGCAGTAATACTGACATACATTGTTTTATATTTGGCTGCCAATCTTGCTCCCCCCATTATGAAATGTAATGTTGTTCATTATTTTGTTTTCCCCATCATCCAAGAAACGGATCAGTGGGGTAAGCTCTGCTCTTCTAACCAGCAGTTTCCCCTACAGTCTATGCGTTTAAATACAAGATTTAAATAATATTACAAAATTCTAAAATGATTTAATTCACTTGAGAATAAATACATTTCCATTAGGTTCAATGTTATTAAACTGAAGCGGAAAGACTGACATTCATTAAACTGGTGCTTATTTTGTCTCCTGCAGGTTATACTGGGAGAAGGGGCTAAGGGGTTTCTTTTTTCCTTTTTTTCTATTAGGGGTAGATCACCTTAATATTGCAGAAAGATTGTTGCTTCCATCAATGTATTTGTCTGCATAATTTCCAATCCCCCATATATTTTTTTGGTAAATATATATATCCATATGCATACAGTGGGGAGAACAAGTATTTGATACACTGCCGATTTTGCAGGTTTTCCTACTTACAAAGCATGTAGAGGTCTGTAATATTTATCATAGGTACACTTCAACTGTGAGAGACAGAATCTTTAAAAAATCCAGAAAATCACATTGTATGATTTTTAAGTAATTAATTTGCATTTTATTGCATGACATAAGTATTTGATACATCAGAAAAGCAGAACTTAATATTTGGTACAGAAACCTTTGTTTGCAATTACAGAGATCATACGTTTCCTGTAGTTCTTGACCAGGTTTGCACACACTGCAGCATTTTGGCCCACTCCTCCATACAGACCTTCTCCAGACCCTTCAGGTTTCGGGGCTGTCGCTGGGCAATACGGACTTGCAGCTCCCTTCAAAGATGTTCTATTGGGTTTAATAATAATAATAAATATATATGCCGATAGTGGACAACCTTGTTTTACTCCTCTAGACAGTTTAAACCTTTGAGATGTAGCCATTATTTACTATTTTACACCTAGGGTTACTATACATAACTGTAACCCATTTTATAAGAGATTCCCCAAAATTGAAATATTCTAGGCATTTATATATAAACTCCAGTCGTACTTTATCAAAAACCTTTTCAATATCAGCTATGATAACCAGGCCTGGTGTCCCTGATATTTCATAGTATTATATTGTTTCCAGTACTTGTCTTATATTATCTCCAATGTATCGTCCATGTAAAAAATCTGTCTGATTAGGATGAATAATATCTGACAATACTTTTTTAATTCTATGCGCCAAGCATTTAGCTAGGATTTTTGCATCACAACACTGAAGTGTAAGAGTGAATGAACACTCTCCTCAGTTAAATGAACTGGACCTTAATATTGGTTCTTGTTTCAGTAATGATGATGTCAGACCTTCTTGTTGTGTGTATGATAATCTACCATGTATATAGGAGTCGTTAAAACATGCTAATCATGGTCCTCTGAGTATATCAAAAAAAGTTTGGTATACTTCCACTGATATGCCATCCAGCCCTGGAGCTTTCCCAGCCATAAAGACTTTAAATTGCATCAAAAAGTTACTCAACTGTAATTTGGCCTTGACGTGAGTCTTTCTGTACAGAAATATAATTCGGTGAATCATGCGTGACTCCATCATTTGCAACAAGTTTCAATACATTTTTTGGTAGATTTTCTATGTTGGAGATTGAAAAAGAATTTGGTGCATTTTTCCTCATATACCATTCAGTTTGCTTTAAAAAAATAATATATTACACTGGATCTTTCTTGAATAAGTTCCTCCATTTCTTTTTGTTTTTCCTCTAACTTTTTCTGTGCCTCTATGGTACCGTTTTATTGCTATCTAACTGTATTGTTAGTCCTTCAATTTCCTTTGTGAATATGGACTTTTTTGATCTAAATTGCTTTTGTTTTATAGATGAATTGGCCTCTAAAGGCACATTTAAAAGTGTCCCTTACAATAAGGGGATCTGCTGTACCTATGTTATGTCTGAAAAAGTCAGTTATAAATTCTTCTGTCTTATTTATAAACAACACGGACTTTCAACTCCCTCCAAAGATTTTCTATGGGGTTGAGATCTGGAGACTGGCTAGGCCACTCCAGGACCTTGAAATGCTTCTTACGAAGCCACTCCTTCTTTGCTCGGGCGGTGTGTTTGGGATCATTGTCATGCTGAAAGACCCAGCCAGGGTTATCTTCCCAGCTCTGCACATTTTTCATGACTATGGCTGGGTTCTTTGATTCACAATCTCTCTTAAATTTTGTCAGACGGTTATTGTCATGCAAAAGTCTGCCGGTCTCACGGTAATTGACTGTTAATTAACAAACACGTTTAGCATCTCCAGGCCTCCAGGAGGAGGTAAGTCACAGGCCTATACCAGCCCGTGGGGGAAATGGGGCTGGTACAGGCTATATATAAGTATCATTTTCAAAACGTGGTTTGGCCTTTTGGCACATTCACTCACACTTGTACGGCAGAAGCACACTTTTGAGAACAGCCATAACGATGACACTACAATGTCATTGTTATAATGCATCTATTAAGATACCTAAATATGAGCTCTTGCATAGCTTGACATCAATGCACTATGGATAGATTTCATTGACCTTTAATAACAGTTTGGACCTGTTATAACATGTTTATGAAATGCTTATAGATGTGTAATAAATGCGTTATGAATGTTGTAAAAGTAAATCATTACCAAGATCTTGTGTGGAGGAATGGTCTAAGATCCCTCCCAATGTGTTCTCCAATCTCATAAAACATTTTTGAAAAAGGCTCAGTGTCGTTATCCACACAAGGGGAGGGTGCTGGAGTATTGAAATCATTTTACTTTATCAAGGGTGCCAATAATTTTGGACCTGACTATATAAAATGGTACAGATACCTAAAAGCAATGACACCTAGAGCACATGAGGAAAATACAAACACGGTTTATAAGTGCAACTGTTTATTTTGATCTCTCTATGCAATAACTCTTAACTTCCACCACAGCATAACATTTTCTACAGCTAGCACTGCGGGGAAAAGAAAGCAATGAATTCACATCTAGAGTAAAGCACGATGCGAGCAGGTCTGCATTCATCACAGCGAAGAAGTCCTGGCACCGTTTCGGGCCTGGTCTCCTTTAAACAGAGTAGGGCTTTGTCATTTTGGACTGAATCATGTTCTTAACGCAAACTTAATGAAGTTATATTTTCTTGATCTACCAAGCGTCATGAAATTAATGCCGATTTTTGAAAGGTTTTGAAAGAGAGTGGAAGCTCAGGGACAGGCCTCCCAAAGAAAGGGGGAAGTACCGTGCATTCAGAAAGTATATATACCCTTTGACTTATTCCACATTGTGTTGTGTTACAGACTGAATTCAAAATCAACTAAATCCATTTTTTCCTCTCTCACCCATCTTCACAATATCCCATAATGACAAAGTGAAAACGTATTTTTAGAAATGTTTGAAAATGTATTGAAGTTGTAATACAGAAACATCTCATTTACTTAAGTCTTCACACCTCTTTGCTATGAAACTCCAAATTGAGCTCAAGTGCATCCAATTTCCTTTGATCATCCTTGAGACGTCACTACGACTTGACGGGATTGGAGTCCACCAGTGGTCAATTCAATTGTCTGGACATGATTTAGAAAGAAACACATCATAAGGTCCCACAGTTAGCGATGCATGTCAGAGCAAAAACCATACAATGAAGTCCAAGTAACTGGCTGTAGATCGAGAAAGAATTGTGATGAGGCATATATCTGGGGAAGAGTATAAAACAATTTGTAGAGTGTTGAAATTTTCCAAGAGCACAGTAGTCTCCATCATTGGCAAATTGAAAAGAATTGTTAGTTGAGCGGTGTACTGGGAAGGGACACCGCTTGGGAATGCCAGGTGCAGTAAGCTGAAAAAGAACAACAGTCTCTACAGCACTTCACCAATCTTGGCTTTATGGGAGAGTTGTCAAACGGAATCCACCCCTGAGAAAAAGCCACATGACAGCATGCCTGGAGTTTGCAAAAAGGCACGTGAAGGACTACGATCATTAAGCCAAAAGATTCTGTGGTCTGATGAGACAAAAATCTAGCTATTTGACCTGAATGCAAAGCGCTATGTCCAGGCACAGCTCATCACCTGTCTAACACCATCCTACCGTGAAGCATTGTGGTGGCAGCATCATGTTATGGGGATGCTTTTCAGCGGCAGGGACGGGGAGACTGGTAAAGATAGAGGGAACAATGAACGGAGCCAAATACAGGCAAATCCTTGATGAGAACCTACTTCATATTGCAAACGACCTTAAACTTGGGTGAAGATGTGAAAGACCTTGATCTATGGTAAGACTTAAGGATTTCTGTTCACTGCCGCTCACCATCTAATATAAGAGAGATTGAGAAAATCCCCAAATCCAGATGTGCAAAACTGATACAGACATAACCAAGGCTACTCAAAGGTGTAATTGCCGCCAAAGGGGTGTGACACTCAGGGGTGTGAATACTTACATAAATGAGATATTTCTGTATTATTTCTAAAAACATGTTTTCACTTTGTCAGTATGGGGTATTGTGTGTAGAGAAAAAATATATTTCATCCATTTTGAATTTGGGCTGTTGTCACGCCCTTGTTTCTCTATGGTGTAGTGGGTCAGGGCGTGACTAGGGGCTATTCTTTATCATTTCTATGTTGTGTTCTAGTCTATGTTGGTGTTTTGTATGATTCCCAATTAGAGGCAGCTGGTAATAGTTGTCTAATTGGGGATCATATTTAAGTAGCTATTCTTCCCACCTATGTTTGTGGGATATTGTTTTGTGTTTGTGCACCACGTAGTCACATTTAGTTGTTTGTTTATTGATATATTTGTTTTTGTTTAAGTTTCTCTTTGAATTAAATATGTGGAACTCAACATCTGCTGCGCCTTGGTCCGGTTCTTACGACAGCCGTGACAGCTGTAACACAACAAAATGTGGAATAAGTCAAGGGGTATGAACACTTTCTGAAGTACAAAACTAGCGACCACATCAAGAGGTTGGTTGTATTTCACACATTAGCCAATAGCCATCACTAATAAAAGTGAAAGAAAACAAAAATGTCCACAGGGGGAATGAGATCAAACTACCAAAGATGAGAGCATTGCACTAAAACCTGAAGATTAGCAAACGAACATTTATAATGTTTGTGTGACAGAACCTAGCCTAAAAAGCCAATTAGTCTGGAATTTGTAGAGCTCTGAAATGATCTGGATCATATTGAGGTATTGATTTTCTATTCACTTCCCACTGGGCACAGATGTTAATTCAACATGTCTTCCCAGTTGGTTCAACGTAATTTCATTGAAATGACGTAGAAACAATGTTGATTCAACCAGTGTATACCCAGTGGGTTATAAAGTAGATTTAATGTCTTAAGGTTATGGGACAAGTGAGCGCACACATTTTTTATAATACTGTCCAAATTGCGGGCCCTTCCTAGTGTAGGTTATGTGATTTAAAACAATCCACTTTTTTTTTTTAAAGACAATTCATGCTTTCTGGTGTAGTAGCGTAATTTGAATGATTGTATTTATTTATGTATAGACAGGAGTTAGGCTAGGCCTATGTAATTTTGCAATTTAATTACATTTTCTTTAGGGAAAGCTTATCTTCACCTGTCCTTATGGACACGATGCCTATGCCTTTTAATGTAGTAGAAACACAACCAGCCATGATGTTTTCATCTGATTGTCAATCACTTAACAAAGGCGCTCCTATTGGCTACGCGCGCACATTACTTCACTCACAAAATAATTTCAGAATCCAAACCCCAACACTGCACTGTGCAACAGCAATTTGATGAATGGAAAGAGACATCAGTTACAAAACACATACGAGCTCTGTCTCGGAAACTCATCTCTGCCTTGTCCGTGAGCGTCTAGGCCACTTATCCCCGCCTTGACAAAAAAGTGTTCTCCTCAAACCACAAAGCAATTTGGAGCGTATACCACCCGGTTTCCAGTCAATTCTCTATTTTCTTTCATGGGCTGATATGCAGTCATGTCGTACCAGACCATATGCCAGTACCTTCACCCCTGACTGTATCACAATAGGCCTACTGTTCTTGCAGCTGGAATGATTCCCAACCCTCCTTTTGCATTAGACGGCAGCGGTGATTAATACGGATTTTAAGTGGTGAGTAATTGAGTGCGTGATTTTAGTATATAACTATTCCTTTTGTTGCTTGTATGGTATTTTTTAATTACAATCATTCGAAAGCTGAACTGAGCCATCTCCACTTTGGGAAGGGGGGGGGGGGCTGTCCCAGGCACAGCTAAAATGCCAAGTATCGCCTCTCTCCCTGTACCTCAAATCAACCCTGACGCACGCTTCCTGTTGGTAAGTGTCCCATGAAGGGGACTGTGGGCACTGCCAGTGGGCTCAGTCAGTGGAAGCGCTATAATAGAGTGAAATGGGATCTGGCAATTGCCGTAATGATGGCAATCAGCACTCAACTAGGCTTTCAAGCGAAGCCGATTAATCAGTTTCCCTTTGTATGTCAGAGTCAGGATTTGGCCAAGAGGAGTTGCTGTGGCTCAGAGTTCTTCATGGTCTCAAAGGACTGGACTGCTGTGAGATAGAGGACAGTTGGTTTGGATTTCAACCGTCACAGCTTGAGTGAATATAGAATGTCAACTTTGTAGATGAGCATCAGAGCTCTGAAAAGTCAAGCAATTGAATCTTTCTGCAGAAAGGCTTTATTAATTGAATGCACAAAAGACCTTTGTTCCTTCATCAAGGACTGGGAAGCAGTCTGTCCCTGCCTCCAAGGCAACACATAGCAGCTCCGCCCATTCTGCTCTCATCCAACCAAGAGGATGGATTTGTCACCGTTTTGTGTTGGTGCTTCTACATCTACATTGCTTGCTCTTTGTCACCATAGTGTGGGAAAACTTCAACATCTGCATTGCTTGCTCTGTGGGGTTGTATAAATACATACATTTGATTGGTTGATCAAGAGTCAGGTTTAAACTAAGCTTCAGTTGATGTGCTTTTTCCATTTGTGATGTATTGCAAAAATATATCACATTTTTCCAACTAATGTAGTTCATTTCAAAACTGTTGTAACTGTGTTATATAAAACCAATGGAAGATGTAGGTTATTTGCAGAACACCCATTGCAAGTATGCATATAATAAATCACATGCTGCTTGAAACTAACTAGCCACAAATGCTGGTGTAGCCAAAATTACAGGAGATGAGAGGAACTTGATAAATTCAACAATCATATTCAGTTTAGTTCTGTGGTTGTCTGTTTTCCAAATTACTGTAAGCGGTTAGCTGTTAGCCATATTGTCTCTTATTAACCCACAATACACTACAATAAATGTGTGAAATTCCAAAGTTTCAACATGACCACTAGAGAGAGCTAAACATCACATTTTAAAATGGCATTGCATACAATTGTGTCACCTACAGTATATTACCTTTTCCTTTACACTTATACATATCATGTACACATTTTACACTACATACAGTACCCACACACCCTTTACATGCTTCAGCGAGCAAGTCTCTCTCTATCTCATCAAACAAGTGTTCTGCTTCCTGTCAAACTGACGCTGCATTGACAGCCCAATAGTGGCAATACCGGAGGTCCGTGTCTGCCCTTCAGGATACAAGACACTACTGACAGGCAGTGCTGAGGACAGCCAAGGCCCCAGTAATTCTCTACTCAGGAATCAGGGCAGTACTACAGATAAAACCTCTTCCTGTTCCCCTTCACTCTCAGATTGGGAAATGCAATGGGACAGACCTGCTGGAACTGCCAATGCTATGCTAATGCTACACTACCATAGCATCTCTAAGGAAAGCACCCAATAACACTCTGACCTTTCGTGGTGAAGACTGTTTGTGTTGGCAAACGGGAGGGACCACTATGTGTCTTTTGTATTTCTTCCATAACCATGGCCATTGAGTAAAATTGTGTTGGTTGTTGTGGAGATCAGGGTTGCGCTTAATTCAGAATTGCCTCTTCTATTCTACACTGAACAAAAATATAAATGCAAAATGTAAAGTGTTGGCTCTATGTTTCATGAGCTGAAATAAAATATTTTCCATATGCATAAAGTGTTATTTCTATCAAATTGTGTGCAAAAATGTGTTTACATCCATGTTAGTGAGCATTTCTCCTTTGCCAAGATAATCCATCCACCTGACAGGTGTGGCATATCAAGAAGCTGACTAAATGGCATGATCATTACACAGGTGCACCTTGTGCTGGGGACAAAAGGCCACTTACAAATGTGTAGTTTTGTCACGCGACACAATGCTACAGATGTCTCAAGTTTTGAGGGAGCATGCAATTGGCATACTGACTACAGGAATGTCCACCAGAGCTGTTGCCAGAGAATTTAATGTTAATATCTCTACCATAAACAGCCTTCAACGTTGTTTTAGAGAATTTGGCAGTACCACGTATATGGCGTCGTGTAGGCAAGCGGTTTGTCAACTTTGTGAAGGGCCTCATGATGGCAGTGGGGTTATGGTATGGGGAGGCATAAGCTACGGACAACAAACACAATTGCATTTTATCAGTAGCAATTTGAATGCACAAAAATACAGTGACCAGATACTGAGGCCCATAGTGAGGGCCATTTTTTTTAAGGTATCTGTGACCAACAGATGCATATCTTTATTCCCAGTCTTGTCAAATCTATAGATTATGGCCTAATTTATTTATTTCAATTGACTGATTTCCTCATATGAACTTTAACTCTGTAAAATCAATTCACTTCGAATTTCAACTCATTAGTTCCAAAATTCTGAATTGAGCACAGCCCTGATGGAGATAGAAGACTGCAATTTCCATTGCGAAAGTAGTGCTAAATTCATTGGTCATATTTTAATCCATGAAACGACACAAAATAACCAGCTACCCTTATACTTTCATTGTCTGTGCTGTACATTTTATATCTATGCCTAGTGCTGCCTGTATCCACAGGTGAGTGAACATTCCACTTTCAGGGAATCTATATGAGGAACGTTTTCATTCTTCCTCCTCAGATCTCCGCACTAGTTCAAACCCTACTTGACTAGTACAGTTTTGAGACTTGACTAGATGAGGGGTGAGGTCTGAGGAGGAGGAATAATGAAGTTCCTCATATGGATTCTGTACACGTTCCCCTCCATGGCTCATTGGTCTTCCTTGGCCCTCAGGAACTCAGAGATGGCTGTAGTTAGCTCTGTGGTCGGCCATTGTACAACTGAGGCAGACTTGCATGCACAGTCATGGACCAGATATGAGGAGGAAATGGAGCGAATGCAGAAGAGTGGGAAGAGAGTGTTGGGTGTCTCAGTTGACTGTTTGAAGTAAACTCTGAATCGACATGTTCCTGTACTGTGACTTTGCCATCCTGTCACAGCTATAGTATGCTCTGTGGCATTGGCAACAGGGACATACCTAAGAAAGTCAGCTAAAATGTATTTTAGACTCCACAAAGCAGGTGACTACTCTTTAGAAGTAACCTAGCCTGTACAGACTTAATGTCATGACAAATCGCTGGTCTATTTCCTATGGGCGCCATCTTCCTCAATTTCTCCTTATTACATTCTGTAGCTGCTCAAGAAGGCGATAAACGATACAGACTAGCCGACAGCCAAGAGCTCCAGGACCGGAGAGTCCACAGGGGAGTCTGGTATTGATTCGCTGTACATGTATCATGGCTAGCTTTCCCAGACCCGATGTAGCAAGCCAACATTAGACAGACTCATACACTGTAGCTGTAAGTGTATAAGAGTCATCCACAGATTGGTCTGTTTCGTGTAAGTCTATGGTAATATAAATAATATGGTAGCTGGAAAGCTCAACAACTATGATCCTTCAGCAATTTCAACAACATAAAACAAATGTTCAATGACATAAAGAACATTGTTAACACTGATACATGTCATCCATTCCTATCCCTTTTAAGTGATACTCTCAAAGTGATCATTATATAGTAATAACGGAGTTTGTTTGAAGCCATACACTTACATCCACATGTAGTGATGAGAAAAAAGTCTGTGTGTGTATGTACGTGCGTCCCGATACGTATGCACGTGTGTCTGTGTTAGGGGCAAAGATACAGAGTGTTCTGAAGGACCATCTCATCAATTCCATAATTACCTTCTGGACACGCCCCCTCTCCTGCCAACTCACCACACCTGAACTCACTCTGATAATCACCATTCCTCTCCCTTCCTCACCTCACGACAAGCAGCTTGTTTTACCTCAGTGTTTGTAGTGCCATGGGGTGGCCCAATTCCTTTACCGGTTCAAATAACGGTGCAGTACAACAGTAGCATGCAGAACTGCATCTTAGCACGCATAACTAAATCGGTCCTTGTCACATATGGTTATTGCAGCAGCTGACCAGACCGGGCTCCTCACCTATCTGATGAAAACAAGAAGCGTCTCCAGTGGGCACGCAATAACCAACACTGGGCAATTGACGAGTGGAAAAACATCACCTGGCCCGACAGATCCCTGTTCCTGTTGTCATGACTGTCCTTGGGTGATCCAAATGGGCAGATCAGGTTTGCAATGAATAAACTTCCATCAGACCCCCTCTCACCCGCAGAGGGGAGGAGGGAACTGGTGTGGGGGTTTTGACACCTCACGCTCTGTCGTAAATGAAGGTAGAAGAAGACTCTCTCCCTCCATTTTCAAATGCACATAAGAATGTTCCTTTGTCAAAAGAGCGTGTCAGGTCAGAGAGCGTGTCAGGCTGATGGGAACCGTCCTTTTTGGCCAAAGTGCATAAAAGGCTTGGTAACGAGATTAACATTAGACCAGGAAGCGTGAGGAGGTAGCTACAGTTTTGAAATGGTTGGAATCCTGAATATCAACACGAGGTGTTGGCATCTCCCAGACAATCACTGGTACGGCCGATTAGCTGTCTTGAGTCAAATATCTATAAAAGTGAATCTAAGTGGGACCATCCTACTGTACTACTATTCTCAAATCACTGTAGTACGCTACTCTCATCACCAATTGGAACCATCGACACAGCTGGCTAGCCATCTTCCAGAGTGAACAACAGTAGAAGACGAGAAAGGGGAGACCCCTTCCAGACAACCAGAGCTATACAATCAGAGCTATACAACCTTGAAACTGAAAGGCCAACAACCTTCCTAAGGAGGGCTGGTTCCGACAGAGATAAACGGCGAACGGCACTCACACGTAAATACATTAATGATTTCTTACTTCAAACGGGCGGCGGTTTGTGTGCAAATTATATGATTAATGTGCAAATAGTTCTAAAATGTATCAATGATAAGTGTCCCTTTTTCTTTCTCTCTCTCCCCCACCCCTCTTCATTTTCTTTGTAACAAGCCGCCATATTTTGTCAGTCCGCTAGGGACCGTTTTCTCATGTATTAAGTGTCTATCTTATCCTGTTTTTTCTCATTTAGTTAGCTAGCAAATAAATAATTAAACCAATTTGTGTAGTACTGAATCATGAGTAAGGCTGGGTTTTTTGCAGATCCAAGGTTACAACTGTTCAGAATTATATGATACGAGGTTATGAATAATAAGATGACTGTATCAATGTAATAGATATACCTTATAGAGATTCATTTGGGAGATGGTTACTCTTTAAACAACCTCTTCCGTGGTGCCCGAGCTTCCTAATGAGTTGTTACCTGATTAATTTAATCAGGTAACAATTCAACATAGTTTGTGGATTAAATAAATAACAGTCATCAGATTAATTAAAGTAAAGTCACGACACCGTTAAGTCATGCTGATGGCAGAGTCAGGATTTTCCGTAAGCAACATGAGTCCATGGCCCCATCCTACCTGATGTCCACAGTGCAGGCTAGTGATGTAATGGTGTGGGGAATGTTTTCCTGGCACGTTAGGTCCCTTGATTCTAATTTAGCAATGTTTCCATTCCCCCTAAGGATTCAGGCTGTTCTGGAGGCAACAGAAGGGTCTGACCTGGTACTAGATGGGTGTACCTAATAAACCAACCACTGTGTACATACCCCTATCCCCAACACATCCCTTCCCACTACTTTGTCCCCAACAGATCCTACACCAGGCCGTTCGCCTGGGAGGCTGGAACAACTTCTCTCAAAACCACCTGTAGTTCTTCTGCACTAAAATCTGACACTCAAAAACGTGGACTTCCTTTCCATTTGTGCAGTACAATTAATGACCATAGCAATAAACGCCAAGAAGGCAACCTTACTAAAGTACAAACTGATCAGGTCACTCTGTACTGGCCTACTACTCACAGGGATTCTCTCAGGCTCAATTACCCTTTGCCCACCATCCTCTACTTTCTTCAATGCCTTGTCATGACACTTTCTGCACTTCTCTCTCTCTTCAATCTGTCTCACTCGCAGAGGACATGTCTGATCCCCAGCAACATGACCACCCCCACAATTGAAACACTTTTTCCCATTGATACTACACTCTTTTGGCCCAAGCCCTCCTGCACACTTCTCGCCTCAGAATCTGCCTCCTACATACTGCTGCTGCAACATGACCATAAACTTGGCACCTGAAACACTGTAGTGGGTTCAGCACAAAAGCTCTCACGGGATAACTTATATACCCTAGCATGATTTTATCCGGATAACACTCTACATCAAGACTCAGGACAGCTGGGTCTCCTCAGTCTTGCGCTCGCCACTGAGTCAGCGTCGCACCAAATGGCGTGCATCACAGACACCGGGGATCCCAAACTTCAGTTGATACACATTATGCCCAACCCCACCCCAGTTATCACTCCTTTCAGCGGGCTCTGCTCCAGAACGCAAAGCAGGACACTGCTTTCGTCCCCAGTTTTGAAAAGCGCAGTGCCCTCTCCCTCTGAGCAGACACATCAAAAAATCTACAGAAGTCCACCTCTGAATACTTTGACCAAATTGACAGAATCCATCTCCTTCTTCACCCAGCCTGATATCACAAATGGATCGGCCAAAAGATTTGGATCCACTTTCTCAATTAATCGTACTCCCACTAGGCCAAAGTCATCTCGGGCATTTTCATGATCATTGGGGTGAGGTTCGGAAGCCTTCCCCTCACCTGATGACGCAGGTTCTTTCTCCTCACTTTTGTCAGTGTCAATTTCAAGTTTACTATCCGTCGATTGCTCAGGGTCTTCAGGCACGTAACATGCATTTTTCGCTACTGTACTTGACCCAAATTTACTATCTGTTGTGCAGCACAGACACTCGGCTTAAATTTCAGAGTCGGTTGTTTCTTCTTCCTTGTCTTCTAATTCTTCGCCTTCTAATTCTAAGGGGAACTGCACCTGCTGATTTGGCCTCGTTTTTTGGTTCAAGAAATGCTAGTGGTCATGACCGAAGCCAAACATGGGTTGGCTTGGGGCTGTGATTTGATGTCAATGTTTTTATTATTTGTTATTATTTTACCCCGTTTTCTCCCCAATTTCGTGGTATCCAATTGTTTTTAGTTGCTACTATCTTGTCTCGTCGCTACAACTCCCGTACGGGCTCGGGAGAGACGAAGGTTGAAAGTCATGCTTCCTCCGATACACAACCCAACCAAGCCGCACTGCTTCTTAACACAGCGCGCATCCAACCCGGAAGCCAGCCGCACCAATGTGTCAGAGGAAACACCGTGCACCTGGCAACCTTGGTTAGCGCATACTGCGCCCGGCCCGCCACAGGAGTTGCTGGTGCGCGATTCAAACCGTTGATGACTGTTATAAGGTTCTTCGCTCCTAGTTCGCTGTCAGACTCAGACATGAGTTAGCTACCACCATAGCTGCACCTCTTATTTAGTTTTGTCCTAGAAAATACAAAATAAACTTGCATGAGCTACAAACTTGCAAATCCGATTAAGTTATACGAGAGGTCATTATATTCCAGTGTCTCTGGTTTTACTCACCACCTTCGGTCGTGGCAAAACAAGCTAGCGTTACTGGGGCAGATTTAGGGACCGACATACTCCAACCATTTAGCTATTCAGCATACTAGGGACCTTCAGCAGGGCATGCAAACGATACAACTTTGGCTGTGGAGGCTTTTCAGTCTGTTTGTAAGCTTTGGAGGGCAATGAAACAACAGAGCACCGTTCAATGAAGGGAAGCGAAGTGGGTGGAGGAGCGATATACACAGGGAGCTTGGCAAAAGGGGGCATGATTTGTTGACATATTTGCAATCCAAACCCAACCTTCATTTACACGGTTTTAGATGAGACTGACTTAATGAAAATGTATTCTATTTACACTTTGTAGTCAATTTTGACACTAGAATAAATGTTTCTAACTCATATCGTTGCCACATAGGCCGTTTTCAAAGAGATGAGTTGCTTTTTAGGGGCAGTCGCTCTTTAAATTTCATTAAGTCACAAAGACCAGATAGGTTTTCCAATGCCTCACAAAGAAGGGCACCTATTGGTAGATGGGTAAAAAATAAATAAAAAGCAGGCATTGACTATCCCTTTTGAAAATGGTGAAGTTATTAATTACACTTTGGATAATGAATCAATACACCCAGTCACTATAAAGATACAGGCATCCTTCCTAACTCAGTTGCCGGAGGGGAAGGAAACTCAGGGATTTCACTATGAGGCCAAATTGTGACTTTAAAACAGTTACAGAGTTTAATGGCTGTGATAGGAGAACTGAGTATGTATCAACTACATTGTAGTTACTCCACAATACTAACCTAACTGACAGAGTGAAAAGAAGGAAGCCTATATAGAATAAAAATTGTCAAAAACATGGATCCTGTTTGCAGCAAAGCACTAAAGTAATACTGCAAAAATAATTGGCAAAGTAATTCCCTTTTTGTGTTGAATAAAAAGTGTAATGTTTGGGGCAAATCCAATACATTATTGAGTCCCATTCTCCATAGTGGTGGCTGCATCACATCCTGGGTATGCTTGTAATCGTTAAGGACTGGGTAGTTTATCCAGGATAAAGAATACATGGAATGGAGCTAATCACAGGCAAAATCCTAGAGGAAAACCTGGTTTAGTCTGCTTTCCACCAGACACTTGGAGATTCATTCCCTTTTCAGCAGGACAATAACCTAAAACACAAGGCCAAATCTAGACTTGCTTGAAGGCAAGGATTGTTTCTGAGTAGCTGAGTTACAGTTTATTTCAGCTTTTATCACATTCCCAGTGGGTCAGAAGTTTACATACACTCAATTAGTATTTGGTAGTATTGCCTTTAAATTGTTTAACTTGGGTCAAACATTTTTGGTAGCCTTCCACAAACTTCCCACAATAAGTTGGGTGAATTTTGGCCCATTCTTCCTGACCGAGCTGGTGTAACCAAGTCAGGATTCTAGGCCTCCTCGCTCACACACACTTTTTCAGTTCTGCCCACAAATTTTCTATAGGATTGAGGTCAGGGCTTTGTGATGGCCACTCCAATACCTTGACTTTGCTGTCCTTAAGCCATTTTGCCACAACTCTGGAAGTATGCTTGGGGTCATTGTCCATTTGGAAGACCCATTTGGAACCAAGCTTTACCTCCCTGACTGATGTCTTGAGATCAGATCTTCAATATATCCACATAATTTTCACTCCTCATGACACCATCTATTTTGTGAAGTGCACCAGTCCCTCTTGCAGCAAAGCACCCCCACAACATGATGCTGCCACGATGCTGGGATGGTGTTCTTCGGCTTGCAAGCCTCCCCTTTCTCCTCCAAACATAACGATGGTCATTATGGCCAAACAGTTCTATTTTTGTTTCTTCAGACCAGGGGACATTTCTCCAAAAGTATGATCTTTGTCCCCATGTGTAGTTGCAAACCGTAGACTGGCATTTTTATGGCGGTTTTGGAGCAGTGGCTTCTTCCTTGCTGAGGGGTTATGTCGATATAGGACTCATTTTACTGTGGATATAGATACTTTTGTACCTGTTTCCTCCAGCATCTCCACAAGGTCCTTTGCTGTTGTTCTGGGATTGATTTGCACTTTTCGCACCAAAGTACGTTCATCTCTAGGAACCAGAACGCGTCTCCTTCCTGAGCGGTATGGCGGCTGCGCGGTCCCATGGTGTTTATACTTGTGTACTATTGTTTGTACAGATGAACGTGGTACCTTCAGGCGTTTGGAAATTGTTCCCAAAGATGAACCAGACTTGTGGAGGTCTACAGTTTTTTTAATACAAAACTGTCACATCTGCTCCTGCCATACCCCCCTAGTGGACATCCGGGTGTCTCATTGACCTGCAGCCATTTTCCATGTTCTCTCTCCCTCTCTCTGTGTGTGTGATTGTGTGGTTGGAGACAGGTGTGCTGGAGTCATTGCAGTACCCAACAGCTGCAACCCGTTCCATAATCACGACCTTTACAAATACTCAGTCGTACCACTTCCACTCTGGCCGATCATAATTATGCTTCTAGCTTTTTTATTATTATTCAAGATCCTGTTACCCTGCTGTGCCTGTTTCCCTGCCTGACTCTGTTATCCTCTCACTGCAGTTTTGCCACCGACTCTGGTACCCGTCTCCTGTTCCACATCTCACCACCCTGCTACCCTGTTCTGGATTCAGCTCACCATCACTCCCTTGGATTTCCCTCCAGACCTGTTTACTCTGTCTCAACCCAGCTCACTCCAACCTCAGCCACTACATCTGGTTTCCTACAACCCACGCAAGCTTAGTCTGGCCTGCAGTCCTCTCTCCCTGTGTTGCAATAAATATCTTGGTTCATTCATCCCATCATTCATCCATGTTTCCTGGTCTGAGTCTACTCTTGGGTTCCCCTGTGCTGCTCCACCTAACACAAAACTATAGTTAGCTAACAAGAAATTTGTGGAGTGGTTCGAAAATGAGTTTAAATGACTCCAACCTAAGTGTATGTAAACTTCCAACTTCAACTGTATGTAAAGACAAGATTAAATCAATAGTCTTGATAGATAAATCAATAGTCTGATGGGTGAAAATATTAGCCTATCACTTGTGAATGATATATTATCACTTGTGAATGATACCTGGCATAAGGCAAGAAACAATGCCTTTTATAGCCTATAGGCCTGTATGTATTGATAAGGGTTGTAATCACAACTAAAGTGGCCAAATAACTTCTTAAAATTAAGCACATTAATCAGCTTTACAAAGGGTTGTCGTGACATGACTTTCATTAATCTGATGACTTATGAATCGAATCAACTAACTATTTTTAATTGTTAGTCGATTAAATTAATCATGTAACAATTAACTCGGAAGAACCACGGAAGAAGTTGATTAACAAGTTACAATCTCCCTAATTGAACTCCAGAAGATATATATGGAGAGGAAATCAAGTGCACTATGCCACCGCTGGCCAATCAGATTGCTCAGATGACCGAGTCTGCAGTAACGTAGCAGGCATACAGTGCCTTGCGAAAGTATTCGGCCCCCTTGAACTTTGCGACCTTTTGCCACATTTCAGGCTTCAAACATGAAGATATAAAACTGTATTTTTTTGTGAAGAATCAACAACAAGTGGGACACAATCATGAAGTGGAACGACATTTATTGGATATTTCAAACTTTTTTAACAAATCAAAAACTGAAAAATTGGGCGTGCAAAATTATTCAGCCCCCTTAAGTTAATACTTTGTAGCGCCACCTTTTGCTGCGATTACAGCTGTAAGTCGCTTGGGGTATGTCTCTATCAGTTTTGCACATCGAGAGACTGACATTTTTTCCCATTCCTCCTTGCAAAACAGCTTGAGCTCAGTGAGGTTGGATGGAGAGCATTTGCGAACAGCAGTTTTCAGTTCTTTCCACAGATTCTCGATTGGATTCAGGTCTGGACTTTGACTTGGCCATTCTAACACCTGGATATGTTTATTTTTGAACCATTCCATTGTAGATTTTGCTTTATGTTTTGGATCATTGTCTTGTTGGAAGACAAATCTCCGTCCCAGTCTCAGGTCTTTTGCAGACTCCATCATCATTCTTCCAGAATGGTCCTGTATTTGGCTCCATCCATCTTCCCATCAATTTTAACCTTCTTCCCTGTCCCTGCTGAAGAAAAGCAGGCCCAAACCATGATGCTGCCACCACCATGTTTGACAGTGGGGATGGGGTGTTCAGGGTGATGAGCTGTGTTGCTTTTACGCCAAACATAACGTTTTGCATTGTTGCCAAAAAGTTCAATTTTGGTTTCATCTGACCAGAGCACCTTCTTCCACATGTTTGGTGTGTCTCCCAGGTGGCTTGTGGCAAACTTTAAATGACACTTTTTATGGATATCTTTATGAAATGGCTTTCTTCTTGCCACTCTTCCATAAAGGCCAGATTTGTGCAATATACGACTGATTGTTGTCCTATGGACAGAGTCTCCCACCTCAGCTGTAGATCTCTGCAGTTCATCCAGAGTGATCATGGGCCTCTTGGCTGCATCTCTGATCAGTCTTCTCCTTGTATGAGCTGAAAGTTTAGAGGGACGGCCAGGTCTTGGTAGATTTGCAGTGGTCTGATACTCCTTCCATTTCAATATTATCGCTTGCACAGTGCTCCTTGGGATGTTTAAAGCTTGGGAAATATTTTTGTATCCAAATCCGGCTTTAAACTTCTTCACAACAGTATCTCGGACCTGCCTGGTGTGTTCCTTGTTCTTCATGATGCTCTCTGCGCTTTTAACGGACCTCTGAGACTATCACAGGTGCAGGTGCATTTATACGGAGACTTGATTACACACAGGTGGATTGTATTTATCATCATTAGTCATTTAGGTCAACATTGGATCATTCAGAGATCCTCACTGAACTTCTGGAGAGAGTTTGCTGCACTGAAAGTAAAGGGGCTGAATAATTTTGCACGCCCAATTTTTCAGTTTTTGATTTGTTAAAAAAGTTTGAAATATCCAATAAATGTCGTTCCACTTCATGATTGTGTCCCACTTGTTGTTGATTCTTCACAAAAAAATACAGTTTTATATCTTTATGTTTGAAGCCTGAAATGTGGCAAAAGGTCGCAAAGTTCAAGGGGGCCGAATACTTTCGCAAGGCACTGTAAAAGAAAGCTACGGCAAAATTGATACTGTGAGATTTCAAAATGTTTAAAACCACGACCAGAGAGCAACTGTCAACGAATACAGCAAAGAGCTGAGTTCATGTTTAAATTCTTACTCAGTACTGTCAAAACTTTGTTTAGAACACTTTTATGAGCCATAAAATGCACATTCTTCCTATTTCCACGCAGTAATGAATGAGTAGGAAAGAGTATGTTTCGGCTTACGTTGTTGTTATTATTAGCGGCTTGGTCTTTTTTAAATCAAGGAATATTTCATTTTCTCTGTTCATAGGAGTAACAACATGAATGTGTGCATGGGGCAGAAATAATGCGGTGTAACTTGAGTTTCGCCATCAGCTTGGAAGACGGTGCCCCTTTTTGGTCAGTGTCAGTGGGAAGGACCCTCGGTCTTCTGCTCTCTCTCTCTTTCCGGTGGGGCTGACAGATGCAGGAACCATCAGCCCAGTAAAATAAAAAGCACATTATTTAAATGTATACTCACTCAGTTGTGCCTCACAAGTAATACAACAATTGATGTATTACCAGTGTGAACATATAGCCTACCTCAAATTTTGAAATATAATTTAAAAAAATGTCCCAAACAACAATGCATTGGCAGGTCAATTCAAGCAAAGCCGGTATGTGGTGATAATGTATTGGGCCTATAGCTTACTGCACAAACCTCATTGCTACAGAACTGTTTTTAATTGGTTAATGTTGCATAGGCTTACATTTTTTAAGTCATGTTAATAAAAAATCAGTGCGGTAGATCTCAGCTTGCATTTTTACTCAGAAAGTGATCTTGACCGCCTTACTAAATAATACATCTAATACATGTGTGAAATTGGTTTTGATTCAGAATGGACCATTATCATGCAGCTGTCTCGAAACAGGGTCAGGAGGAAAAAATACCTATGAATATCTATGAACTTAAATAGCGAACGGAGGACGCTTTTCCCGTGGATCATTTTCATGCCAGCCAGGTAGACTGTGATGGAAATGTTATACTTGTTCTTTTCTAACAACTAATTTCTGTGTTCTATTTATGTACTGTTCTAATAACCAATTTCTGTGTTCATGCAAGTGAATGATTGAACAAATCCTCACTTATTGCTATCTACAATTTGGCAGTACGCCCAGACCTTGTTTTGAGAACGAAAGATATCTCAGTTTCAAGGTCTCAGCTTAGAGAGAAGAAGCCTCATGAGCTATTGGTCGGTCACATGAATGAAGCAAAACGTTCATCATGCAAATATGACTTGTCTGCAGTATAAAAGGGAATTAACGGGACTGCCCGGTTAGAGCTCCTGACAGACATTCACTATGGTGCATCGAGTTGTTTGAACCTCTCCAGTGCGCTGATAATAAACAATGATTAATTTAAGATTGACTTTGAGTGTCCCTGTGTAAGAATTTCCACAACAGCTATACTCCTGTTGTAAAGATCAGCAATGTGCTTAATATTAGGAAAGTTGAGAAATAAACATAGTAGGCCTAGCCTATAGGATGCTGATGGGATCCTCCTGTTTTTAATAGAGGCCATCACTCTGTTTCCTCGCTCAATTGCATAGCCAATAGAAATGTTGTGCAACATGAGCTCTCATGAAGTGTTTTATTAGATTTTCGATTACATTTGCATTGATGTCAGCATGATTAGAGGGACAATAGAGTGCTGAGTACCAGACAGTTAGCAAGTTTGGTAGGCTACTAATGACCATCAGCAGCATCAGAGCTTGGAGAAGCCTAATTACGTGACTAAACGGTCACATGGAATTTGACTGTCTTCCGGTGTGGCGGAAATATGGTCACCGCAACAGTCCTAACCACAACCTCTGAACAAAACTACTGACGATAAACACACACCTCCTGACCACAACCACTGAACAAAACTACTGACCACAACCACATAACTGCTGACCACATCTAGTGACCACAAACACAACTACTGACCACATATCTAATCACCATAACTACTGACCAGAACCACTGACAACAATTACTGACTATGACCACACAACTACTGACCACAACCACACAATTACTGACCACACAACTAATGACAAAAACAACACACCTACTGACCACACAACTCCTGGACCACACAACTACTGACCACAACCACACAATTTCTGACCACACATCTAAATCCCCATAACTACTGACCACCACAACTACTGACCACAACCACTGACCACACAACTACTGACCAAACAACTACTGACCCCAACCACATCTACTGACCACACACCTACTGACCTAACCTACTGACAACAACCACATACCTACTTACCAAAACTACTGAACACTACTCACCACAATAAAACATCTACGGACCACAACTACTGACCATCACTACTAACCACAATCCCACAACTACTGAACAACACAACTGCTGACCACAGCTACTGACTAGGAAGTTGTGGTCAGCAATTTTTTTTACTTCTTCCACTACAACAAAAAAACTTTAAAGAGCTTAGCAAGCCCCACAACTTTACTTTTAAAGTTACAATCTAATTGTTGAAAGATTGTGTGTTTTTACTCTCTAATCATGGCATTAGGATGTTTAATTACAGACATATATTTGTAAAAAATGTATCACTTGATTTAATTTCAGAGAGACAAATCATGTTTTTATTGCAGAATGCTATATCCATCAAAAGTAACAAATTAATAAAGAACTGGACAAATTATACATTTGTGACATCAATGTTGAACTGTTATTTTATTAAATATGAGATCTGTATATAAAAAAAATATATTTTCATATTTTATTTTTTGTTGTTCTATTTTACCCCCTTTTGCTCACCAATTTCGATCTCGTCTCAATGCCGCAACTCCAACGGGATCGGGAGGTGAAGGTCGAGTAATGCGTCCTCCTAAACATGACCCGCCAAACCGTGCTTCTTAACACCCACCCTGTTAACCCAGAAGCCAGCCGCACCAATGTGTTGGAGGAAACTGACGGTCAGCCTGCAGGAGCCCAGCCCACCACAAGTAGTCGCTAGAGCCTAGTTGGTTAAGCCACAGAAAAAGGAATCAACCTTCCCAATACCCATGATTGGCTGAGATAATGAGTGGGTTGTACATGCCGAGAGATGAGTTTGGATTGGTCTGCCATATAGCGTGGATCTGTCTATTTGAGCTGGTCAGATTGTGTAGGATAACCTGTGTGACGCTGCTTTTTTTTGCAATGTATCGCGTATTAAAACATAATGAAAGACTCCAGTATGCAAGTATCCATTTCAATAGAACATCACTGCAACAACTGTTTCAGAGCACTCTCGTCTGAGTGTGCTGCTGCTCTGCACATTTCTAGGTACAGTGAAAGTGAAACGTACCTGATAATTACGCATTTAAAAAAGTATTACGTTTTACGTTACATTTTATTTTCATTAACTTAGTGTTATTTTGTTGTTTGCAGGTGTACTATCCTTCTGACCCTATGCAGCCAGCTCCCATCTACTATCCTTCTAACCCTATGTAGCCAGGTCCCATCTACTATCCTTCTGACCCTATGTAGCCAGGTCCCATCTACTATCCTTCTGACCCTATGTAGCCAGGTCCATCTACTATCCTTCTGACCCTATGTAGCCAGGTTCCATCTACTATCTTTCTGACCCTATGTAGCCAGGTCCATCTACTATCCTTCTGACCCTATGTAGCCAGGTCCCATCTACTATCCTTCTGACCCTATGCAGCCAGGTCCCATCTACTATCCTTCTGACCCTATGTAGCCAGGTCCCATCTACTATTCTTCTGACCCTATGTATCCAGGTCCCATCTACTATCCTTCTGACCCAGGTCCCATCTACTATCCTTCTGACCCTATGTAGCCAGGTCCCATCTACTATCCTTCTGACCCTATGTAGCCAGGTCCCATCTACTATTCTTCTGACCCTATGTAGCCAGGTCCCATCTACTATCCTTCTGACCCTATGTAGCTAGGTCCCATCTACTATCCTTCTGACCCTATGCAGCCAGGTCCCATCTACTATCCTTCTGACCCAGGTCCATCTACTATCCTTCTGACCCTATGTAGCAAGTCCATCTACTATCCTTCTGACCCTATGTAGCAACCCCATCTACTATCCTTCTGACCCTATGTAGCCAGGTTCCATGTACTATCCTTCTGACCCAGGTCCCATCTACTATCCTCCTGACCCTATGTAGCCAGGTCCCATCTACTATCCTTCTGACCCTATGTAGCCAGGTCCCATCTACTATCCTTCTAACCCTATGCAGCCAGGTCCCATCTACTATCCTTCTGACCCTATGCAGCCAGGTCCCATCTACTATCCTTCTGACCCAGGTCCATCTACTATCCTTCTGACCCTATGTAGCAAGTCCATCTACTATCCTTCTGACCCTATGTAGCAACCCCATCTACTATCCTTCTGACCCTATGTAGCCAGGTTCCATGTACTATCCTTCTCACCCTATGTAGCCAGGTCCCATCTACTATCATTCTGACCCTATGTAGCCAGGTCCCATCTACTATCCTTCTGACCCTATGCAGCCAGGTCCCATCTACTATCCTTCTGACCCAGGTCCATCTACTATCCTTCTGACCCTATGTAGCAAGTCCATCTACTATCCTTCTGACCCTATGTAGCAACCCCATCTACTATCCTTCTGACCCTATGTAGCCAGGTTCCATGTACTATCCTTCTGACCCAGGTCCCATCTACTATCCTCCTGACCCTATGTAGCCAGGTCCCATCTACTATCCTTCTGACCCTATGTAGCCAGGTCCCATCTCCTATCCTTCTAACCCTATGCAGCCAGGTCCCATCTACTATCCTTCTGACCCTATGCAGCCAGGTCCCATCTACTATCCTTCTGACCCAGGTCCATCTACTATCCTTCTGACCCTATGTAGCAAGTCCATCTACTATCCTTCTGACCCTATGTAGCAACCCCATCTACTATCCTTCTGACCCTATGTAGCCAGGTTCCATGTACTATCCTTCTGACCCAGGTCCCATCTACTATCCTCCTGACCCTATGTAGCCAGGTCCCATCTACTATCCTTCTGACCCTATGTAGCCAGGTCCCATCTACTATCCTTCTGACCCTATGCAGCCAGGTCCCATCTACTTTCTAACTCCTCGCAACTGCAGTGGCCAAAACAAGAACACGTTTGTGCTCTGGTATTGTGCCTGGCAGACCATGCACAAGCTGCAACACAGTCTGGACCTTCACTTCCTGATCACAGGCCACACCAAGTTTGCCTCTGACTGGTGCTTCTGCCTCATCAAGCAAAGCTTCAGAAATACCAGAGTGAACACTTTGTCTGAGATTGCTGGTGTTGTGAAGGACAGCACTGTGACAGGGGTCAACATCCCACAGCTGGTTGGACTGGAGGATGGTACGGTGCTGGTGGAAAGCTATGGTTGGCAACAACACCTGACTCTGTATTTCAGGCCGCTGACACAGATCAAGCAGTACCAGCACTTCAGGTGAATATAATTTTAATTAAATTGTATGAGGTTATTATTCTTATCTAAACTTGGGAGGTGAATTGATGTTATGCTATTTCCTGTTTTACAGCTTCGGTGCTCTGGAGCCTGGTGTTGTTGTCGCCAAGGAGTGTTCGGACTCAGTCGGGACCATGTTTTAGCTGCTGTGCAACACTGACATCCTTCCTCCCACAGGTGGTCTGCCTGTACAAGCACCACCTGGACTGGACACAGCTAGACAAACTTATGTTTTTGAGAAGATTCAGGAGTTTTGCGACGAAGACGCTATGGACATCACATGCCCTGCACCAAAGTCAAAGACAGGACAGAAACAGGCTCGCCAAATATAGATTCCCTTGTTCATGCATGGTTCGGATGGACCAGTCATCAGCACTATATGCAGTGCCTATATTCAAATGACTCTCTCCTCACACACACACACACACACACACACACACACACACACACACACACACACACACACACACACACACACACACACACACACACACACACACGTTGCTGCTACTATTTTATTTTTTTATCCTGCTGCTCAGCCACTTTACCCCTGATTGTATGCATATACAATTGAAGTCAGAAGTTTACATACACTTAGGTTGAAGTCATTAAAGCTCGTTTTTTCAACCACTCCATAAATGTCTTGTTAACAAACTATAGTTTTGGCAAGTCGGTTAGAACATCAACTTTGTGCATGACACAAGTAATTCTTTCCTCATATTATCTTCTACCAGATCTAATGTGTTATATTCTCCTACATTAATTTCATATTTCCACAAACTTCAAAGTGTTTCCGTACAAATGGTATCAAGAATATGCATATCCTTGCTTCAGGTCCTGAGCTACAGGCAGTTAGATTTGGGTATGTCATTTTAGGCGGTCCGATCCTTAAGATGACCCATAAGCAATCATTTCTGCTGAAAAAACACTTACATTTTGGGGGGGAAATAAACTCCTCAAATGTACTGAATAAGCATTCCTTTCAATAATTTTGTTTACATAGAATTAAGCATAATGATTATGGCTATAGATTGCAGGAAAAAGCTGTTGCAAAATTCTCCAACTTCTGGTTGGGGTGTCTAGCCCCCCTTCAGACCAGCCACCGAGCCATCCTCACGTACTTTGCTAATCTTTATCAAGGGTGTCAATAATTTCAGACCCCAATACAAAACATTCCCGAAAATGATTTGTTCTCTTTATGCTTGATTCTGATTCAGGTTGAGCCAAGTTCACGTGGCCAGACCCGAGTCCAAAGCGAAAAATCTACGACATATAGTATGGAAACGCATGTAAATCTGTTCCGAGTGGTACCTAGATCCAGTGAATCTGTTCGACTTGGCCGATACATACTGTCAAATCAGTTTCCTCGCAGACCTTAATTAAATGATCAGTCAAAGTACGCCATAAACAACTGACACCCTTGAAGACCAGAGGAAGGTCTCGTGACAGAAATGCACTCATGAGGCACTAACATACTCATGTCTATTGGACCCCTCTTCATTAGCACACACCAAAACAAAATGTTTTGTACAGGAAGATGAAAATGATTATCTCAGGTAGTCCCATATGTGGTACACATTTGTTCAGTTTGCTTCTTTTTGAGAGTTTCAATATGGTGCAGAGATCCATAGTTTCTAGAGTTACGTATACTGTAATTATTATGTCTTGGACTGCAAAATGAATTCCCCTGCAGGGACAATAACATTGTAATTGAATTGAGCTGCTTTCAGATTTGATGAAACGCTAGTCTACTAATGGACCTTTTGATAATTGACGGTCCGCTAAATGCGCATGCTGATGGTGATTGGTTGAGTGACTAGAGTAGTTTCTTCAATAGGATTCTCCACTCCATGTGAAGACTAGATTTGTGTAGAATTAAAGCCAGAACACCAAAGTTGTAGGCTATGCATCTTCCAACAGTCACACTTTCTAAAAGCTTGTTGGAAAGATCATCTCCACGAAAATATTTTTAAAAGGATAGTGTGAGATATTACCAATTGCAGTTTGAAGGAAGTTGCTAAGTAGCGTTAGTGCAATGACTGGTAAACCTCCAGTCATTGCGCTAACGCTAAGTAGAAATGCTCGCTAAACTACAGATGTAGGATCTTAATTTGATCGCCCTCTTGCAGGACAACTTTCCTGAAATGCAGGAAATGTAAAATGTATAGTGTATTTGAGGTTTAAAAAGGCTTTTGAAGTTTAATTTCCACTTTGACATTTCAGACATGATTTTCCCTTATGAATAATGTATCGACATCTACAAAAATATCTATTAAATTACAATCCACATTTCCTGTTGCTGCAGCAACATTTTTCTGCTGTAAACTGGCTCAACGAAGATTCTACCTTCAACTTCCTTCAAACTGCACGTAGAGACAGAAAAATTGTATCCATGAGTTAATCTGACTCTGGTTAAGTAGAAAAAGGGCTTAAAAGCCAAAATATCGCTTTAATTAAAGCCTTCAAAGTGATTGTCTTTTACAATGATATTCACTTGACCACGGCCCAACTACTGCTGGCATGAATTTTGCAGGTTGGATTTTGAATGCTAGTATAAAATACAGTATACAGTGCCTTCGGAACGTATTCAGACCCCTTTGATATTTTTGACATTTTGTTACATGATAGCCTTATTCTAATGAATGATAGCCTTATTTTTTAAATCCACATCAATCTTGACACAATACCCCATAATGACAAAGCAAAACAATTTTATAGAAATGTTAGCAAATATCACATCTACACAAGTATTCAGACCCTTTACTCTTTGTTGAAGCACCTTTGGCAGCGATTACAACCTCGGGTCTTCTTGGGTATGACGTTACAAGCTTGTATTTGGGGAGTTTCTCCCATTCTTCTCTGGGATCGTTTCTGCACAGCTATTTTCAGGTCTCTCCAGAGATGCTCGATTAGGTTCAAGGCTGGCTCTAGCTGGGCCACTCAAGGACATTCAGAGACTTGTCCTGAAGCCACTCCTGCATTGTCTTGGCTGTGTGCTTAGGGTCGTTATCCTGTTGGAAGATGAACCTTCTCCTCAGCCTAAGGTCCTGAGCACTCTGGAGCAGGTTTTCATCAAGGATCTCTCTGTACTTTGCTCCGTTCATCTTTGCCTTGATCCTGACTAGTCTCCCAGTCCCTTCCGCTAAAAAACACCTCCACAGCATGATTCTGCCACCACCATGCTTCACCGTAGGGATGGTGCCAGGTTCACTCCAGAAGTGATGCTTGGCATTCAGGCCAAAGACTTCAATATTGGTTTCATCCGACCAGAGAATCTTGTTTCTCGTGGTCAGAGTCTTTAGGTGCCTTTTGGCAAACTCCAAGCGGGCTGTGATGTGCCTTTTACTGGGAAGTGGCTTCCGTCTGGCCACTACCATAAACTCTTGATTGGTGGAGTGCTACAGAGATGGTTGCCCTTCTGGAAGGTTCTCCCATCTCCACAGAGGAACTCTAGAGCTCTGTCAGAGTGGCCATCGGGTTCTTGGTCACCTCCCTGACCAAGGTCCTTCTCCCCTGATTGCTCAGCTTGCCCCAGCGGACAGCTTTAGGAAAAGTCTTGGTGGTTCCAAACTTCTTCCATTTAAGAATGATGGAGGCCACTGTGTCCTTGGGGACCTTCACTGCTGCCCAAAAAATGTGTACCCTTTCCCAGATCTGTGCCTCGACACAATCCTGTCTCGGAGCTCGACAGACAATTCCTTGGTCTTGTTTTTTTGCTCTGACATGCACCGTCAACTGTGGAACCTTATATATACAGTGCCTTGCGAAAGTATTCGGCCCCCTTGAACTTTGCGACCTTTTGCCACATTTCAGGCTTCAAACATAAAGATATAAAACTGTATTTTTTTGTGAAGAATCAACAACAAGTGGGACACAATCATGAAGTGGAACGACATTTATTGGATATTTCAAACTTTTTTTACAAATCAAAAACGGAAAAATTGGGCGTGCAAAATTATTCAGCCCCCTTAAGTTAATACTTTGTAGCGCCACTTTTTGCTGTGATTACAGCTGTAAGTCGCTTGGGGTATGTCTCTATCAGTTTTGCACATCGAGAGACTTGGATGGAGAGCATTTGTGAACAGCAGTTTTCAGTTCTTTCCACAGATTCTCGATTGGATTCAGGTCTGGACTTTGACTTGGCCATTCTAACACCTGGATATGTTTATTTTTGAACCATTCCATTGTAGATTTTGTTTTATGTTTTGGATCATTGTCTTGTTGGAAGACAAATCTCCGTCCCAGTCTCAGGTCTTTTGCAGACTCCATCAGGTTTTCTTCCAGAATGGTCCTGTATTTGGCTCCATCCATCTTCCCATCAATTTTAACCATCTTCCCTGTCCCTGCTGAAGAAAAGCAGGCCCAAACCATGATGCTGCCACCACCATGTTTGACAGTGGGGATGGTGTGTTCAGGGTGATGAGCTGTGTTGCTTTAACGCCAAACATAACGTTTTGCATTGTTGCCAAAAAGTTCCATTTTGGTTTCATCTGACCAGAGCACCTTCTTCCACATGTTTGGTGTGTCTCCCAGGTGGCTTGTGGCAAACTTTAAGCGACACTTTTTATGGATATCTTTAAGAAATGGCTTTCTTCTTGCTACTCTTCCATAAAGGCCAGATTTGTGCAATATACGACTGATTGTTGTCCTATGGACAGAGTCTCCCACCTCAGCTGTAGATCTCTGCAGTTCATCCAGAGTGATCATGGGCCTCTTGGCTGCATCTCTGATCAGTCTTCTCCTTGTATGAGCTGAAAGTTTAGAGGGACGGCCAGGTCTTGGTAGATTTGCAGTGGTCTGATACTCCTTCCATTTCAATATTATCGCTTGCACAGTGCTCCTTGGGATGTTTAAAGCTTGGGAAATATTTTTGTATCCAAATCCGGCTTTAAACTTCTTCACAACAGTATCTCGGACCTGCCTGGTGTGTTCCTTGTTCTTCATGATGCTCTCTGCGCTTTTAACGGACCTCTGAGACTATCACAGTGCAGGTGCATTTATACGGAGACTTGATTACACACAGGTGGATTGTATTTATCATCATTAGTCATTTAGGTCAACATTGGATCATTCAGAGATCCTCACTAAACTTCTGGAGAGAGTTTGCTGCACTGAAAGTAAAGGGGCTGAATAATTTTGCACGCCCAATTGTTCAGTTTTTGATTTGTTAAAAAAGTTTGAAATATCCAATAAATGTCGTTCCACTTCATGATTGTGTCCCACTTGCTGATGATTCTTCACAAAAAAATACAGTTTTATATCTTTATGTTTGAAGCCTGAAATGTGGCAAAAGGTCGCAAAGTTCAAGGGGGCCGAATACTTTCGCAAGGCACTGTATTTACAGATCATGTCAAATCTATTGGATTTCCCAGAGGTGGAATCCAATCAAGTTGTAGAAACATCTCAAGGATGATCAATGGAAACTCAATTTTGAGTCTCATAGCAAAGGGTCCAAATACTTACATAAATAAGGTATTTCTGTTATAAATGTTTTATAAATTTGCAAAAATGTCTAAAAACCTTTTAGCTTTGTCGTTATGGGGTATTGAGTGTAGATTGCTGAGGATTTTGTTACGCTGTAACGTAACAAAATGTGGTCTGAATATTTCCCGAAGCCACTGTACATCCCTTCTGTACATTCATATCCAGCAGCAGGTTAGGACAGTATCTCCTATTATATAAAAATGCAATCTTATCTAGATGTATTGTGTGCTACAGAGCAGTGAGGTTAACTCGCATACAGTGGACTTGAATGTCATTGTGTTGTAGAAAAAGTCCAGAGATTTTCAATGTGTTGAGTGGACGGAGAACCAACAGTTTGACAGGTCAGAAAATAACTTCCCAAAAACTGGTTGAATCAATATTTTTTCCATGTCATTTTAACAAAGAAATTCTATGTGATGACGTTGAATCAATGTGGAAAACTAATTTGGATTTGAAAAAATGTCATTGATGTAAAGGCATTTCATATTTTTTTCACTCAACTTTTAACCTTAATCCAAAGACATGGTATTAATCAAATTAAATGTTTTGTTGATTTCACGTTGAATTCACATTACTTGACAACTCAACCAAATGTAAATCAAAACTAGACATGGAACTGACGTTTGTGCCCAGTGGTTTGGTTCAATTCCATCTGTGTGGTCAGCTCTCACAATGGTGGAAATACTTGGAAAGTATTGAAAAGAGCACTTACTGTGAGTCCCATTAGGTACTGTATTTAGAGGAGAAAAAGTGGCATGGCTCAAAGTAGATGAAATTAGAGTGAACACAGCAGCAACATGTGCCGAAACCATAGAAACCCATGTTTATTATTATAATTTCATTACTGTAAATGAAATATGTTTTATTGGGGTATTATAGCACTCCTACAATGCAATAAAATCCATAATGTATTATTGTAGCTCCCTACTTTCACCTAACTGCGCTATAATTTGACTAGCTAATGCTGTGTCGACAAATAGTATGGCACATAACAGGCTGTGCAATGTGCAGCCCCCAAAGTGGGTAACTTTGATTCTGTCACAAGGTCAATCATTTGTTAATTGAATTAAACGTTAGAGCTTTGAGTCATGTATTCACTGGCCTTGCCCAACACTTCGAGCACTAGTCTAGAATGCTACCTCTTGTATTTAAAAGTGAACTGAATGGATGAGCGCCTTATTGTCTTTCACTACAGTTTTCAACTCATGGGACTCGTCCAGGTAAAAACATTGAAGGGAGTTGTTTGTCTGACAGAGTAAGTCTTAGGCAAATATCAGACATGAGGTAAGCTACTGAGTGAACGCAACAGCTTCAGGCGGAGCTGGGAACGACGTCTCGGGGTGTTCCAGAAGTCTTTCTTTGGACACTGTGTTAACTAACCTCCAAACGAGCTTCAATGCCATACAACACTCCTTCCATGGCCTCCAACTGCTCTTAAATGCTAGTAAAACCAAATACATGCTTTTCAACCGTTCTAATCCTCCTCCTTTGCAAACCAGTATCTCTACTTGCACATCATTATCTGCTCATTTATCACTCCAGTGTTAATCTGTTAATCTCTGTGTTGTTGTTTGTGTCGCACTGCTTTGATTTATTTTGGCCAGGTCGCAGTTGTAAATGAGAACTTGTTCTTAACTAGCCTACCTGGTTAAATAAAGGTGAAAAAATATATACAAAAATACAAATAAATTGCCCTGAGTCAAGAGGTGAACTATTGGGATCAGTGCATGTTGTTATCTCCATGTGTACTTAGCTGAACAATAATAGATCAATGGTTTGAGTAACATTCTACTGAAACAGGATTGTGTGTGTGTGTGTGTGTTTTCCTGAAAAATAATCAATCAGTTTAAACTTTTCAATTTCTGTATGTTAAGAATTTGTCTGAATAAGAATATATTTTTTCAGGGCGACAGATGCTTTACAGCTGTGAGATCCCACTTACAAGAAACAGCCTGTCCACCCACTTAGTATCCAATTTGAACTTGGTCATGTATTGACGTCAATGGAAGACTAATGTGAAAAAGTGAAAAAGAGACAAAGTGGAAGAATTTAGAAATGATTAACTAAAAGACGACTGGAAGCAATGGCCCATGCTAACAGCAATAAGCAGTCCCATCTACAAAGAAGACCCACGGTCAGAGACAGAACATCAAGGAAGTAAAAATGTGGGCATTAAGGGTTCAGCTGATTTCTTTTGGCATCTCAATAAATGGAACTAGAACATTCCGAAGCCTTTGCCATCGGAACTTCTGACGGTGTCTTCCATTGTTCCAACATTCCCGGTATTCCAGAATCCATTCTCTGACCTTGGTTGGGGACAGAAATCTGCCACCATTCACACTGATAACATTGTTATCTTTATGCAGGAACTGATATCGGCCTCGGTAAGCTGACAAGGGAGTTTGATGATCAATCCTTGATAGGTCAAGTTCCAGGGCGTGTCCCTGGTAAAAGGACCTATGAGGATGCCTGACTTTGAAAGCACAAGTCCTAAGCACTGACAATTTTGATGTTATCAAACCGAACATCCCAATCTAAGGGGAACATACTGTATACACTGAATATATAAAACATTAAGAACACCTTCTCTTTCCATGACAGACTGACGAGGTGAATCCAGGTGAAAGCTTTGATCCCTTATTGATGTCACTTGTTAAATACACTTCAAACAGTGTAGAAGAAGGGGAGGAGACAGGTTAAAGGAGGATTTTTAAGCCTTAAGACCATTGAGGATGAATGGGCAAAACAGAAGATTTAAGTGGCTTTGAATGGGGTATGGTATTAGGTGCCAGGCGCACCGGTTTGTGTCAGGAACTACACGCTGCTGGGTTTTTCACACAACAGTTTCCCGGGTGTATCAAGAGTGGTCAACCATCAAAGGATCTCCAGGCAACTTGACAACTGTGTGCACCATTGGAGTCAACATGGGCCAGCATCCTTGTGGAACGCATTTCACAATTTGTACAGTCCATGCTCTGACGAATTGAGGCTGTTCTGAAGGTAAAAAGGGCAGTTGCAACTCAATATTAGGAAGGTGTTCCTAATGTTTGGTATACTCAATGTATTTCTTCAGTGGTAGGCTGACAGAATGGGTTGCACCCATTACATTGTAATAGGTGCGTGCTGGTGGCAGGGAAGTCAGGCGCAGGAGAAAGAACTTGGTATGAACGGAGTCGTTAAATAAATGCTCACAAACTCCGAAAACCAACATATACAAAATAATAAAAGTGGCATACAAAACCCGTCACACACCAGAACATAACTTGCACATAACATACAATCAAACAATCACCAGCAAGGACATGAGGGGAAACAGAGGGTTAAATACACAACATGTAATTGATGGGATTGGAACCAGGTGTGATGGAAGACAAGACAAAACCTATGGAAAATGAAAAATGGATCAGTGATGGCCCCCCCCAGACCCAGCTTCCGACAGGGGAGGCGGAGGGGCAGGTTTCAGGGTCGAGAGCCAGACCCGGGCCACCGGGGGCCTGCGAACACCGGTGCCTCGCTGCGGTGACGGTCTGCGCCAGAAAGGTGGACATGTTTCCTCCGTGCGCCGGAACCAGTCGTCCACTGCAGGAGCCTCGGTCTGACTCTGATGCCATCTCTGGCCAGGGCATGAACGTAGCCCTCTCCCCTGGCCAGTCCTGGCAATAAGACCTCAGAAACCTACCCACTTCCTGGTTAACTCTCTCCACCTGCCCGTTACTCTCGGGGTGAAAACCTGAGGTAAGGCTGACGAGACACCCAGACGTTCCATGAACACTCTCCAGACCCTCGACGTGAACTGGGGACCCCGATCAGATACTATATCCTCAGGCACACCGTAGTGCCGGAAGACGTGTGTAAACAGAGCCTCAGCAGTCTGTAGGGCCGTAGGGAGACCGGGCAAAGGGAGGACACAACAGGACTTAGAAAAACGACCAGGATCGCGCACCGTCCGACCGATACCAGGATGACCAGAGGAGGGTGACGTATGGGCCCAATAGATCAGCCGATCGCGGCCAGCAGACGCCCAGCCGGACACTGCAGGGGAGCGGGCTCTGTACGCAACGCCTGCTCCATGTCCGCATCCAGCTCCCACGCTTCCGGTGCCACCAGGCAAGAGGCCGGGAGTATGGGAGTGGGATCCATGGGCCGCTCCTCTGTGTCATACATCCAGGACATTGCGTCTGCCTTTGCGTTCTGGGAACCTGGTCTGTAGGATAGGGTGAAAACAAAACGTGTAAAAAAACATGGCCCATCTTGCCGGGCTAGGATTCAGTCTCCACGCCGCCCAGATGTACTCCAGATTGCGGTGGTCAGTCCAAATGATAAAAGAGTGTTTAGCCCTCTCAAGCCAATGTCTCCATGCCTTCAAAGCCTTGACAACAGCCAACTGTTTCAAGTCCTGGTCCCCCACGTCATAGATTCACTCCACCGGGCTGAGCTTCTTCGAAAAGAAGGAACAGGGGCGGAGCTTTGGTGGAGTACCCGAACGCTGAGAGCACGGCTTCTATCCCAGCCTCGGTCGCGTCTACCTCCACTATGAACGCCAAAGAGGGATCCGAATGAGCCAGCACGGGAGCCGAGGTAAACAGAGCCCTCAGCTGACCAAAAGCCCTGTCCGCCTCAGCCGACCACTGCAAACGCACCTGTCCCCCCTTCAGCAGTGAGGTATTGGGAGCCGCTACCTGACCAAAGCCCCTAGAAACCGCTGCACCCCCTTTACCGAGGTGGGAGTCGGCCAATTACTCACTCTCCATCTCCACCCCTGAAGTGGAAATGCAGTGTCATAGGAAGGAGACGGACTGTTGGAAAAACAGACATTTCTCAGCCTTGACATACAGGTCATGCTCCAACAGTCAACCAAGCACCCTGCGCACCAGGGACACATGCTCGGTGCGCGTAGCGTAGTATAACAGAATGTTGTCGATATACACCACTACACCCTGCCCATGCAGGTCCTGGAAAATCTTGCCTACAACGGCTTGGAAGACTGATGGAGCATTCATCAACCCGTACGGCATGACAAGGTACTCATATTGCCCTGAGGAGGTACTAAATGCCGTCTTCCACTTGTCCCCCTCCCGGCAGGTTGTAAGCGCTCCTGAGATCCAACTTTGTGAAGAAGCGAGCCCTGTGCATTGACTTGATCTCACTGGCTATGACAGGTAGAGGGTAACTGTACCTCACAGTGATTTGGTTGATGCCTCGATAGTCGCGAGAGCCAAATCGTGATATTCAGGGGGAATGCGCACCAACGGAAAACCCTAAACACCTACCTGAGCACTCTCGCAACCACCCCATGAGAACCCTCTGTGGCCAAGAAACAGTGGGGTTATGACAAGCTAACCAGGGTAGGCCCAGCACCACAGGAAATGCAGGAGAGTCAATAAGGAAGATACTAATTTTCTCTGTATGACCCCCCTGGGTCCTAAAAACCAGGGCAAACTCCTGGGTGCTCCTCGTCTCCTGCCTCAGATGGTAGAGGCGCTCACCTGCCGCTCTACCCTCGGGCAGGTGGTCGAAGACTGCCCGGAAACGGCGGGTGAACTCCTCAAACTGGTCCAACGCCGCATCTCCCTCTCTCCACACGGCATTGGCCCACTCCAGGGCTCTCCCTGTGAGGTACGAGACGAGGGCGGACACCCTCTCACGGCCCGATGGAGCCGGGTGAACGGTGGCCAGATATAGGTCTAATTGTAATAAGAACCCCTGGCAGTTCGCAGCCCTCCCGTCGTACTCCTGGGGCAAGGAGAGACGGATCCCACTGGGTTCAGGCGGGAAAGGGGTGCTCAGGGGAGACCCCGGTTGTGCTGGTGGAAGTGCTGGAAGAACTCCCTGTCTCTCCCAGCAGTCCATTGTCTGGACAACGCGATCCATGGCGGTGCCAAGATGGTGAAGCATAACCACATGCTCCTGGACGCGCTCCTCCACCTCAATGGTCGGGGCACTTTCTCCTGCTGACTCCATAACTAACTACGACACAGAGTTTTTCACGTTCTGGTCAGAAACATGGCCAAGAAAAACTCAAGGCTCTTACTATGACTTATGGGCAAAACACGATTCTCTACTTTAGAATAGACAGAGCCATGGCAGCAGGTACAGCTTTTTGAACCACATTTAATCGTTAGTTTTTCTCTTTCCAGGCTCTTGGCCAGAACAAATGGGAGGCCATCCACAGCTGCCTAAACACATCTTCTGAACAATGAACATTCAACGTAAACACAATCCATCACTAATGAGGGTTTCCTGTTTGTACTGTTTATAAATAGATTTACACAGTTAAACAGTGTAACTACAATACAGAAGCAGACCCCAGCCGAAATGAAAGACTTGTACTCAAATCAAACAGAAGGGTTACATTTAGAAAATGTTAAAAAGCGGTCATATTGTTAGAGCCTGCCATATTGCTGTAAATTACTCCACATGGCATTTGTTCCATGAGTTTGTAATGGAGTGTCATGTGGCTGAAAGCATTCATTGTCGGTCTTGCATTTTTAAATATATTCTGCTTTAATTTAAGTGTTGGAAAAATACTAATTGAAGTCTTGTTTGAAACTAGCCATTATTTGAATTTGCTTGCCACTGCATCAGATAACAGACACGTGCATGCACGTGCACACATACAGTACATACAAACACACACACTGCCCTTTGTCACAGGGTGAGGAGAATAAAGAGAGGAGAAGAGGTTTGTTATGGTGTTTTCAAGGATGTTCTGTTCAGGGACAATGAGAATCCATCCCTCTGATCTGTGACGCATAATCTGTGTGTGTGTGATTCTCATCTGACTGCTAATCCAGGTGACCCACGTACCACCTGGACCACCTGGAACACATACAGAGACACACACATAAACTAGCCATAATGTTATGAAAGGAACCAATGCAGATCAGTGTGCCAAGTCCTGATCCAATCCATGAAACATAATATGCTCTGTGGAACATGCAGGAAGCATGTCCAGAAGAGGATTGCTGTAAAGACCACCATGTGGCTCTTGATATTAGAAATGAATGTTAAGAGAGAGGTATGGTCTAGTCAGTATTCACTAAGTGGAGGGCAATCTGAACAAAATATCAATAACAGTTTGTCCTTATATAGTTCTAAGTGTGAGTCAATAAATCAAAATATAGACAATTTGGTACAATAGTTGTCCTTTAACATTGAAGAGAGTTACAACAAGAGAGCTTTGTAACATCCAGAGAATCCCATGTTGAGGGGGAAACCGGGAAAGCCCTTTACTCTCCTCAACCAATATTTACATTTGTTGTATTTGGTCGCTTCATGCGAAATTATCATTCACAAAGAGGTGTTTGTGAAGATATCATGGGGAAAGTACAACTCGAGAAGGATAAAAAAACAGAATATCCATTTAAAAAACAATCACTTCATAGAAAGAGTTTGGCTGGCGATGTTCAGTGTTAGCCACATAAGCTTCCACATGTAGTGAAACATCCTCAAGAACTATCTGGCAATGGCAGACTTAAATCCTCTTGGCCACATTTAGGCTTGTTGGCATGCACCCATGTAACACCCAAAGATCCTGATATATGAGACAAAAAAGTATTTTGTTGTGATCAGGTTTTATTACTTGCTGATGGGGTTTATAAGATTATGCCTTTCCACGGTGTCCTATGAAAGCATCCAATTTCACTATTCTACTTTGTTGAAAAAGTATCATTTTCTTTCTACTACTGTCTGGAGCCCTCAATCCCTGCCACCGCCCACCATTTTCTCAATGCCATGCACAAAACTGGCCTGATTAGCCAATTTGTTTGGCACATTCATTCAAGGTCTTCTCTTCGCACCACTTCATCATTCCACTTTAGAAAAAAGGTCCATCTAAACTGTCATCAAAATGCAGCTGTGTGGGCGTGTTAAGAGACTTGTTACAAGTGTGGAAAACACCAAAGAGCTGTCTGAATTGACACACTTTCTCCACAGGTCCATGGGCATAGCCAGCTCAAGGGGCTCAACAAACACCCCCCTGCCCAGCTTTCTAATGGATTGCCCTCTACTCTGCCAAAGGAGCCCTGTCAAACAGGTTGTACCAATATACAGAGACAGACGGTCAGACAGCTTACCAGGCCCTTTCACTCTCTCGAAGCCCTGTATTGGTCCGCTTCAGAAGCACTGACTGCAAAGGCCTTTAAAGACCAAAATGTGTGGGAGACAGCATCTAGACTCATGTAGTTATACAAGACATGATGCACTCGTTTGAGAATTGAGTCTTCTGCATTTCCTGATACACAGACACACACAGACCAACGCATCTTGACAATCTATTTGGCGTGTATTCCTTGTCGGTCTGTTAGTAACACAGTAGGATACTTTTCCTGTGTGTGTGTGTGTGTGGCACGCCTGCACATGTGTGTATGTGTGTATGATGGAGAGATTGACAGATACTAAATGGACAGAGACCAAAATAAAGAAGAGCATCAGCCGTAATGACAATATTTCCAAATATCGTTGGAAAACTCTTCTCTTTTCTGGCAGGCACTTTCTGACAGGAATTTGGGAGGTGACCAAAGAGTAACTCTGCGGGTGGCCTGTCGAATCTGCTGTTTTGTGTAATGCCTTAAATCCTCTGGCTGAAACAAAGTGTGTGTGTGTACGTCTGTGTGTGTACATCTATATGTGTACAGTATGTGTGCATATGGGTGTGGGTGGAGTATCAACTTGAATCCGTCTTGCTATTGTTTCTAGCTGTGTGTTAGTTGATAGGACAATTACAATACAGGCAGCCTGCCTCTCCATGGAGCTGGGTCCATCCAGGACAGTAGTCCTGTCTGTAGGTCTGTCTGTAGGCTGTGTTAGTTGGCCATCCTGTAACAAATGACATTTGTTACAGGATGACATCATGTACCTTCAGAATTATTCTGCAATCATAATTTATTTGAAAAACACTTGTTTCCATCATCATTTGTCGCAATATATAAAGTTTGACTAAATAAAAATCAACCGTTGTTGAAAGGATAAAAATGTTGATCTTTCGAAAATGTCTCCTTATATCTCCCGTTTCCATTACACATCACAATGATGTTTTTTGCAACATCGCTTTTGTCTAATAAATATTTATATATACTGTATACAGTGCATTCGGGAAATATTCAGACCCCTGCCCCTTTTCCACATTTTGTTAGGTTACATCCTTGTTCTTAAAATGATCAAATTCTTTATTTTCCCACTTATGCCTGGAAATGTCCCTGTTTATTTTGTTTGGTATCGTCAACCTCCTACTCACCTCCTTAGTTGTGAACTGGTTTCCTAGGCGTGTGTGGTTGTGTTCACGGCTTTAGGTAAATGTTGCATGCCCCTCTGTAGGCTATTTGGTTTATCCTGGTTAAGGGGTGTTTTCATTGTTTATCAGAAACACTCATGGAAACATAATGCATAAACTTGTGCAAATGATCCCTTTGTGGTAATTAACGAGTTAACTATTGGCCATTGTTGGTTAATGTAAATTGTGGAATCGGATTGCCAGTCAAGTGTGTTAACTAGCCTACTGTTAATTGAAAATGTAGCCTACCTGTTTAAAGGTGTGAATGGTCTATTCCAGGTTAGGGGTGGCAGGTCCTTTCAGGATCCTCATTCAGGGAGATTTATTTGTTGTTTAACTATAGCTCTACTCAGATGTGAGTTTATGGGTGTTTTGCCCTGTGTTTGAGGCACGTTTTATTTTTCAAAAGTTAAATACACTTATTTCTCTCAAATTCTGTGCACAAATTTAGTTAGTGACCATTTCTCCTTAGCCAAGAGAATCCACCCACCTGACAGGTGTGGCATATCAAGAAGCAGATTAAACAGCATGATCATTACACAGGTGGACAAAATGAACTGTAACTCATCTTTGAAAATGTTGTATGTTGCGTTAACATATTTTTCATAATTTTTCATCCACCTGTATATTTTGAAAATACTTCTCTGGATCCAGTCTTCTTCATCACCGCCTGCACTGTAAATACATTCTACTGTTTTTTGCCCCTGAAACTCAACAGCCAGGTCCTTGCCTTATTGCTTCATTATGCAGTTTCATAATGCTCTACACAGTGTCTTGCACTACTGGCACAGTACTCAAATAGTTTAGCTTTTGTTCCCTCCATGTGCACTTTCTCTCCTAGTTTAATGTGTTTCATCCTAACAGGAGAGCCATTATGGGGCCTGGGCGCTGATCACGGCTCTGGAAGCCCTACTCAGAGCTATACTGAGCTCTCCAATAACCTTCCATCCCACAGCAAGGGGATCAGTTTCAAACCACTGTCCCCCACCACACACACACACACACACACACACACACACACACACACACACACAAAGACAGATGCACACAGAGACAGACGCACACAGACACACCCAGCGATGTAGTGGTAAAAAAAAAAACATTGGTGGAAAAACTCTGATCGCCAGTCGCTCTGAAAAAAGTAACGCTCCCTATACTTTCAATGCATGTTTCTCCAAAAGGTCAAATGTTTTGCAAAAAAACACACAACAAACAAACATAAGACCCTTCTCTCTGTCTCATCTCACAGAATGCAAGGGCTTTGGTTTCCTGCCCGAGTATGTCAACAATAGTCAGTTCTGTTGATACAACAGCCCACGCAATCCTAGCATCTCCTTCCACAAGAATACTTGCACTGCCAACATGGAGTACGTTTCTCCAATAGACTTGACAAGGAAGACTATTTCAGAGGTGCCAAATTGTTTTTTTGAAGCTGTGGCCTGGGTCTGACTGTCCAGTTGTGGCTGTCTCTCTGCAAAAGAAGGCAAGGACAATCTGGATGTGGTGAGTGCACAAGTTCTTATGACATGAACTACTGGAAGAACTCTGGCTGAAATTCAATCAGCCTTGTTATAGTGATGTTTATGCAGTGTCCTTTAATAAGGACCCTTACAAACTAACACGGCTGCCTGTCTACTACTAGGGTCAGCTCCCTCTCCACACACACACGTTGGGCCTGAAGACATACACACACACAAACACACACTGGGTGAGCTATAGGTTGGGATGCCAATACCGTGGCACATTAACTGAAACGTTGCTTCTACATTGTGTGTCCAGAAACATTACAGTTCTTCTCAATCGCGTAAAAGCATTTTCTGGAACAATGCTATCGATTTTCAGAATAGAGTGCACAATACACAGAACTCTGTGGCCTTTTGTAAAACAGTAAATGTGTTTTTAAAATGTATTTTCCTTCTCAAAACATGAGACTGTTAAATTGCTAATAACTACTGCTCCCCTCTCTGCTTTCCCCCAGACTATCCACACTGACTTTATGCCCATCGACATGTCTCTACCCACTCAGAACACAGACCTTCACCATCATTATTTCACACACACACCCTCACACCTATGATGCTGCTAAAAAATGTTATTGATTCGATTCATTTTTACCATTACACTGCTGTTCATTGAATATTGTTTGCAATTACTATCCATGTATTTAACCTGCTACTGGTCACTATTACTTCTGGGCAATTACACGATAACAGAATTATGCTCTCGGATTTCTGGCCCCACGGAAATCTAATTCACGTTTAAAAAAAAATCCCCATCAAAATCTGTCTGTTTAAGCTAGAGATGTATGTTTTTGTGTATGGGCTACGTCTCAAATCCACCTCATCCACCAATATGGCCCTTCTGCATCTGGGTGGAAAGGTGACAGAGCTAGAGCGGCGTTAGTCTGACCATGAGACATCCCGAAAATCGTCCTTCTCAATTGGCCTATAACCTAACCTCTCACAAACACGATGGTGTTCTCCATTTTCCTCGTCTGAAGTTGGTGCAGCCTCTTCTGTGTATAGCGTCCCAACAGTTTGGGATACACACTAATGTGACCATTTTGTGGATATGTGAGACTCTCACAAACACGTTCAATTAAATATCCAGTTTGTCAACATGTGAATCATTTAAATATCCAACTCAAACTAAAAACTTAAATTAAAGAATAGGAATAAATGTAATTAAACTTTAAATTAACTTTGTCTCCTGCTACTGTCCTCCCTTCCATTGGTATACTGTTATGTTCAGCTCATAGTGTCTCCTGCTACTGTCCTCCCTTCCATTGGTATACTGTTATGTTCAGCTCATAGTGTCTCCTGCAACTGTCCTCTCTTCCACTGGCATACTGTTATGTTCAGCTCATAGTGTCTCCTGCTACTGTCCTCCCTTCCACTGGCGTACTGTTATGTTCAGCTCATAGTGTCTCCTACTACTGTCCTCCCTTCCACTGGCGTACTCTTCAGCTGTACTCTGCTGTCCTGTACTCTAATTTACTCTGCTGTACTGAACTCTAATTTACTCTACTGTACAGTACTGAACATATCTACTGTACTGTGATGTCTATGACTGATTCAGATTCGGTCTGGATCAACCAAGTGTGGTCATGTTTGGGGGCGAAGCTCAATAGAATACTAGCCAGTGTGTAGTATAATACCCAAATATGAAAAAGGATATTATACCCATCATGCAATTTCATTACCCTAATTCAGTTGCTAGATGTAAATCCACTTCCCCTAGGTTTCATGTCATAGCTGACACCCCGTTCTTTCTGCAGATATCTTTGAATATTAAATTGGAAGAGATATTTAACAGTTTTTGGGAAACGTGGTAGCACAAAAATAAAAATCTGTTATCAAACTTTGCATCTGCACAGTTCATCCGGTAAATGTGTTTTTGTAAAGTATTCTGTGTAAATTGTTCAAAGTAGTCATTCTGTGGTTTGCTAAACTTTCAAATCAATGGTTTTTGTTTCGCATACATTTTAAGTTGCTGTATAAAGACAACATATCTGACATTGTGTTCCCATTTGAACTTTGTTGTCAAAAGACTCCAGTCACCCAAGTCATAGACTGTTCTCTCTGCCACACGGCAAACGGTACCGGAGCGCCAGGTCTAGGTCCAAAATTCAGGTCTAGGTCAAGAATTTATGACCATCTATGTTATCTACGTTAATAAATGTCCATGTGGGCTATGTTATGTAGGTAAAACCTCTCATTTTCTCAAACAGAATTAAGGAACATAAAAGTTCAAATCAGGAGAAACGACAGAGATTATCCAGTTGCAGTACATTTTAATGACCAAAAACATGACATTTCTACCTTTAGATGTGGCATAAAGAAAGTCAAGATATCAGACAGGGGAGGTGATATAAATAATACTCTGAGCAAAAGATGTTTTGAGATTTTCAGCCTCCAGACATTCCCAGAAGGTCTTAATGATTAAGACACAATATGCTGCAATAGTTTGTGTCGGGGGGCTAGGGTATTCTCATATCTGGAGAATTATGCTCCCTCTAATTCTCTCTCCTCTCGGAGGACCTGAGCCCTAGGACCATGCCTGGTCATGCTGGTCATGCTGCTGCTCCAGTTTCAACTGTTATGCCTGCGGCTATAGAACCCTGACCTGTTCATTGGATATGCTACCTTGTCCCGGAACTGCTGTTTTCGACTCTCTCTCTACCGCACCTGCTGTTGGCTATGAAAAGTCAACTGACATTTACTCCTGAGGTGCTGACCTGTTGCACCCTCTACAACTACTGTGATTATTATTATCTGACCCTGCTGGTCATCTATGAACGTTCTAACATCTTGGCCATGTTTTGTTATAATCTCCACCCGGCACAGCCAGAGGAGGACTGGCCACCCCTCATAGCCTGGTTCCTCTCTAGGTTTCTTCCTAGGTTCTGGCTTTTCTAGGGAGTTTTTCCTAGCCACCGTTGTTCTACATCAGCATTGCTTGCTGTTTGGGGTTTTAGGCTGGGTTTCTGTACAGCACTTTGTGACATTGGCCGATGTAAAAAGGGCATTATAAATACATTTGATTGATTAAATGCCCATGCATGTTATGTTGTAAATGTGAACATGAGTTAAGGCTGCCACTTCAGACTACTCTGGCGTTTTTTCTTGCACTGTACCCAATGATTTATGAAAACTTACTTGATAGGTCAATGTCCTCACTGAGGTTTTACAGACTTGTTTAATGCGTTTGATGTACACACTTTATTAGAATACTTATGAAATGCACATATATTTGGTAACACTTGCTTATTTTCCCTCGACTGATACCCCATTCGATGCATTGAACGGTAGTGGGTGGAGCAATGTCTTCATAAGGGTGCAAATTATAAACACTCACAAAAGCTCTAAGGAAGAGCTTGAGGCCGAGACATCGGGCTTAATAAAGCGCAGTAATACTAGCAATAGCAGTGTGCTGGTTTCTTCTTTTTTTCTCATTGCGTTAAGTGACAAAACTACACTATTAAGAGTGGTCTTCTATTGTCCCCAGCACAAGGTGCAACTGGGTAATGATCATGCTGTTTAATCTACTTCTTGATATGCCACACCTATCAGGTGGATGGATTATCTTGGCAAAGGGGAAATGCTCACTAACAGGGATATAAACACATTTGAGGGAAACAAGCTTTTTGTGCAGATGGAAAATCTGTTTGAGCTTTTTATTTCAGCTCATGAAACATGGACCAACACTTTATATGTTGGGTTTCTATTTTTGTTCAATATAATTTGGTAGTTTTTAAGATGGTTGAAAGCATAGTGATAACACATTAGGACTTCTGACTGTCTTTTTGAGTGGGTGAATAAAAGTCAGTAGAAAACTGATCAATTTCAACCAAATATCACAAAAATGTCCACGTCGAAATGACAGTGGTGTGCCTAGTGGGCTAAGACATTCTTTTTGACAGGGATCATTGAATCATTGTTTGAAAATACATGCAATGCATAAGTGATGTGGTCTAGGCTACTGTATCACAGAAATTAAGCTAATACTGTTGTTTTATTTCTTCACTTACCTATTGTTCACCTTTTTTGCACTATTGGTTAGAGCCTGTCAGTAAGCATTTCACTGTTGTATTCGGCGCACGTGACAAATCAACTTTGATTTGATTAGCAATAAATGCAATACAATAGTTTCAAAGTGATTGTAAAATAATGATGCTATTGGCTCTACCATGACCGTCTTGGACCAGTGCTGCGCAATCTCCAGTGTTTTAAAAATAATGTATTGGGTTGAGCCATGTATGCATGTATGCATTTTGTAGGCTATCGTAATGAATAATGAAGTATGGTTACTCACATGAAAGGTTGAAGATCTCCTAATCCCACTGACCAACATATCCTCTTCATTAAACATATAAATGTTATTGCCATCTTCAGGCACATTTTCTCATTGACGTGAAAACAATGCTATTTTCACCTAATCACAAAAAAAATGACACGCCAAGCCATGATGTCCGAAATATTGTCCAAACTAACAAATGTCCAAAAGTTTACCCAACCTTAAAAATACTACGTTTGCGTATTTGCGCTATTGCAGAGGTTTTCCAGGTGCACTGTTGTGCCGTGCGCCACCTCCAAAAGCACCTAGCCTACAACTTTTTGACTTGGAGGATTAGTTGATGTGTAAACTACTGGAAAAAAATTGTGTTTCACCAGATACAATGCTATTTTACAGTAAACAAATTGACAACAGAATTTCAGCATGCATATAGGGAAGGACACTCAACAAGCACTTACACAAATGACTGATGATTGGCTGAGTGAAATTGATAATAAAATGATTGTGGGGGCTGTCTTGTTAGACTTCAGTGGAGTTTTTGACATTATCAATCATAGTCTGCTGCTGTTAAAACATATGTGTTATGTCTTTACACCCCCTGCTAGAAGCCGGATAAAGAGTTACTTGTCTAACAGAACACAGAGAGCGTTCTTTAATGGAGGCCTATCAAATATAATCCAGTTAGAATCAGGAATTCCCCAGGGTAACTGTTTAGGCCCCTTGATTTTTTCCATTTTACTAAACGACATGCCACTGACTTCGAGTAAAGCCAGAGTGTCTATGTATGTGGATGACTCAACACTATACATGTCAGCTACTACAGTGACTGAAATGACTGCAACACTTAACAAAGAGCTGCAGTTAGTTTCAGAGTGGGTTGGCAAGGAATAAGTTAGCCCTAAATATTTCTAAAACTAAAAGCATTGTATTTGGAAGAAAAAAAAACACTCACTAAACCTCACCTAAATCTTGTAATAAATAATATGGAAATTGAGGAAGTTGAGATGACTAAACTGCTTGGAGTAACACTAGACTGTAAACTGTTATGGTCAAAACATATTGATGCAGTAAAAGCTAAGATGGGGAGAAGTCTGTCTATAATAAAGCGATGCTCTGCCTTCTTAACAACACTATCAACAAGGCAGGTCCTACAGGCCCTAGTTTTGTCGCACCTTGACTACTGTTCAATCGTGTGGTCAGGTGCCACAAAAAAAGAACTGAGGAAAATTGCAATTGGCTCAGAACAGGGCAGCACGGCTGGCCCTTGGATGTACACAGAGAGCTGATATTAATAATATGCATGTCAATCTCTCCTGGCTGAAAGTGGAGGAGAGATAAGACTTCATCACTGCTTTTATTAATGAGAGATGTTGAATGCACCGAGCTCTGTCTAAACTACTGGCACACATGCATACCCCACAAGACATGCCACAAGAGGTCTCTTCACAATCCCCAAGTCCAGAACAGACTATGGAAGGCACAAAGTACTCTATTCCACATCAAGTAACTGACGCAAGCAGTAACATTTTATTTAAATAAACAGATTAAAAAAACACCTTATGGAACAGCGGGGACTGTGAAGCAAAACAAACATTGGCACACACACACAATAACATGACTAGACATACACTTCAGTACTGTAGATATGTGGTAGTGGTGGAGTAGTGGCCTGAGGGTACATAGTGTGTTGTGAAATCTCTGTCTCTGTCTCAATGTTTAAAAATGGTATAAAATGCCTTAATTAATCAATACTGTTCACTTGTCAGTTAATCAACTGTCTGAGTCACCCAACTATGTAGGTTTTGGGAGGAGGAAGAGAGGTGGAGGGGCACGAACCCAAATCATTGATTTTACATTTCATTTTTGTATTAAGTTTAGCACCCTGGGTGGAAGAAAAATAAAAATCACTAAAGCATTACATGTAGGTGTTTACAGAGTTAGACCTACAATAATTTTTTGTCACATTACCAATTAATGAATGTGCTCTCAATCATATCTCGTAGCATTTACATTCAATAGATTTAGCACATTTTTTGCAAAATTATCCTTTTATACTCCACTATCTTTCATGAGGACATACACACACTGACCCATAAGTACATACACCATTTAATTTAGGTCCTATAGATCAGTGTCAGCATAGCAACATTACACAATCAGTTGAAGCATACTTTAATGTGATGGTGGATGTGAATTGTATTATGGGCTCATGTTAGGGCTAGGAGTTTATACTGGCCATAACCTGGCCTCGAAATGATAATGCCATTCAACTGCTGCTGTGAGAATAGCATATCCCACTGCACTCTATTTTCTCTCTCACACACACACACACACCACACCACACACACGCGCAAAGCAAAGAGAGAGACTGTGTGATGTAATGAAAACTAAATAAAGCAGGATCAATTTTAATAATATAAGACTGAATAGATCCTCTGGAACTCTAAATTGCCCAGTCTACGGCTGCTCTCACAAAATACATACTCAAGGCTACACTACCACCTTGTGGACTTTGTCTTAGCCAGGTTCAGCATTTTGTGAGAGCAGCCATAGATGTTTTTTCTATTGTGTGACTGACTGTACGTTTGTTTATTCCATGTGTAACTCTGTGTTGTTGTTTGTGTTGCACTGCTTTGCTTTATCTTGGCCAGGTCGCAGTTGTAAATGAGAACTTGTTCTTAACTGGCCTACCTGGTTAAATAAAAGGTGAAATAAAAAAATAAAAAATTATTCCAGTGAAACAGTGTCGGATTCCAGATGGACAGCACACGTACATTATCAAACAGCTATATTCTTTGTTCTCGCCATTCTCATTTTAGCAAGCTATATATATATATATATATATATATATATATATATATATATCTCAATGCATTATCTAAATTGTGCAGCTGCAGTGCCTTCAGAAAGAACTCCTACTCCTTGACTTACGCCACATTTTGTTGTGCTACAGCCTGAATTTTTTATGACACCCATACAATATCCTATAATGACAGTGAAAATGTTTTATATATAATTAGCACATTTTTTGAAAATTAAATACAGAAATATTACATTAACATAAGCATTCACACACCTGAGTCAATACTTTGTAGAAGAATCTTTGGCAGCAATTACAGCTGTGCGTCTTTCTGGCTAAGTCGAAGAGCTTTCTACACGTGGATTGCGCAATGAACAAAAAGTAGGCCTAATAAACCCAAAGGAAAACCCAGGCTCAATGCTGCCTGTTAACCCGGGAGCATGCCACTCTTATCCTGTCTTTTTCAGTCGTGTCCACCAAACAATAATAGGGTTTAAATACACATACCCACAATGCATCAGCCAATAGGAGAACAACCTGACACAATGATCAGTTAACCTTCACAATGCAATAAACTCAACATGTTCCGTTCATAAACATATGTATTCATATGTAAACATATACATTCACGTATCAATAAAAGATGCTTCACCTGATCTACGCATTACTACAACCTGGGATTTAAACATGTACGTCCCCCTGGCATAAGCTACGACCGCATTACCGATACCCTGAACAAACCATGCACTCAAACACATCCACTGTTCGCCTGTGAAAACTCAGACCTGGAAATGAACAGATAACACTCTTCAATTAACAAGGAAAACAAGGTAAACATATACATTTATTTTGCTTAGCCTTAAGAAAATGATAGTTAAACATTGTAGCTGTAAGTTTTGACCAGTATATACATGATTAGAACAAGCATCATACTGGGCACTGCACAACAAGAGGTTTTGCACACACAAACCAACTGTGGGCGTGCGACAAACTCGAACACACATTTCTTCTCTCTTTCACAGATGATAGTCAATCAAAAGGACATAGCTAACCACACAAATACAATTAGTAAATGTGCTTCTCATACATCATTAACCATTTGCAATGTTTGGTTATTTAGAATAAGGCCTGGCTTTAGATTAGGTGACAGAGGACGTAAGGATGATCATCACAGTATCCATAACAGTGGTGGCTGCATCATAAGCTTGAAAATATGAAAAGTGGTACTTAATGTGTTGTATTTGATTTGCCACAAACATAACACTTTGTATTCCTGGACAACAGGTTAATCGCTTTGCCACATTTTTTGCAGTATTACTTTAGTGCATTGTTGCAAAAAGGATTTATGTTTAGGAATATTTTTATTCTGTACAGTCTTCTTTCTTTTTACTCTGTTAATTAGGTTAGTATTGTGGATGAACTATAATGTTTTTGATTCATCCTCAATTTTCTCATTTTACATTTGAGTAATTTCATATTCAAAAAGGCACTCGCACATCCAAGCGAACAGTTGAATAAGAAGAGAGAAAAAATAAGAAACCTGCATACTGCTCATGCTAGTATCACTGCTCTTTATGATGCTTTACATATCGGCCTCAAGTCTTCTGTACAGAGCTTTTGTGAGTGTTTATAATTTGCACCCTTATGTAGACATTGCTCCACCCACATCCGTTCCATGCATCAAGGGGGGTTGGAGTTGAGGGAAAATAAGCAAGTGTTACCAAATAAAACAATGTGCATTTCAAAAGTATTCTAATAAAGTGTGTAGATAAAACATGTCTGTGAAACCACAATGAGGACATCGACCTATCAAATCAAACTTTGTCACATGCGCCGAATAAAACAAGCGTAGACCTTACCGTGAAATACTTACTTACAAACCCGTAACCAACAGTGCAGTTCAAGAAGAGTTCATATTTACCAAATAAACTAAGGTAAAAAATAAATAAAAATAATCAAAAGTAACACAATAATGAGGCTATATACACAGGGTACCGGTACTGAGTCAGTGTGCAGAGGTACAGGTTAGTTGAGGTAATTTGTACAGGTAGGTAGGGGTGAAGTGACTATGCATATAGTCGGGTGGCCATTTGATTAATTGTTAAGCAGTCTTATGGCTTTGGGGTAAAAGCTGTTAAGGAGCCTTTTGGTCCTAGACTTGGCGCTCCGGTACCGCTTGTCGTGCGGTAGCAGAGAAAACAGTCTGACTTGTGTGACTGGAGTCTCTGACAATGTCATGGGCTTTCCTCTGACACTGGAAGCTGGAAGCTTGGCCCCAGTGATGTACTGGGCCGTACGCACTACCCTCTGTAGTGCCTTTCGGTCAGATGCCAAGACGTTGCCATACCAGGCAGTGATGCAAACAGTCAGGATGCTCTCGATGGTGCAGCAGTATACGTTTTTGAGGATCTGGGGAACCATGACAAATCTTTTCAGTCTCCTGAGTGGGGAAAGGTTTTGTCATGCCCTCTTCACAACTATCTCGATATGTTTGGACCATGATAGTTCGTTGGTGATGTGGACACCAAGGAACTTGAAACTCTCGACCCGCAACACTACAGCCCGTCGATGTTAATGACTTTCCTGTAGTCCACGATCAGCTCCTTTGTTTTCAAGTAAGTTTTCATAAATAATTGGGTACAGTACAAGAAAAAAACAGAGTAATCTGAAGTTGCAGCATTAACTCATGTTCACATTTACAACATAATGATGAAATGCCCATGCATGTTAAGACCTTCTGGGAACAATGTCTGGAGGGTGAAAATCCCAAAACATTCTATTTTGCTCAGAGCATTAATTATATCACCTCCCCTATCTGATATCTTGACTTTCTCTATGCCACAAAATCAAAAAAAAAGGTAGAACTGTCATGTTTTTGGACATTACAATGTACTACAACTGGATAATCTCTGTCATGTCTCCTGATTTAACTTTTATGGTCACTAATTCTCTGTTTGAGCGAACAAGAGGTTTTACCTACATAACACAGCCCACATGGACATTACCAAAAGGTCTTAGTGATGAGACTCATGCATGTTACAGTGCCTTCGGAAAGTATTCAGACCAATAGACTTTTTCCACATTTTTTTTATACGTTACAGCCTTACTTTAAAATGTATTTAAAATCCTCATCAATCTACACACAATTCCCCATAATGACAAAACAAGAACAGTTTTTTAGAAATAAATAAGCATTCAGACCATTTACTCAGTACTTTGTTGAAACACCTTTGGCAGCGATTACAGCCTGGAGTCTTCTTGGGTATGACGCTACAAGCTTGGCAAACCTGTATATGGGGAGTTTCTCCCATTCTTCTCTATAGATCCTCTCAAGCTCTGTCAGGTTAGTTGAGAAGCATTGCTGAACTGCTATTTTATGGTCTCTCCAGAGATGTTTGATTGGCTTAAAGTCCAGGCTCTGGCTGGGCCACTCAAGGACATTCAGAGCCTTGTCCTGAAGCCACTTCTGTATTGTCTTGGCTGTGTGCTTAGGGTCGTTGTCCTGTTGGAAGGTGAACCTTCGCCCCAGTCTGAGGTCCTGAGCGCTATGGAGAAAGTTTTCATCAAGGATCTCTCTGTACTTTTCTCCATTCATTTTTGCCTCGATCCTGACTAGTCTCCCAGTCCCTGCCGCTGAAAAACACCCCCACATCATGATGCTGCCACCACGCTTCACAGTAGGGATGGTGCCAGGTTTTCTCCAGACGTGACACTTGGCATTCAGGCCAAAGAGGTCAATCTTGGTTTTATTAGACCAGATAATCTAGTTTCTCATGGTCTGAGAGTCTTTAGGTGCCTTTTGGCAAACTCCAAGCGGGCTATCATGTGCCTTTTACTGAGGCGTGGCTTCCGTCTGGCCACTCTTCCATAAAGGCCTGATTGGTGGAGTGCTGCAGAGATGGTTGTCCTTCTGGAAGGTTCTCCCATCTCAACAGAGGAACTCTAGAGCTCTGTCAGAGTGACCATTGGGTTCTTAGTCACCTCCCTGACCAAGGCCCTTCTCCCCCGATTGCTCAGCTTGGCCGGGCGGCCAGCTCTAGGAATTGTCTCAGTGGTTCCAAACTTCTTCCATTTAAGAATGATGGAGGCCACTGTGTTCTTGGGGACCTTCAATGCTGCAGACATTTTGTGGTACCCTTGCGCACGTGTGCCTCGACACAATCCTGTCTGAGCTCTACGAACAATTCCATCAACCTCATGGCTTGGTTTTTGCTCTGACATGCACTGTCAACTGTGGGACCTTACATAGACAGGAGTGTGCCTTTCCAAATCATGTCCAATCAATTGTAGAAATTATCAATGGAGACTCAATTTTGAGTCTCATAGCAAAGGGTCTGAATACTTAAGTAAATAACGTATTTCTGTTTTATATATAATAAATGTGCAAACATTTCTAAAAACCTGTTTTCGCTTTGTCATTATGGGGTATTGTGTGTAAATTGATGACAAAAAATTATAATATTTAATACATTTTAGAATAAGGCTGTAACTTAACAAAATGCGGAAAAGGGGGTCTGAATACTTTCCGAAGGCACTGTATATTGTAAATGCCACCACTTCAGACTTCGATAATCTTTTTTTTTAACCCATCGACCAGTTAGGTGCCTTTCCTAGTGAGGCATTGGAAAACCTCTCAGGTCTTTGTGGTTAAGTCGGTGTTTGAAATTCACTGCTCGACTGAGGGATCTATAATGTAAATGCCACCACTTCAGACTTCTGACAATCTTTTTTTTTAACCCATCGACCAGTTAGGTGCCTTTCCTAGTGAGGCATTGGAAAACCTCTCAGGTCTTTGTGGTTAAGTCGGTGTTTGAAATTCACTGCTCGACTGAGGGACCTTACAGATAATTGTATGTGTGGGATAGAGATGAGGTATTCATAAAAAAAATCATGTTAAACACTATTATTGCACACAGAGTGAGTCCATGCATATTATGTGACTGATTAGCAAATTTCAACTCCTGAACCTATTTCGTTTTGCCATAACAAAGAGGTTGAATACCTAGACTCAAGACATTTCAGCTTTTCATTTTGAATTAATTATTAAAATTTAAAAAAACATAATTCCACTTTGACATTATGGGGTATTGTTTGTAGGCCAGTGACAATTTTTTTTATGCAATTTAAATTCAGACTAACAAGAAAATGTGGAAAAAGTCGAATATTGAATATTCATGTGCCTGAATAACAAATTTGTATTCAATCCATAAATACGATTCAATTGTTAAAATTACGAGTTGGTTTAGCCACAACAACAAAAAACAGGAACCATTCTGCTAGCCATGATTAGCTGAGATAATGAATGGGCTGGACACTTCACTGTACCGTTTACACCTTCTGGATCCTGTCCATGTGACAAATAAACTTAGATTGTATTTGATATCGCGTGTGTTAACCACATGGCCTCACATGTGAATCCTAAAGAGATGGGTGGGGCTAAGGCTTAAGAGGGTGTGAACGATGCTGAATGGGTGTAGACAAAGAAGAGCTCTCCAGTAGGTGTACTTAAACATTCAAGGGCCATTTTCTCAAAAGTAAATCATACATGTAAAGTTAGCTAGCGAGCCAGCAAGCTAACGTTTGTTAGCTAGCAAACAGTACACTGTAACTTGCAATGAAAATGACTTTGACAAAATTCGAAACGTATATAATATCTGAAAATGTAGCTAGACTCTTACCCGTATACATGGATGACAATTCACAGCAGACTGGAACCATTTAATTCCGTTTTGTTTGTAGCTACATCTTCTTTGGCCAGCGTTGTCAAGTCACTCCGGTTCACACTGACCATGGCGTGTGCAGAAAGTAGCCCATCACAACTTTTTCCAACTTATCTGTAGATAGCGCCAGCTAAATTCAGGGCATCAATATTGTTGAGAAAAGCAGCAAAACTTTTGCAGTTCTCAATGGCTGATGTTATACACTATATATACACACAAAGGTACGAGGACACCCCTTAGTGGATTCAGCTATTTCAGCCACATCTGTTGCTCACAGGTGTATAAAATCAAGCACATCGCCATGCAATCTCCATAGACAAACATTGGTAGTAGAATGGCCTTACTGAAGAGCTCTGTGACTTTCAACGTGGCACCGTCATAGGATGTCACCTTTCCAACAAGTCAGTTCGTAAAATGTGTGCCCTGCTAGAGCTGCCCTGAGACAAATGTAAGTGCTGTTATTGCGAAGTGGAAACGTCTAAGAGCAACAACGGCTCAACTGCAAAGTTATAGGCCACACAAGCTTACAGAACGAGGTACCGCAAGGTGCTGAAACGAGTCTGTCCTCAGTTCCAACACTCACCACCAAGTTCCAAAGTGCCTCTGGAAGCAACGTCCTTCCGGATAAGAACTGTTCGTCGGGAGCTTCATTAAATTAGTTTCCATGGCTGAGCAGCCGCACACAAGCTTAAGGTCACCATGCGCAAAGCCAAGCGTCGGCTGGAGTGGTGTAAAGCTCGCCACCAATGGACTGGAACAGTGACAACGCCTTCTCTGGAGTGATGAATTACGCTTCACCATCTGGCAGTTCGATGAACGAATCTGGTGCCCTACCTCACTAATGCTATTGTGGTTGAACGGAAGCAAGTCCCCACAGCAATGTTCCAACATACAGTAGCTTTCACCTGGATTCACCTGGCCACTATACATCATGGACAGAGCAGTTGTTCCTAATGTTTTGTACACTCAGTGTGTGTCTGTGTGTAGATAGATAAACACAAACACACAAAACACCTACTCTTTCTATGACGTAGACTGAACAGGTGAATCCAGGTGAAAGCTACTGTATATTCCAGACTGACATTGCTCGTTCTGATATTATTGTATTGACCACAATCATGTGCTGTCAAGTCTCGCACACCCAAATAACTCTCTGCAGCTGCCACCACAACCTACATTTTCTGACACTTCTGATCCATCCCTGCAGTACAATTAATAACCATTGCTATAAATGCTAAAAATCCAATCTTACTGAAACTTATTTCACTTCTTGGCCTATCCCTCTGTACTGGTATATCTCTACTACTCTCACCTTAACCCATCTTCCTCTACTTTCTTCACTGCCTCAGCATATGACAACTTCTGCTCTACTCTTAACCCTGGAAACCTCAACCTGCCTCTTTCTCACAGGACATTTCTGATCCCCAGCTCCATGGGCACCCCATACAATTAACACATTCCACTACTTTCCCCAATACTACACATTCCTTTGTCTCACACCTTGGGCCCTCTCTCCCACACACTGTTGCCACATGCCCATAAGCTTGACACCTGTAACATCTTAATGGATAACTTATATATCCTAACTTCACTTTAAAACTCAAAAGAACAGACAATGACTCGTCCGTTTCCTCCCTCTCACCCCACTGTCTGTGTTGCATCAAACGACGAGCATCACATACACCGGGAATATTTTCCCTCAGCTAGTCAACGTTTATATCTACTGCTACCCCAGTTACCACTCCTTTCATTGGTGCCCTTTTCTTGAGAACGAAACAATTCACTTTCCTTGCACCCATTCGTTTTTACTTCAAGCGCATTCTTCCTCTGCCCAACAGAAACACAAACAATTATCACTAGCCCAACTTCTAGTTACCCTCACCGATTCCACCTGACCCAACACCCCCACAGTGAAACCACAAATGGATCAGCCAAAAGGCAACCTTTTCCACTTCACTCCTACTGTCACATACTCTTCTTCACATCCTGATCCTCAGTGCATACCACGGTCTCCGATAACTTTACCACATCTACCACCTCCGATACTTCACCCTCATTCACTTCCATTTCTCCTCCTGTCTACCATTCTTCTTTGACAAACCATCTCCCTTTTTTCCCACAATTTCTATCCGACTCAAGCTCACCCTCTTCTAAACTCACCCTCTTCGTCCCTCAATCTCTTAGACCTCTTCTCTCTCATTTTTTCCCTCAATTCAGACACAAACGTGACAATTTACAACTTTCTAGCTGATAAAAAACACAGTGTCGTAAAAATTCCCAACTAATTCCGACACTTCCGGTGCTATCATCCAACGTGATTTGCGGTAATTTCAGTAAACCCATGCAGAAGTGTCAACGATAGATTGGTGAGTTGCTTGAAAAGTAATCCACCTCAAAAAGGAATGGAATCCCAACTGCTAGACATAAGCAAAAAATGAGCAACAATTGCACTCAATGGATTTATTGCCACGATGTGAGAAACAAATGCAAAGTGTCGCCTAACTAGCAGCGAAATGCTAGTTTGCAACCGCCATAACTTAGCTAGCTCGCTAGGTACGTTAGCTCACTTAGCTTGTTTTGGTTAGCTTGTTAGCATGCTAACTGGATAGGTTTGACAGCAATCAAGAATTGACATGGACATTTTAGCCAAGGTGCTGTTATTTGGATAGCAACATACAGTAGCTATACAATATTTGAGTACCAGGTTATTAGCATCGCTAGTTAACGTTATCTAGCTAGGTAAAGTTAGCTTACCTACCGTGTGCATTGCTAGCTACTATAGTTGTCAACAGGAAAGACTTCCTACACTAATAACTCAACTTAAGCGGTCATCTCCTGATCTAACGTTGATATTGGTTAGAGAGAATGGAGAACCACCTTTGACGGTCCAGTTTTTTTTGTTATACTGGTAATTAGGTACTATAGCTAACTACTCAAATTGCAAACTTGAGTTATAGTGTCTCTAAAGCATAAAAACAATGTGGCTCCAGCAAAGACTAAAGGGCCTACCAGGTCTGCTGTCAAGCAGCTGGGCTAGAAGAATGCTCATTGGACTGCTGTTTTTCCTAATCTTCTACTGGTACCTTAGCTCAGACGGCGCTTTGAGGTTGTTCAGTGGCTTAGGTCAGTCGGGCGGGCCAGCTGGACAATGCCTCCAGACTGAGATCCACAGGTGGAAGTCACTGGTGGACCGGGGTGAGGGAATCTACACTACTCCCCAGGAGAAAGCAGTCACGCCTTTCGTCTCAGGTAACGGCCATTTCCTGGTGGACATTGACTCCAACAGACTGTGGGTGGCCTCGTCCTCCCAGCCCGGCTCGGCCCCAGTTTACCAGACTGAGTACTCACCCATAGTGGGCATCCACGTCCCGGGGATGCGGGCCAAGGCGAGGGCCACCATGCTCTGGTTCCGCAAAGGGGCTGTCCTGTCCGTCCGATGCGTCCTCCCAGGGGGAGCCGGCAGCTCCGGATCAGCTCGTGACTGCCTCACCATCCGAGAAGAGTTCATCGCCCACCGCAGCCGGCCCAATGTCTTCCTCCAGAGGATCCACATCAACAACCCCTCTGAGCGGGCCGCCACCATGGAGGTGTCCACCGAAATGCCCTCGTTCGGGAGCAAGTTCTCAGCCAGTGTGGAGAAGGTGGAGGACAAGGAGGTCGTGCTGTCATCGGGCCGCGTGGTTCTGCCTGAGAAGAACCAGATAGTGCTGGTGGTGGTGGCCACCAATAAGCTTGGCAGCCGCATCCAGGTGGCTGCCAAGTCAGAGTTTGCCGAGAATGTGTTGTCGGTGGTGTGGATGTCGGAGCCCATCGAGTCGGCCAAGCTGGAGGAGACCTTCACCAGGCTCCGAGACGGAGCCAAGAAAGAACTGGGAGAGCTGCTGAGGGCCAACGTAGAAGATCTGGTCCAGGACCACCAACAGGCCTGGATGGACCTCTTCATCTCTGGTGAGTGAATACAAAGTTGAGGCTGAGATGCCATGCCTTTTGCGTTGCAGTGCAGAATGACGTTGTGGTATTTAGAACTCTCACATGCTTTCTCATAGACTGTGCAGGATGAAACCATTATTGGATGGTATTTGCATGCTACCTGATTATGATGAATGACTAGGCTAATGAAGGATGTAGTTCTAGATCAAATTACTATAGAGCTGGGTGATATAGACAAAATTCCATATCGTGGTAAATCAAAGAAAAAAAGAAAAAAAATGACGATGCGATACTAGTGTTGATCCCATGTTTTATGGACTGAAATAAAAGATCTCATAAAGGTTCCATACGCACAAAAAGCTTATTTCTCTCAAATAAAATCATTTGTGAGCATTTCTCATTTTCCATCCACCTGACAAATGTGGCACATCAAGAAGCTGATTAAACAGCATGATCATTACATGATGCACCTTGTGCTGGGGACAATTAAAGGCGACTCTAAAATGTGCAGTTTTGTCACACAACATAATGCCACTGATGTCTCAAGTTTTGAGGGAGTGTGCTATTGGCATGCTGACTGCAGGAATGTCCACCCGAGCTGTTGCCTCCAGCGTCATTTTAGAGAATTTGTCCAACCGGCCTCACAACCACAGACCACGTGTATGGCGGCATGTGGGCGAGCGGTTAGCTTATGTCAACGTTGTGAACAGAGTACCCCTATGGTGGGGTTATGGTATGGGCAGGCATGAGCTACGGACAATGAACAGAATTGCATTTTATCGATGGCAATTTGAATGCACAGAGATATCATGACGAGATCCTGAGGCCCATTGTTGTACCATTCATCTGCCGCCATCAACTCACGTTTCAGCATGATAATGCACGGCCCCCCAATACAATTAATTCCATTCCCCACCCCCAAGAACCCCCCAATGCACCAACAACCAAGATAATGAACTAAAGAGAAAAAAGGAAAAGACAGAAGAAAACAGCAAACAACAATGCCAAAAAAAATCAGCAAAATAATCCATTTTAAACAAAAGACATCAAGGACAACTGAAATAATAAGAGCAATGCCAACTGTATATGTTTGTGTGCATGTCTGGCACTATTACATGGATGTGTGTGTTCTTGTATGTGTTTATTTGAATGAGAGTGTGTGTATAATCATGTGTACAAACACTTGCACGGCATCAGTTAATTGTAAAAACACTGCCACTTAGTGTCATTCAAATGTACCTTGTTTTATTTAGCCTTTTTTTCCCTTTATCTTTTGACCATCATTCTCTCTCTCACACAGCACCTCCACTCTCACTTGTCTCCAATTCCACATACCAACCCTCAGCCCATCCCATCTATCTGCTGGTCATCCACTTCGGTTTTCTATGTAACACATATCTTTCAACTATGCTATGATGTTTAACGTACAATTTCAATCTATCTAATCGAATAGAATCTACAGATTGCGAGTTGAAGATAAATACTTTTAAGAGTATTAGTAATTGACTGACCCGGTCTCTCCAGATCTCCTAACAGTACTATTTCTAGGGTCAATTTTAAATCAATGCTATGCATTTTCAGCCATTCCTGAACCTGAGACCAGAAACAGGCTACCTGAGGGCAATACCTAAATAAATGCTTGATTCTGTATCCTCACAACAAAATCTGCAGAGCTTTGATGATTTTATGCCCCAAATATTCAACATTTTGTTGGTGGCAAGAATTCTATATAATAATTTTAGCTGAAAAGCACGAAGTCTTTAAATCTTGCGTTGTTTCATATATCAAATCATACCATGGAATCGGTACATCAAAAATATCTTCCCAACTATTTTGCAATCTGTATGGCACAGTTGTCAACATCCTGGTCCTCAAATGAAACTTTCCTATTTATGTTATTTTTATTCTTCCGCCAGTTTTGATTCTTTATATTGGGCTGACAGACCAGTTCCCCACCTCCCCCCCTTGCCACCCGCCTCCTCCATTTTTGGGGCAATGTTGTAATCAATTGGTTGTACTCTTGGATTGAGCAGACCTTCCCGTACAATTCTGATAACTCCATGAAGGACATAAACTATATTGTAAATTGTAATGGTAAAGTTAAGAACAAAATACCCTTTTCAAACATCTTTCCCATAAATACAGGTATTTTATCAACCAGCACTTTTGAGTTCAGCCATAATATTTGTGGTAATATTTGTTCTATCTTTTCAGGGGGATGAAATTGAAATTGTAGCCAGCTCTGCAATGTGTGTTTGAAAAAGACAGAAAATCTCACATTTTCTAAATGTCCATTGCTTGTGTTTCTTGGCCCAAGCAAGTCTCCTCTTCTTATTGGTGTCCTTTAGTAGCAGTTTCTTTGCAGCAATTTGACCATGAAGGCCTTGATTCATACAGTCTCCTCTGAATAGTTTATGTTGAGATGTGTCTGTTACTTGAACTCTGTGAAGAATTAATTTGGCTGCAATTGCTGAGGCTGGTTAAATCTAATGAACTTATCCTCTGCAGCAGAGGTAACTCTGGGTCTTCCATTCCTGTGGCGGTCCTCATGAGAGCCAGTTTCATCATAGTCCTTGATGGTTTTTGTGACTGCAAAAACCATATTGACTGACCTTTATGTCTTAAAGTAATGATGGACTGTCGTTTCTCTTTGCTTATTTGAGCTGTTCTTGGACGTGGTCTTTTGCCAAATAGGGCTATCTTCTGTACCTTATCACTACCCCACTACCTTGTCACAACACAACTGATTGGCTCAAATGCATTATGAAGGAAAGAAATTCCACAAATGAACTTTTAACATGGCACGACTATTAAATGAAATGCATTCCATGTGACTACCTCATGAAGCTGGTTGAGAGAATGCCCAGAGTGTGCAAAGGGTGGCTATTTGAAGAATATAAAATGTATTTTGATTTGTTTAAAAAAAAATTGGTTACTACATGATTCCATGTGCATTATTTCATAGTTTTGATGTCTTCACTAATTATTCTACAATGTAGAAAAACCCTTGAATGAGTAGGTGTTCTAAAACTTTTGACCGGTAGTGTACATTCCTTATACATGTAAATGTATTAATGAGTTTGAGTATGGTGACATGAATAAGTACATTTCAAGCTAGAATCTAACAGCAAAATAAAAGTAAGCTACCGGAGATAACTCTCATCTGGCTATACCTGCTGAATGGGGCTTACAATAGATTTAGATTCACCACCAGCAATAGCTTTGGTAGTTTTGCTTGAAATAATATATGTTCATTTTTAGATGTACATGTTAAAGTTTAAAATGTCATAGCAAGGACAAAAGTCACTTTTGCAAGGTGCACTGCTTGGCCGTTGAGAAGATCAATCTGTAAAAACTTCCAAACGTTCAAAACCATTCGATTTTGAGATGGGGTGGTGAAATCCAAAGTTGTGCTATATATTCATTGCCTATGTCATAGCTAATTTGTAAACAAATATTGATACATTACTAGCTAACACTTAATCTGCAAAATTGCAAGTTAATTAGTAGGTGATGGGGATTTCAGAACCAAAGTGCGGGGACAAAAACCATAGGCTACAATCTGATAGTGTTAGTGGGATGGTAGATGCCTTGTCTCCCTTAAGGGGCCTACATAGTACATACATTATTTATACCCACGCACAAACACGTACACACGTCAGCACAGAGAGGCCATGAGCTCCATCAGCAGATTAGAATTTATAATGGAACATTAATGTGTTTATACAACAAATGGTAGTGCATCGAACCGAATTGCACCGATTAGTTCGCTAATCAAACGGAATCGTTTAAACTAAAACATATTGTTCCTGTGTCTGAACGGGGCCCATTTATCTAGATGATTCGTATCGAATCCACATCCCGAATATATCAGGAAGTCTAGGCTGATGTCCTACAAAAACTTTCCAGCGCTAGGCCTAGGCTACTTGGCTCTGCTCATCGGGCGCATCAAATAACATTTTATTGGTGTCCTAAACAGTACATACATATGAGATGAGTAATGCCAGATATGTAAACATTATTAAGTGAATGAGATGCCATAGAATAGTATAGAAAACAGTATATACATATGAGATGAGTAATGCCAGATATGTAAACATTGTTAGTGACTAGTGTTCCATTCCTGTGCTCGTGATGGCTGTTTAACAGTCTGATGGCCTTGAGATAGAAGCTGTTTTTCAGTCTCACGGTCCCAGTTTTGATGCACCTGTACTGACCTCGCCTTCTGGATGATAGCGGGGTGAACAGGCAGTGGCTCGGGTGGTTGATTGCCTTGATGATCTTTTTGGCCTTCCTGTGACATCGGGTGCTGTAGGTGTCCTGGAGGGCGGATAGTTTGCCCCCGGTAATGTGTTGAGAAGACGGCACCACCCTCTGGAGAGCCTTGCGGTTGCAAGCGGAGCAGCTGACGTTGCAGGTGGTGATACAGCCCGACAGGATGCTTTCAATTGTGAATCTGTAAAAGTTTTAGTGTTTTAGGTGACAAGCCAAATTTCTTTAGCCTCCTGAGGTTGAAGAGGCTCTGTTGCGCCTTCTTCACCACATTGTCTGTGTGGGTGGTCTTCTTTGTTTTGTAGACATTAAGTGAGATGTTTTCCAGGCACCACACTCCCAGAGCCCGCACCTCCTCCCTGTAGGCTGTCTAGTCATCGTTGACAATAAAGCCTACTACTGTTGTGTCTGCAAACTTGATGATTGAGTTGGAGGCGTGCTTGGCCACGCCACCATGGGTGAACAGGGAGTACAGGAGGGGACTGAGCTCGCACCCTTGTGGGGCCCCAGTGTTGAGGATCAGCAGAGTGTAGGTGATGTTTCCTACCTTCACCATCAGGAAGTCTAGGACCCAGTTGCACAGGGCGGGGTTCAGACCCAGGTCCTTGAGCTTAATGATGAGCTTGGAGGGTAGTGTGGTGTTGAATGCTGAGCTGTAGTCAATAAACAGCATTCTTACATAGGTATTCCTGTTCTCCAAATGGGATAGGGCAATGTGCAGAGTGATGGCGATTGCATCGTCTATGGATCTATTGGGGCAGTACACAAATTGAGGTGGGTCTAGGGTGGCAGGTAAGGTGGAGGTGATATGGTCCTTGACTAGTCTCTCAAAGCACTTCATGATGACAGAGGTGAGTGCTACAGGGCGATAGTCATTAAGTTCAGTTACCTTTGCATTCTTGGGTACTGGAACAATGGTGGCCATCTTGAAGCATGTGGTGACAGCAGACAGAGATAGTAAGCAAACTGCTTTGGTAATAAAAAGGCTATCTCTGTTAGCTTTTGCAGAGGCACCAGCAATTCTTCCTAGGGTCCACAAAAAAAGAAAACACCAAACATGACCATTAATTAAACACTGATAGACAAGGACAGCCACACATTTGAAATACAACGATATACAAAATACAAATAATACAACCAAAAATAATACAACTACAACAATTGTGTGTGTTTGTTTCTGTGTGTGTATCCCCTTCACAGTCCCCGCAGTTCCGTGAGATGTTCTGGAGCGCCGGTACTTTTCAGTTGTTCATCCCAGCTCTACTATGTTGACATATTCTGTTCCCACATCTGCTGTGTGTGTATCTGTCCTGCAGGGGTGGAGATGCGTAAGATCACTGACGCACACACGCCATCCAGCGCCACAGTCAACACCACGCTCTACTACGTCCTCTCGGCCTCGCCGGCTCCCCTGCTGGACCGCCGTCTTGGCACTGAGGAGCGCGCCCGTCTGGAGTCCAGCCTCAACTACGCCGACCACTGCTTCAGCGGGCATGCCACAATGCACGCTGAGAACCTGTGGCCGGAGCGGGTCAGCAGCGTGGCCCAAGTCCTGCAGCTGGTCAACCTGTGGACCCTCACCCTGCAGAAGAGGGGCTGCAAGGTGCTGGTGGCGGCGGGCGCCCACGGCGTTATGCAGGGTGCCGTGCTCAGCTTCGGAGGCCTCTCATTCAACGAAAACCACCTTCAGTTCCAGGCAGACCCGGACGTGCTGCACAACAGCTACGCGCTGCGTGGAATCCACTACAACCAGGACCTGATCAACCTAGCTGTGCTGCTGGACTCCGAGGGCAAACCCTTTCTGCACGTGTCAGTCAAGCCCCAGGAGAAGCCCGTGGCACTGTACGCCTGCGAGGCGGGCTGCCTCAACGAGCCGGTGGAGCTGACGTCGTCGCTGGTGGAGGCCAAGGGCCACGTGTTCCCTGTGATGGTGACGCAGCCCATCACTCCGCTGCTCTACATCTCCACGGACCTTCGCCACCTGCAGGACCTGCGGCACACGCTGCACCTCAAGGCCATCCTGGCACACGAGGAGCACATGGCCAAGCAGTACCCGGGCCTGCCCTTCCTCTTCTGGTTCAGCGTGGCTTCACTCATCACCCTCTTCCACCTCTTTCTCTTCAAGCTAATCTACAATGAGTACTGGGGCCCCGGCGCCAAGCCCCTCTTCAGGAGCAAGGTATAAAAACACAAACACAACTACTTTGAACTGATGAACAAAAAGCTGTCCACAGCAAACTGATTTGAACTGATTAACAACTAAACTGTCAGTTGTCCTCTTCTCGATTAGTTTTTTCTGTGTGGTGGCGAGAATTCCCTTTTTCTTCAATGCTTTTTCGGGTGTCTATCTGTCTGTCTTAGCAGAGATAGAGTTTGGATGTGTGTGTGGGATTTTGTCTTTGGAGTGGATTTGCATAATTGCTGCGCACCCCCTCGCCCATTTTCCTGCTCCCCTCTGTACAAACCAGAAATTATTTGGTGTGTTGTCGTTTTCTATGGATGAAAGCAATCTTTTTGAGAAGTCATTTGACGACAAATTATCTAATTGGAAAGTAATGCACAATATTTAGTGGGGTCCGAAATGATTGACACCCTTGTTAAAGATAACCCCCGTTAAAGCAATAATCACTGTATAAATTAAACGACTCCCATTACGGAGCTCAACAAAATTGGGAGGTTGTATTATTTTTATATTAATACAGTTGCTCTGAGATTTTGTTTCACAAGTCATACTTTTGTTTCTCTCAAAATGAGTCCAAAATTATTGACTTCCCTAAAGATTCTTATAAATAAAGTAGTCAAAAGTTTAGAATTTGGTCCCATATTCCGAGCACACAATGACTACATCAAGCTTGTGAATCTACAAACTTGTTGGATGCATTTGAAGTTAGTTTTTTTGATTGTGTTGCAGATTATTTTGTGCCCAATAGAATATGAATGGTAAATAATGTATTGTGTCATTTTGGAGTCACTATTATAAATAAGAATATAATGTTTCTGAACACTTCTACATTAATGTGGATGATTATGGATAATCCTGATTGAATAGTGAAGTTACAGAGGGTCAAAGATCATACCCCCAAGACATGCTAACCTCTCACCAATAACTGGAGGTTTGCATGTTTGGGGCATGATCTTTAACCCTCTAACTTTCTCAGTCAACATTATTCACGATTCATTCAGGAGTATCCGTAATCATGGTAGCATCCACATTAATGTAGATGTGTTTAGAAACATATTCTTATTTACAATAAAAGTGACTCCAAAATGACACTACATAATTTATGATTCATTTCTGTTGAAAACAATCTGAAACACAACCAAAACGAACTGCAAATGCATCCAACAAGTTTGTAGAGTCACAAGCTTGATGTAATCATTGCGTGCTAGGAATATGGGACCAAATACTAAACTTTTGACTACTTATTTATTATTTGGGGCGGCAGGGTAGCCTAGTGGTTAGAGCTTTGGACTAGTAAACGAAAGGTTTCATGTTCAAATCCCCGAGCTGACAAGGTACAAATCTGTCGTTCTGCCACAGAACAGGCAGTTAACCCACTGTTCCTAGGCCGTCATTGAAAATTAGAATTTGTTCTTAACTGACTTGTTCTTAACTGACTTATTTTTAAAAAATATTAAAAAATTCTATGAATAATTAGGGGTGTCATTTTGACCCCTACCTCTTTGAAACGAAAAAAAATGGTACTTGTAAAACATTTGCTCAGAGTAAGAGAAGTTGTATTCGTATAATATAATCCCCCCCCCAATATAACTCAGTATTTGAATTATTTATTTTATACAGTCATTATTGCTCATCTTTATCAAGGATGTCAACAATTTCGGACCCCACTATATTTTGCAATGACTGGCCTTTTAATTTAAGCCTATATATGAGATATGTACATTTGATTAGAAAACGTCTGTCATTGATCGCAGCAGTATAAGGAGTCCTCATTTAAGATGGCGGACCACAAAATCCCAGTTCTATTACTGAACATTTAACTATCTGCACTAGCGTTGTCATAATACTAGTATCGTGTTAAGGAAAAAACAAAACATGAAGCGGACTTCATTTCTCCCGAACAACTGTCCTAATGTTGAAAAAACACAAAATAAGTAGGTTTTTCAAGGACCATAGTTTAATCTTTTTCATGTTTTTTTTTGTTGCCATGGATCTGGTATCGCGATACTGGTGTTGTGACAACCCTAACATGCACTAATGCATCGATAATATAGTCTTACTTGTTTCCTGACGCAAGTTGTTTTAGTCCATCGATTTCAGAAACAGTGCAAGCAACCTCCTTTTGTTGTACTTTATCAGAGAGGATGAGGCGAAGTGAGTGTGTTAACTCCACCCAAAATCTGTCCACTTCAAGCAGATCATTATTTATTAATCAAGTGGAGTTTTTGTATGAGGGCTAATCAGTGTCGAATTTAGTCTAGTTAAAATTCATGTGTGAATTTATTTGATCTAATAAGGTTTCGTAATGCTTAGGTTGTTACAAGTGTACTGATATCAATGTGATACACGTGACTTTGAGAAAATACACTTTATATCAGAGTTGTCCCGGTCGAAATTCGAGGCTAGCATAGAATCTCACTCTCCATTGAATAAAAGCAGTTGACGTCAACACGTTAAATCGAAATCAAATTTTATCGGTCACATACACATATTTAGCCGGTGTTATTGCGGGTGTAAAAAAAAAAAAAAGAAGATGTATCCACCAATCCAAAGACTGGAATAGGCGGGAGCTTGACAGCCTGCCGTTCCGCTCTGTGGACAATGAATCCCATTGTTAGTGGAGACACAAGCATCTCGTCATTTTATCCATTATCTTTGACCTTAACCATATTTCCAAATGTAGGCTGTAGCTTTTCCTGTCCGTGTGGATGCAAACCAGGTTTCCCCCCAACCTTAAGCCTCTGGCATAGCTAATGATGTGTCTTGTCCCCCTTTGTTCAATCCCTTTACTGGTGCCTTCAAGTCTTCTCTCAATCAACAAGTGTACGAATGTGGGTTTTGAATATTTTCAGTTCTGTTCGCTTCAGTACTATCCTAATTTCGACCACCTCGATTTGACACGCGGCATAATAATTTCAGCAAGAAATGACTGAGCCCAGATCGACCCAAGGTTGAGCTTCTTGTGGTCCGCCATCTTAAATGAGGACTCCTAATACTGGTGCGTTCAATGACACACAATCAATCGTTCTAATCAAATGTACATGTCTCATTTTAGACTACAGGCCTAAAACGCCAGATTTTGTAAAATATAGTGGGGTCTGACATTCTAGACTGACAAAATATGCCCATCGGGCATTTAGCCAAAGAGAGACCAAAACTGGAAAACGCTAACGGGGTTAAACGAGGTGGTTCTAATCCGGGAATTTTCCAAAAGCTTCTTGATACTCATCTACAGTGCCTTGCGAAAGTATCCGGCCACCTTGAACTTTGCGACCTTTTGCCACATTTCAGGCTTCAAACATAAAGATATAAAACTTTATGTTTTTGTGAAGAATCAACAACAAGTGGGACACAATCATGAAGTGGAACGACATTTATTGGATATTTCAAACTTTTTTAACAAATCAAAAACTGAACAATTGGCAGGGCAAAATTATTCAGCCCCTTTACTTTCAGTGCAGCAAACTCTCTCCAGAAGTTCAGTGAGGATGATCCAATGTTGACCTAAATAACTAATGATGATAAATACAATCCACCTGTGTGTAATCAAGTCTCCGTATAAATGCACCTGCACTGTGATCCGTTAAAAGCGCAGAGAGCATCATGAAGAACAAGGAACACACCAGGCAGGTCCGAGATACTGTTGTGAAGAAGTTTAAAGCCGGATTTGGATACAAAAATATTTCCCAAGCTTTAAACATCCCAAGGAGCACTGTGCAAGCGATAATATTGAAATGGAAGGAGTATCAGACCACTGCAAATCTACCAAGACCTGGCCGTCCCTCTAAACTTTCAGCTCATACAAGGAGAAGACTGATCAGAGATGCAGCCAAGAGGCCCATGATCACTCTGGATGAACTGCAGAGATCTACAGCTGAGGTGGGAGACTCTGTCCATAGGACAACAAGCAGTCGTATATTGCACAAATCTGGCCTTTATGGAAGAGTGGCAAGAAGAAAGCCATTTCTTAAAGATATCCATAAAAAGTGTCATTTAAAGTTTGCCACAAGCCACCTGGGAGACACACCAAACATGTGGAAGAAGGTGCTCTGGTCAGATGAAACCAAAATTGAACTTTTTGGCAACAATGCAAAACTTTATGTTTGGCGTAAAAGCAGCACAGCTCATCACCCTGAACACCCCATCCCCACTGTCAAACATGGTGGTGGCAGCATCATGGTTTGGGCCTGCTTTTCTTCAGCAGGGACAGGGAAGATGGTTAAAATTGATGGGAAGATGGATGGAGCCAAATACAGGACCATTCTGGAAGAAAACCTGATGGAGTCTGCAAAAGACCTGAGACTGGGACGGAGATTTGTCTTCCAACAAGACAATGATCCAAAACAAAGCAAAATCTACAATGGAATGGTTCAAAAATAAACATATCCAGGTGTTAGAATGGCAAAGTCAAAGTCCAGACCTGAATCCAATCGAGAATCTGTGGAAAGAACTGAAAACTGCTGTTCACAAATGCTCTCCATCCAACCTCACTGAGCTCGAGCTGTTTTGCAAGGAGGAATGGGAAAAAATTTCAGTCTCTCGGTGTGCAAAACTGAGACATACCCCAAGCGACTTACAGCTGTAATCGCAGCAAAAGTTGGCGCTACAAAGTATTAACTTAAGGGGGCTGAATAATTTTGCACGCCCAATTTTTCAGTTTTTGATTTGTTAAAAAAGTTTGAAATATCCACTTCATGATTGTGTCCCACTTGTTGTTGATTCTTCACAAAAAAATACAGTTTTATATCTTTATGTTTGAAGCCTGAAATGTGGCAAAAGGTCGCAAAGTTCAAGGGGGCCGAATACTTTCGCAAGGCACTGTATCTACAGTATTTGTTGCAAAATTAGATGTGTGTTTGAAATCATGGGCACTACTTAGGATGGACATTTCTACTGTAAGTGGTTGTGCTTTGATTAACTATGACTGAGCGCCGCCAACTAATCCCTTTTCGCCGCGTGGCATCGTTTTGGTTTGTGTGTATTTTTGTATTTTTTGGATGGTGTTTTCTTTTGATTCACTGATTAAATTAAGGAATTAAATTGGTCTCTCTTTGATAACCAATCTAACAATAAGCTTGCTGTTTACTCATACCTATGTGTGTATAGGCACTCATCCTATCCCCAACCGACTTCTAGCTCCTAGGCACTTGTAGAGATTTCGATGACCGTTCCAGTAGCTCCACAATGTCTTCTGATAGGCCAGGTGGAATTTCTGCCATATTTCTTACACCTTTCCAATCTTCTTAGATCACATTTGCCCTGGGATTAGAAGCTCAAGCTTGGGTCGATTTTGGGATTGGGGTAAATCAAATCAAATTTATTTATATAGCCCTTCGTACATCAGCTGATATCTCAAAGTGCTGTACAGATACCCAGCCTAAAACCCCAAACAGCAAGCAATGCAGGTGTAGAAGCACGGTGGCTAGGAAAAACTCCCTAGAAAGGCCAAAACCTAGGAAGAAACCTAGAGAGGAACCAGGCTATGTGGGGTGGCCAGTCCTCTTCTGAATCAGAATTCAATCACTTTTTGACAGCATCCTTTTTGATTTAAACAACACTTTGCATATATGTTTGCCCATGGCAGTGCTGGCGTTATGGGCATTATACCTCCTCAACCGTCCAAATTCAACATTGAAATATTGATCATTTATCTGACCGAGACGCGCTCAGACAGAAAGACGCATCGATCTGTTTCACTCGCTTGGATGCTTTCTCCAGTGATGTAGTTTCAGCAGAGAGAGAGGCAAAGCGAGATGGCTCACTCTTGACAAAATCTGTCCAATGCGTTTCTATGGGAATAATATGCAGACCTAAGCTTGTCGCCTGCTTTCCCAACTTTGGGACAAAGACTCCCATTGTTAGGGTGGAGAGATGAGCATCTCATCATTATATACAGATCTCTGATTTCAGCCTCTTGCAAATTTGAAATGAAAGTTGGCGGGTGCATAGGGCACTGTTAGGATGCTGGATTCCCTAAAGTAAAGTGATGTTTTGCCAAAATTATGTATTTTTTTATTTTATTTTAAATACTTCACCAAGGAGCTTGACTTAGCCATCCATTTGGGTAGGGTGCGTGGCAATAGGTCTAGTTGATTGAGTTGCGGCTGTCGGTGAAAAGCGTCTAAAATATGTGTGAAGATAATGTGTCTTCACACATATATCATTTAATTTAAAATGTTGCATCATGAAGAAGGGGAGAGGGGTGTGGCGAAGATATGGTGCGTCTCCAGAATGCATGCATCAGTAGGAAAGTGCCCATTTAGCCGCCAATGGATCACAGTGTCCATATGGTAGAGGTTAGTCCTCTAGCCATAGTTGAGTTTGAACTTTTTAGATTTTTATCATTTTATGATTAAGGGAGGGGAGAGAGGGTTGTTGTTAACATTGTTCCTGTGTAATGCCTGAGTGTGCATCACACGTGTGCACACCTACTCGAGACAAAGGTATAAGGAAATTAAACTGTTCCATGAAATGTGCACATATTAATTACTGGCATGTAGATTGGTAGAAATTGTAGGATAAATTGTAAGCTTCCTCAAACTTGAAACTCCTGAGCTGCGTATGGTCTTTACTATTACACCTATTTAGAACATGTGTGCAAGCGCATGCACACACAGAAGGTCCTGGGAAAAAGTGGGGAGCCTATGGAAATCAAATGCCCGTCCAACTGATTCATTCTGGCCCATGGAAAAATGGTCAGAAAGTGACTTTTTGGACCTGAATGCCAAAACATTCAGGAGATTGAGGTGCTCAAAGTTGACCCATTTTGTATACCCTACCATATCATGAGACACCATGTCTTCATCACTGGATAATATAAACAGTTCAGTTTGATATCATTTAAAACCTTACAAACAGGGTTTTCAAACTTATCATTTCATGAAAATCATGTTTTTAATAAAAATATATATTTTATTTACATTTAACGTAAATTATCTGAAAAAGCATAAACACACATTTCTCATTCGGATAGATTGTAGCTTAGACCCGACTTACATCATCTGGGGTTTTTGTGTTGTGCCCGCCATCTGTTGAGACACAACATGCTCTTGAATACAGGGTGGGTGTCATTTCAATCATAGAAATCAAATTTATAGAATGGACCTATCCCTTCAGACCACTGCGATTTAGCTGGTACACCATTGAAATGTAAATGTACATTTGAACTTCTAATTACTACCACAAAGATGTCTGCTAGTCTACCCACCATCGAACGTCAACTTAAATGGTCATATCTATTCTATCATCTATATTTCTATGATTTCAATTGGTTTTCTATGGAGGGTTGACTGTATAATTTAAAACGAATATTCCTATTCAAGTCAACATTCTCTGATGTATAGACCTCCAACCATCTTTGGGGTGCCATTTAAAAGTTGGTATTTTAATTATATTTCCATTTTAGTACATTTATCAGCCCAAGCATGACACCCACCATGTATTCAAGAGCATGTTGTGTCTCAACCGATGGCGGAAACAACACAAAGACCTCAGATGTCAAATGGGCTCTAAGCTACAACCTATGCAAATAGGACAAAAATCTGAGTTTGCACGTTATTGGATAATTGACTTTTAAGGTTGTTATTTTTTAAATTATTTTTCTTAAATAAATGATAACAGTTTGACCACCTATTTCTACGTTTTTAAATTACATACATCTCAACCATTTATCTTTTCCAGTGATAATGACATGGATGTCTTATGGTATGTGAAATCAGTCAACTTTGAGCCCCTTTATCTCTTGAATGTTTTGGCATTCATGTCCGAAAGGTCACTCTCTGATCACTTCTACAATGGGCCAATATGTATGGAAGGTTTTGTTCAAATCAAAAGGGGTGCTATCAAAAAGTGATTTAATTCAAATGGATTTGTCTTGCATTTCCTGTTTGCTCTTCCTGTTTATAACCCTCCCCTTTAAACTCACCAGGTGACGAAGCCAAGTGAGGAAATGGAAGCTTAGGAAGCAGCCATGACATCACAGGTGCAGAGTAGCAGCCAGCGAATTACATTGCCATAAAGTATGTTACTGTTCATGTCATCTGATTGGGGTCATTATTTGATAATGATATTTGTGTTGAGATGGTCAATGTGTTGATTTGACTTTCGACATGTTGGAGCTGAATTCAGAGAAAAAAGCTCACATTGCCTGATGAGGTCTTTCATTGGCAAGGCAAGTGAAAGTCTGTCATTCTTTACAGTGCTTCCGTTCATTTTGGCAGGGCGACCTGTCGGTTTGAATGAATACCATCATCATTCACATTATTGGTCCTGTTGGTAAATGTTAATATCCATCCTTGCTTTCTTACATGGAAGTCTAATATGGTCTAAAATGATTGCATTGGTAAAGGGTTCCACTATCTAGCTTTCACCAGTGTTGTTGTTACAGGGGATGGATTTTCTAATAATTTAAAAAGGTCCATTTCCTATACCCCTGTCTATTTTCTGCCAAGCTTAATATAGTCAAAATTAAGTATAAAAAAAATCTGAGGATCAGCTTGTGCCGAGCAAGTGTCAATTTAGTCTAAAGACCCATTGATATCAAACTGATGCTAAATTAGCAGGTCCGTCCGGCAGTGTGCATTGATTGGGTCTTAATTTCCTAGTGGAAAAAGTGAGTCATCTTGGTGAATTGCTCTGAGTCTGCCACTCAATGCACTTCTTCAAGACCTCTGCTTCTGAACACCAAACATTGCTAAGGTGACCAAAATATATTAACTTCCTGATCTTTTCCTGTCCCTTTACGGGAGATGTAGTAGTCATAGAAGTAAAATCCTAGAATAGGGATATAATTTATATGGTTCTAGTCACTGCTTTGTGCTGTTTCTACCATATAGAATTCTGGAATATGTGAGTTTCCCTTCCCTGTTTTTCATGACATCTCATGACTGAAATGATTGGCACCCTTCATAAAGATGGTATATTGTGTTTGCATTTTTTGTTGTTGAAATTATATTTTATACTAATACAATCTCTGAATTTTTTGTTTTTTTAATAAGTAATACAAAATATATAAAAGATGGGTCAATTTTTGGCACCCGTTTTCAATACTCCGTTACCCTCCCCTTGTGAGGATAACAGCACTGAGCCTTTTTAGGTACTGGGTTATTTTCTGCTTATCACATCCTCCTTTCAATACCAAACCCACCACTGGTGTGTGTGGCCAAAGAGCTCTATTTGCATGTCATCTGAACATAGCACTGGTTCCAATCCAAGTCAGTGCCAATGCCGTTTAACAAACTCCAGACATTTATTGAATGACATGAAAATAGAGCTCTTTGGTCACGCACACCAGTGGTGGGTTTGGTGTCAAAAGAAGGCTGTGATGAGCAGAAAAAACCTCATACCTGCTGTAAAATATGGTGGTGGATCTTTTTTTATGGGCCTATTTTGCTTCCACTGGTTAGGGCCTACAGCATCATGAACTTTACCCAGTATCAGGACATTTTAGCCAAAAACCTGGTTTCCTCTGCCAGGAGGCTAAAACTTGACCGCAAGTGGATCTTCCAGCAAAACAATAACCCCAAGCACACATCAAATTACACAAAGAAATCTTTAATTTAACACAAAAATGTTTTATTGCAATGGCCATCGCAGTCTCTGGACCCCATTTGAAAACCTGTGGTATGAATTGAAGAGGGCAGTCCATAAGAGTAGACAAAGGATATCAAGCTCTAGACTCTATTATGCAAATTAATCTACCATGATTGAGTGAATTTATGCGCTTAATGTTGTTTTTAAATTCTCCAAAATTACTAGATAAACTGAGTCTACCAATCTGATTTGTTGTGAAGTGTGAATTGTTTTCTTGTTCTTATGTATTTTTCATCTTTGTTCATATAGAATTTAAGGGCTTTTTTGAATCCGTTATTTTGATTGTAACGAACTACTGAGTGTGCCTTTTTAAAATTAATTTATTCTGATTACACCTACAGTTTGGTTGGATTGTACTTGAATATAATGTGATTTGAGAGAAAATAAAAATGTATGTGTATGTTATTGTAAATTGATTTGGATAAATTACAAATGTATACATAAAGATTTTGAATTATACGTTTGTAAATGTGTTCAATTAAAGTATGTTGTCAGAGAAATTGTTAAACTATTTTGTCAAATCTATGAAGTTCTATTTGTATTCAACAGTGATTGACTTGGGCCGGAGCTGTCTGAAACGCTGTACCTTCTCTTCTAGTTTTGGGGGAATTGCGTACCTGCTCCTCTGATCAGAGCTGAATGAATAGCAATGGAGAGTGGTCATTCATTTCCTCATTCCGCTTTGTTCCGGTGTATTTGCCGCTAGTATGTGAATCTGTGAAAGACCGTATGTTGTTGGAGATTACGCAAATTGATAATGTGCCAGACTGAATGACATGATGCACTGTTCCAAGTTGTCAAATGAGGGTTTGCAAGGTCATGGAAATGAATTAAATAATTGTTTTTAATGTAGTTCATGAAAGCACACTTTTAAATATAAACTACATATCAGCCATTATCGGAATGGCCCTTCAGTGTATGTCTGTCGTGCTGTGTGCCAGTGTGAGTGGTCCGTTGCCCGAGGAGTGGGAGCGCGACGTTTCAACAGCAGGTAGAAAATAATGACTGTGACCTAACTAGATCACCAATTCAAAATGTAATTGTTGCAGTTATCTCGCTACTTAATTATAGCGAACTAGGTATTAATTTAATTGTTGCCTTTCCACCGGCACTGTAGAGCCTAAATAAATATGCACCGTTGGAAAGCTGGGATTCCCCTCTATTAAATACTAATGTAATTGCAACGTTAAAAATATACGAATAGCGTAATTGACAAATAACTTTCTGTGCATAGATCTCCCCCGAAACATTACATATAAAAACATGTCTAGTTAGCTTGATTTGAAGCAGTGGCTTGTATTCATGGATGCCAAGGGAAGCCAGGCATCCTCATTTTTTAATTTTTAGATAAAATAACTTTGCTTTCGTCTCTTTGTTTTCATAATTTCCCTTCAATTCGCAAGAAGCTGAATGTATCTCTCAGGAGAAAGATTCCTGAGCATCGAAACAGAGCCCCCTTTGTCTCTACGTGTAGGCCATCTATCTGATGCTGTATGGTAGCGTTGAAGGCAAGGAAAGCCAGCGAGCATTTTGCCTCACTTGATAAAAAAAATTAAAAGTATAAAAAGATCTGCTTTGATCTTAAACTGGCACACCAAAAAAACGTGTCATGGGAAGCCAGCTTGGATTTTGAACCCATTGAGAGCATAAATAATTGATAGGAAAAACTTGAATTGTTGCATCTCATTGTATATTGTTTTTTTTCTTCTGGTGGCTAAAATTGTCCCTTTCCTAAATTATCCATGGATGGAGATAGAGATTTTGACTTAATTCTCCATACTGACCAATGAGCATAATAACGGAGATTCTGATCCAATGATTAATTCGTACATTGTTGTGCCCCTGGCCTGAGATGATGGAAATTCAATACGTAGCTAGATGTAGAAGGCTAATGTTAACTAGCTAACGTTGCTCATGAATGGAAGTTAGGCTAGCGAGCAAGCATTTTAGCCATGTTGCCAAGGACAACAAAAACTAAAAGCTTGTACTGTATGACAGAGTGATAGACCGTTTCGTCAACATGAAAGAGAGGATGACGGCATTGGCATTGGCATTTCTCTACAAGTAGGGTGAGTCAAACATGTTTTTCTACTTACAGGAACGCGCAAGCGCACACCAGTGGCGACCTGTCATTCAGGGCAGGTGGGACAGAGCCCCACATTTTTGGCAAAAAAATTGTTTTCATGTTATTTTGGTATTAATATTTTGCAAACAATGTACAAAAAAATATATATATTGAGTTAATAAAGCTGCATACAAACATGGTCTCTTTTTTTGTTTTCTTGAGTAAGGCAGCTACAAAATGCAGGTGTTTCAGCCGAGCGTGGTGGTCAACAGAAAATAAGGAACGTTGCTCTGTGATTGGCTCAGTTTTCTGTCACTCATGGGGACTTTACGTCACCGCCAAGTCTAAGGGTAGACCGTGAAAATTCTTGCCTCTGGTGCTGCCATAGAGTTACATTAGAAGTGCCCATCCAAGAAGGCTCAAGGTCATTGGCCACAGATAAAATTACGTCAAATCACGTTATATATACAGTAGCTTTGATTTGACTGATCATACTTTCAAAATCTTAGCTAGTAGTCATCATCATGAATCAAGTCAACAATCTACTGGCAAATCCTTGTTAAACTACCCATCCCGCATGCGGGAGCGTAATCACAGCCTCAAACTAATTAGCATGACGCAGCGGACATAAATCTTCCTAGAAAATTGTCCTATTCATGGAAATCACAAATGAAATATATTGAGACACAGCTTAGCCTTTTGTTAATCACACTGTCATCTCAGATTTTCAAAATATGCTTTACAGCCAATGCTAGACAAGCATTTGTGTAAGTTTATCATGGCATAATGCTATGCTAGGCTCTGCTACTAGCAGGCAACATTTTCACGAAAATAAGAAAAGCAATCAAATTAAATAATTTACCTTTGAAGAACTTCGGATGTTTTCATTCAGGAGACTCCCAGTTAGACAGCAAATGTTCCTTTTTTCCAAAAATATTATTTTTGTAGGCGAAATAGCTCCGTTTGTTCTTCACGTTTGGATGAGAAATCGACCGGAAAATGCAGTCACTACATCTCTGAACTTTTTTACAAATTAGCTCCATAATATCGACAGAAACATGGCAAACGTTGTTTAGAATCAATCCTCAAGGTGTTTTTCACATATCTATTCGATAAAATATCCACCGGGACAATTGGTTTCTCATAAGAAGCGATTGGAAAAATGGCTACTTGTGTACTTTACGCAAGATTCTCTGCGGGAGCCATCATGTGACTACTTGCTCAATGTGGTCCCTTATGGCTATTCTTCAACATAAATGCGTAAAAAGACGTCACAATGCTGTAGGCACCTTGGGGAATACGTAGAAAGCGTAAGTTCATTCGTAGCGCATTCACAGCCATATAAGGAGTTATTGGCATGCAGGGCTTTAAAAAAATGGGGCACTTCCTGGTTGAATTTTTATCTGGGTTTCGCCTGTAACATCAGTTCTGTTGCACTCACAGACAATATCTTTGCAGTTTTGGAAACGCCAGAGTGTTTTCTATACAAAGCTGTCAATTGTATGCATAGTCGGGCATGTTGTCGTGACAAAATATCCCATTTAAAATGGGAACGTTTTTTATCCAAAAATGAAAATACTGCCCCCTAGTTATAAAAGGTTAATGCTTGTCATATGAAGAGAAATAACGAAGACAAATTATAGATTTTAAAAAATGTATCAGTGCTCATCGGCCATTGGACATAAACATTACACAACAAGTTGGAAATCGTAAATTCAACAATGAGTGGTTTGGAAGCATAGCAAACCAATCATTGGCCTGCTATTCAATGGAGTGGCTGTGGGGTTCCAATTCTAAGATTAAGGGTCTCTGTTCCTAGTTTAAAATTCTAAACATTGGCAATGATGTTAATGAAGCATGATTTGTGCCATGCTCAAAAACAACTGTTAACTGCAAAATCTGACTTAAGTGAGTTAAAGACAACTGGGAACTCTGGAAAAACGAGCTATGACTGGGAAAATATGTTTTGAACTTTCATCCACCTCGAAACTGTAAATCAGGAAATCGGGCCTCTTCCTAGAGCTACGACCTGAAGATCACTGACGTCATGATTATACCTTTTTTTGTCGAGTTCCCACACTAAGACCTTTCTGTAATTTCAACAGTAAAACACTGTAGGATGCACCCAGTGACCCACACAGACAGCTATGTGTTATTTGTTAGGTTATTAGTTGGTTGTGTTGTACTTACCAGTACCCAGTGTTCGCGGGGTTCGACATGCCAACCAACCTGCTATCTGCCTATCACAGGAATGCCTGGAATGTTCTGATGCCGGGCATCCTGGTGGTTGGCGGAGTGGCGTGGAAGGGGGTTGGACAGGGGGATGGAGTATTGGAAGTCAAGACCAGGTTTAGCCATTGTTCTCTCTCTTACGTCTGGACTTCACAAGAGGTCACAGTTGTTTTATAGGGTATCCTTTTATTTGGCGTGGGCTACAGCCAAACAGTAGCCTGTGTGAAGTTGGGTTAATAAACCGTAAATTCGTAAACTCAATCCTCTGTCTGGACAATTGTTCCTTTATGATCTAGTCAGGTCATTACAGTATAATACCATGAATGTGTTTTACAGCCTTCATGCTGTATATTGCACTGCATTATGGGGAAAATGCTGTTACCTAATTCGAAAGCCTCCAGTAAAAATTACTCTAACATACTGTATTGCTTTACAGTAATAGCTTATGCCTACTGTAGATTCAAATGATACGTTTCAGGCGTCAACTTAATGCTGTTGGGTGAGACACATAAAGCTCAAACTATTTTAGGAAATATATTTTTGAAGTGGAAGAATATTCTCAGCAACTGCTGGGTAGGTAACTTTACCTTGTCTTGTTTCTAAGCATATTTATGCTAGCCAACATTGAATAACTGCATGTTTGCTTAGCTAACCTAGCTAGATAGCTGGCTAATGTTTGCTAGCTAGCTAACGTTAGCTCAAGTTGACAAAAGCCATTTCGGTCTGCTCTAAATTGCTGTATCTAGCTGTTGTTAGGGTTGCGTCAATTGAATCTGGTATCAGGATAAATATGACAATGAGTCACCGCATTGTATACTATGTCTTTTTTATTAGCTAAGCAATAAGTGGTAAATGCAATTTTCGTATATACGGGCTCTCTGTCATGCCTCAGAGAACTGACTTGTTCCTGACAAAGATATTATAATATACTCTGATGACAGAAGTAGTTCCTGCTTCCCGAGCCAGCATGTCAGAGTAGAGACTGGGCGTGGTTTAAACTCACCCAGCCTATCGTTGATTGTTGGCGCACAGGCTGGTCCCAGCCCCCTAGGCGCTTCAGTAGTCAGTCGTTGTAGTTGTGTAGAATATCTATGCGCTCACACACTCAATACAGTTATCTCACACCTGGCTCATGTTATCTAACAAAAGACTGTTTGTTCCCGCAACACTACGTTCTGAATGTGCCCTCACAACTCATTGCACAGTTCCTGTCTTCATGTAATTCTGTATTTTTCCATCATGAGAAAGGCCCATGGCCCTGAAACTGTTAACAATGTCTCAAGTCAGCTATGTTGCATGACACATATACCCACACAAGCCAACAGCAAATAATATTCCATCACATATGATATGGTAAGGGCTATAGTGTATAACACAGAACCTCACACTGTGCGACCTAGAAAAACATCACCCAGAGAATATTGTGATTATAAGCTGTATCGCGGCCTCTGAGTGCCATAGAGAATAAACTGAACGCAGATTCGTGACCGTTATGTTTCCACCATTACTACAGAGAAAAGGGCTTGTTTCTGGCAGTTCAAAAGATGACCCATATTGTTGGGATTGACGGACCGCATTTTACATACACCGCGTTGTGGGCCGTACTCGAGAGCCGCTAAAAGCTGATGTAAATTACCAGTGCACAATATTGTATAGAGTAGGGTGACCAGACGTCTCCGTTTTCTGGGAAATGTCCCAGTTTTTAACTGTGCGTTAAAAACCCACCGCAAAGTGAAATATTTAACTTGGCAATTAAGACCGGGCAGCAGAGCCTACCGATTGAAGTCTCAATCGCGTTGTTCTTGTTTTGTCCAGCAGAGGGGGCTGCTCGCTATAGCAGCTTCATTCACTCTTCTTCTTCTACTAACTACTTGCTCGCAATACTTTTAGAGAAAACTGCTGTGGAAAACTCGGCCAGAAGCTAGCAAGTGTCAGGTGAATCCACAACATCACCACATGATAGATGATCTGCTCTATAAGGTTTTAAATAGGTTATGCTAGCTAACGTTAGCTATGTAGATTAAGTTAGCTAGCTACTGTTATAGCTAGGTTAAAAAGCGTTCACATGTAAACATGCAGTGGACGGGCTATTTTGAAAATATGATTGTATTAAATGAATGCACAATTAATTCTGAGAATATTTTTGTAGATTACAATTTCAATGGTTTGGCATTATAATAAGTAGTGTGGAAATATAGTTAGAAATGTCCATGGATAATATTAGCAGTGGAGAGGAGGAAGACTGGATAGGAAGAAGAGTGAAGGAGACAGAGGAGGAAAGGTAAAGATATGATTACAGAGCCTGCCAATTTATTATTCCAAACAATGTTTTTGAGATAAAATACAAACACGAGGCAATCTGTTAAAATACTTTGGTTATCTAATAGTGTACTATTTATTAATACAGGTTGGAGTGGAAGGAGAAGGAAAAATTAAGGGAGTAAAAAGAGTGAAGCAAGGAGAGTGTAGAAGAGTGAGGTGGAAAGGTGAAGAGAAGGAAAGGAAGACGAGTGAAGAAAAGAGGAGGATAATAAATAGTTAAGAGAGTAATTAAGAGTGGCACAAGCAGAGTGAAGAAGAGCAGACAGGAGATACAATGACTCTTTCCAAGAAATTCACTTTTTATCATAAACATTATGAATTTCCATTTCATACGCTCAGGTCAAGACGATAGAATGGTTCACTGCATCCTCTCTTTCAATAGGCAGCCGGTGAAGAACGGCAGTGGTAGAACATCAGCAGATGAAAAAGCATAAAGCCTCTCTGATTGCCCGTGTTGGTATGTCCTCTGTCACCACATTCTTCAAGAAGGTAGAGCCTTCCCAGGAATAATATGGTTTAGCTGTGCAGGAGGGTGTCTTTGCATACCACACTATGTGACACAATCATAGTTACAGATCTATGGACTGCACAGCACAACTGACACGAAAGCTTTATGAGCCGAAGTTTACATGTGCTTGGACAAAATGTGACGCCATAGTGAATAACGTGTTAGTAACATGGCCAACTACTTTGGTAACACAGGACCTACACCAGGTTGAATTTGTGTCCCTGTCCATTGACGCATCCAATCATGGACATGTAAAGCTGCTGCCACTAGTAGTCAGATATAAATGATAGCAGCACATCTGTGGAAACAAAACTGCCTGGTTTTGTTGAATTGAATGGAGAAACATGGAGGAATGGAGGAAATTGCAGCTGAGGTCCTGGTGGTCATCCAAAAATATAACCTGGATAACATTCTCTGCCGACAACAAATACCAACTTTGGAGGACTGAGTAGGCTGGGGGGGTCTTAGGTTTTCCTGCCCACATCATTCATAACATGGCCAGAACAGCTTTGGATATGATGTTGAGTATCTGCTCACAAAGATATTTGAATATGTTCTTATTTTCACTGTCAGAGTAGAAAGACTGAAGGGCTTTTGTGAGTTTGTTGGCCAGGAGTACCATAATATTTTAGGACACAGCAATGTTCGCTGGATGTCCATGCTCCCTGCTCTAGAAAGAGTGCTGAAAATGTGCCATTGAAATCCTTTTTTATTTCTGAAGACAAATGCCCTGTTGTCCTGCAAACAATGTTTGAAGATCCACTGACTGAACTTTGGCTGGCCTTTGACCATGGAAACGTGACTGTATTCAGTGACACGATCAAGATGCTTGAAGGCCAGGACCACTGTGCTGTGGACTCCGCTGCAAAATTGACTGCAAGACGTGATGACAACTTCATCCCAGTGGTCAGCGGACTTCTGAGAGTGCTGGAGGAAAATGGAGCAATGTCTAAAGAGAGCTTTCTCAAAACATCCCAATCATTCTTCACTATGGCTGTGAACTACTTGCAAGCATGGGGAAAGCACACAGATAATCTAAAAGATTTACATTGTCTCCTTTTAAAAAGGCAACCTCTGCGTGAAGAGTTCCAGAAGGCAGCAGGCACACTGCAGGAAAAATGCCCCAATGTGACCATCAATGAGGATGCATTGTGTGACGAGGTTACTGGCCTGCAAGAGTTCCTAAAGAGGGGATCGCTTGAAGAATGGAAAACATCTGAGACACCGTTTAGTCAGAGATGGAGCACAGTGGTTAACCACTTCAAAGAGAACAACATCCCACACACTAACCTGGCTAGATTAGCGTCTGTTGTCATGTGCTTACCTAGAAGTAATGCACCAGTCGAGAGAGTGTTCTCCCAAATGAATGATATATGGACAGCAGCAAGAAATAGGTTCACTGTTCCTACCATCAAGGCCATGCTTATTGTGAAGACAAACTTTAACCTCCCCTGCCAGGAGTTCACGGAGAAGCTGTCCAAAAACAGAGCAATCCTGAAGAAAATACATTCTTCTGAGAAATATACAGATTAGGTTGGTATAAGTATATTATGTAGTTGCCAATCTCATCAGCATCTTATTTCTTTATTATGTTAAGTATTTCACATATACTATTGTCTGTTTTTTCAATTTTGCTCATGTTCTCTTCTGCTCTTATTCTAGCAGGACCACTGAATGGTTCACTGTTCAGATCAGTTCTGTCTTGTCTGTAGTGTTTCTGTAGTATAGTTGTTTTCTCTATCACAGCCTGTTAGACTAAATACATGAAACCGGAATTGTCCCCCTTTTTTATTTCATAGATAATAACATTGGATATTTTAATGATATATTGACCACCAAACTGGAAATGTCCCCGGGTTGTCATTTCAGAAATCTTAGTATAGAGGTGCCTGCCAACCTAAAGTGCTGGTCAGCTGTAGCCTAACACAGTGTCGGCGGTGGAAACTAGTAACGCGGTGAATTTTCCCCTCCTTGGATTATACAGTATTTCAAGTCATTTTGGTAGCCATCTAGATGTCACCGATTCTACTCAATGGGGAGAGCATAAATGGCAAAAACACTGGGTGTCACAACCTTTAGCTGTCACAACCCTGTGTGATTCGGTTCACTTGACTCATCTGCGCAACATAAATAATATTTTTGTGGGGCAGGATTGTCAATATTGCCTCTCCGACTAACCATTTGGTGGCACAGCTAGAAAGGAAAATGTTATGAGTCTGGTAAGATAATCTGTGATATTGTGTAGGCTATAGCAATGTTGTATTAGTTTGCTAGGGTTTGAAGTAGGTGTATCTAGCTGTCTTATTTGTATTTGTTCAATGCCTCAATTGATTTCATAAACTATATTGGATACTGTGGTGTAAAGCACTTAAGTAAAAATAGTTTAAAGTACTACTTAAGTAGTTTTTTGTGGTATCTGTAATTTACTATTTATATTTTGACAACTTTGACTTCTACTTCATGTACTTTTTACTCCATACATTTTCCCTGACACCCAAAAGTACATGTTACATTTTCAATGCTTAGCAGGAGAGGAAAATGGTCAAATTAACATACTTATCAAGAGAACATCGCTGGTCATCCCTTCTGCCTCTGATCTGGCACATTCATTTAACACACATGCTTCATTTGTAAATTATTACTATCTGTAAAAAAATATATATATATATATAAATGGTGCTGTTTGGTTTGCTTAATATAAGCAATTTGAAATTATTTATACTTTTACTTTTGATACTTAAGTATATTTAAAACCAAATACCTTTAGACTTTTACTCAAGTAGTATTTTACTGGGTGACTTTTACTTTTACTTGAGTCATTTTCTATTAAGGTATCTTTACTTTTACTCAAGTATGACAATTGGATACCTTTTCCACCACTGATTGGATATATGCTGTATGTTCAATCAACTCAAGAGGATAAATCCTGAAGATGGAACAATGTGCATAACAATGTGGTCCAGAGGAAGCCAGTTCTCAATCCCTACCTTGCCCCATTCTTCCAAGAGCTCACTGAGTTTGAATGAAAACCTTGAGTGAGGTGGGTACAGATACTCACAACTCCAGCCTGATATGTCCCTTGTCCCCTGTCTTTTTACCCACAATGTAACAGCCTGGTGCTCTCTGTCTCTGTCTATTCTTTCTTTTTCTATGCTTGTCCTAGGGGTGAGAAGAGCTAACAAATGTCGTGGGAAATTGCAAGATTATGTTATAATGCTTGTAAGATTATATTGTAATCTTTGTATTGCATTAGAATGGTTGTTTTATTCGACAGAATAGAGTATTCTGTTAACTATTGTGTGTGTGTGTTCCACTGAGGATGGGCCTCTGAGTTAGCACTGACAGAAGAGATTTACGATGTCTTTGGGTAATAAAGCCTAAAGAGCAGTCCAGATAACATCAGGTAATGTTTTCGTGCTATACCGTACCAGGGTAAGACAAGTTCCAGTTTGGAGTAGGAGAGGGCCAGACACGGGTCTTTATAATGAGAACTGTTGACACAGCAGTAACTGTCTGCTATGTTTTAAAGATATATTTCATACAAATCTTAACCTTTGTGAACTGTTCCTATGATCTGTGGTTCATCATGTAAGTTGAGAGGGGTGTATCTTGGCTATAAAAGATCTTTGTACTTTCTGGTGCTTTTCAATGGTTCATTAGAGATCATCATCATTGAAAGTCAAAAAGGCTATTGCAAAGCTCTTGATAAAAATATGTAATTTAAGTGTAACTCTGACTGGTGTTGTGAAGTTTAACTCTCTTCTCATTTGGTAAAGCAGAAAAATGCCACCACACAAATCATAATTGAGGAGGCTTGTTAAAGAGCCCCATCATGAACAACTGATGCTGCGCTGATTTCTCTCTCCTGGATGCTCTCTGGCCCAAACTGTCCTGTTGTGTGTTTCCCCTCCTCTGGACCCACTTAACCCAACAGAGTTGCCCCTGATCATAGAACGGGCTGCATCACAGCCTGGTAAAGGCAACTCCACCACCGCAGACAGCAAGGCCCTTTAGAGGGCGATACACACAGCCGAACGCACCATTGGGTCCAGGGTCCACACTGCCTGCCATCCAGGACACCTACAATACCAGGTGTCGCAGGAAGGCGAAGAAGAACATCAGGGACCTCAGCCATCCAAGCCATGGCCTGTTAGCCCCGTTTCTATTCATCAGACGCGGGTAGCACAGGAGTATTATGGCAAAGACTGGCCAACAATTTCTACCCCTAGACCATCAGGCTGCTGAATAGCCACCACCACCACTACCCCCCCCCCCCCCCCCCACACACACACACACACACACACCCCAATGACATTCATCACTGCTGCAGTAAATACAGCATGTACTGTATATTTGTATAATTATTGTTTTATTTCACTTGGCCCCAACACCCCCTTCAATGGCCATTTAGCCACAATGGATATTAATTTAGTTATCACTGCTACAGTTATTATGTATATAGTACTATTTCTATTTTTCTTATTACCATTTTCATAGTTTTATTTCACTTAGTTCTGCATGTTGGAGTTCTGAATCGGAAGATCTAGGATTGTACCCAATCCAAATTTTAACTCCCTCTCTCTCTTTGTCTCTCTCTCCCCCACAGCCAACAGGCACACAATATAGTTTTTACATTAGTGTTATAATGATTCTCTTATTTGGTTACATATGTGTTAACTTCTTGTTCCTTCTATTTGCAATTCTGTCGTTAATTCGTTTTTTTATGTTTTTACCAATTTGAATAAATGTATTTTTCTTTCATTTAGATTACAGGTAGAATATCACTGTAAATTTACAGCATTATCCTGGCACCAGAGTTTAATACTTTTTTTATCCTGGCACCAGAGCTTAATACTGTAATTTTGCTTTACAATACTATTTTCCTTACTGTAAAACCTTACAGCATCCCTGTACATTTACAGCAAGGATGCTGTAATATGTTTTTACAGTAAGGAAAATAGTACTGTAAAACATATTACAGCATCTCTGCTGTAAAGCAAAATTATAGTATTAAGCTGGCCACTGTGGTGCCATGTAATGCTGTAAATGTACAGGGAAAAGTTTTACAGTGCTGTTGTCTTGAAAGCACCATAAATCCAGAGAATGCCAGACTTTGATGACAAAATTTGCCCACGAAGGACCGTCATCTTCCTGTTCAAGTGAGCACATCACGTTGAGTCCAAAAATGTATTGTATGCTACTGCATACATGATGTAATATGCCAGGAAGATATATATACTGTAGCAAAGAAAGTAATATGAAGTGTATGTTGTGTAGTAAGCTGTTAGTGGCCCATGTGCCTCGCGCTGATAATTTTGTCTATTTTCACCTCTTAATTTCACCTACTGTTCTGACTTGGTGGCACATATGTAGCCTATAACCTTTTTTGGAGAAATGTCATCAATGAACATTGTAAGAGCTTTCATTGTCTGCTTATGTCCTTCCTAGCTCACACATTGTCTTAATTGAAATTACGGATTGCCTCTTATCCGCTTATCGTCCCCTTATGACATAGTTTGTACATCTCAATTGTCAGTAGAAACCACATTTGTTTCAGCAATTCAGCTAATATGGCTATGGTTTTTTTAAAGCCTGTAAATGAGGCTGAATTAACTGTTTCACTGCCAGACAAGGCTCTGCTGATAGCCAGGTGTAGCAGTGGTATAGTGCAATGAATGTATTGTTTAGTGTTGGGTAGTGGCTTTGCTGGCATGCATCCCACATATATATATTTTTTGCCCCACCAAGATTTACATGCTAAAATCACCGCTGACACACACACACACAAATCAGAACCATGGACAGCCACGTCATATTTAGCTTGCGTTGATTGGACTAAACAGTTTTTGTAATCTTTTAGTTGTCACTGTATTAGATTCAGTTGAAATGGTCCTGGAATAGTGGAGGCAGCTCCTGTTTTCTTTGCGACTTGCAGTATCTCCCTGTGGTTCTAAATCAATAGTTGTTTAGTGGTCCGAAAATGTCAAACAATAACTATCAGTTACTGTACCTGCAATATGATTTGTGGTTTTGTGATAAAACAAATATGTTTTGAATTGATTCTGCCACTGTGTCTTCTTATTGTCTCGGCCTTTAGGCCTATATATCACGGTCACAAAGCATATTAATTAATAGGTTATAGAGCAAACAACACAATTATCACAACACAGGTTGTAATATGGCTTTTATTTTTTTGAGGGGAGGGGTGGGCTTGGCTTTCCCAGTTATTTTTATCCACTTACTTCTACTGCTTTGAAGTAGCCTACCTTATCCATTTGATCTTTGATTTATTGAATGAAGAAATTATTTCCAAGGAGCTCTCCAGGTGGAGAGGGTTGACAACATGCATAGCCGCGGGAAGTAGGGGTGATCCCCTGAAAAATCTGGAGAGAAAAAATATACAGTACCAGTCCAAATTTTGGACACCTAAATTATTCAAGGGTTTTTCTTTATTTTTACTATTTTCTACATTGTAGAACTTGTAGAACTTTGAAAGTTTCTTCAAGTGCAGTCGCAAAAAACATCAAACGCTATGATGAAACTGTCTCTCATGAGGACCGGCACAGGAAAGGAAGACCCAGAGTTACCTCTGCAGCAGAGGATAAGTTCATTAGTTACCAGCACCTCAGATTGCAGCCCAAATAAATGCTTCACAGAGTTCAAGTAACAGACACATCTCAACATCAACTGTTCAGAGACCGTGTGAATGGTCGAATTGCTGTAAAGAAAACACTACTAAAGGACACCAATAAGAAAAAGAAACTTGCTTGGGCCAAGAAGCACAAGCAATTGACATTAGACCGGTGGAAATTTGTCCTCTGGTCTGGGAGTACAAATTTGAGATCTTTGGTTACAATGTCTTTGTGAGACGTGGTGTGGGTGAACGGATGATCTCCGCATTTGTATTTCCCACCGTAAAGCATGGAGGAGGAGGTGTTATGGTGTGGGGGTGATTTGCTGGTGACACTGTCTGTGATTTATTTAGAATTCAAGGCACACTTAACCAGCATGGCTACCACAGCATTCTGCAGCGATACGCCATCCCATCTGGTTTGCACTTAGTTCCACTATCATTTGTTTTTCAACAGGACAATGACCCAACACACCTCCAGGCTGTGTAAGGGCTATTTTACCAAGAAGGAGAGTGATGGAGCGCTGCATCAGATGACCTGGCCTCCCCAATTCCTCGACCTCAACCAAATTTTTATTTTATTTTATTTAACCTTTATTTAACCAGGTAGGCTAGTTGAGAACAAGTTCTCATTTGCAACTGCGACCTGGCCAAGATAAAGCATAGCAGTGTGAGCAGACAACAAAGAGTTACACATGGAGTAAACAATTAACAAGTCAATAACACAGTAGAAAACAAAGGGGGAGTCTATATACAATGTGTGCAAATGGCATGAGGTAGGCAAATAATTACAATTTTGCAGATTAACACTGGAGTGATGAATGATCAGATGGTCATGTACAGGTAGAGATATTGGTGTGCAAAAGAGCAGAAAAGTAAATAAATAAAAACAGTATGGGGATGAGGTAGGTGAAAAAGGGTGGGCTATTTACCAATAGACTATGTACAGCTGCAGCGATCGGTTAGCTGCTCAGATAGCTGATGTTTGAAGTTGGTGAGGGAGATAAAAGTCTCCAACTTCAGCGATTTTTGCAATTCGTTCCAGTCACAGGCAGCAGAGTACTGAAACGAAAGGCGGCCAAATGAGGTGTTGGCTTTAGGGATGATCAGTGAGATACACCTGCTGGAGCGCGTGCTATGGATGGGTGTTGCCATCGTGACCAGTGAGCTGAGATAAGGCGGAGCTTTACCTAGCATGGACTTGTAGATGACCTGGAGCCAGTGGGTCTGGCGACGAATATGTAGCGAGGGCCAGTCGACTAGAGCATACAAGTCGCAGTGGTTGGTGGTATAAGGTGCTTTAGTGACAAAACGGATGGCACTGTGATAGACTGCCTGCGTCCAGTTTGCTGAGTAGAGTGTTGGAAGCCATTTTGTAGATGACATCGCCGAAGTCGAGGATCGGTACGATAGTCAGTTTTACTAGGGTAAGCTTGGCGGCGTGAGTGAGTGAGATGGTTTGGGATGAGTCGGACCGCAGAGTGAAGGACAAGTAGCCAACAAGTGCTCAGCATATGTGGGAACTCCTTCAAGACTGTTTGAAAAGCATTCCAGGTGAAGCTGGTTGAGAGAATGTCAAGTGTGTGCAAAGCTTTCATCAAGGCAAAGGGTGGCTATTTAAAGAATCACAAATAAAGAAAATATTTTGATTTGTTTTAAACGTTTTTGGTTACTACATGATTCCATATGTGTTATTTCATAGTTTTGATATCTTCACTATTATGCCACAATGTAAAAAAAAAAAAAAAAATTGAAATAAAGAAAAACCCTTGAATGAGTAGGTGTTCTAAAACTTTTGACTGGTAGTGTAGATGTCTTCAGTCCAGGCAACATTTTTTTCCTGCAATTTGCACCACGCCCAAACTACTTCCCGCGATGGACTAAGTGCCTTGATCAAAGGGTCAACGGCAGGAGGTGATAGGTCTACGTGTGATTAGACACAGCAGCTTTCCAGTGTCAATAATGCTTACTTTTTCATGTAGGCTATGATAATAGTAATGAACATTTTGTTAAAAGTAATGGAAAATGTGTATGAACCATTTACAGTGAATAATCAGAGGTAGCATAATGTCGTTTGTGGATTTCGGTGAACATAGTCTAATGAACCGACTTGGAAAAAGACAGTTCCTGCGCTTCTTTCATCGGAAGTCAAGCACTGGTAATCAACCTTAAATACGTTCGTTTTTGGTTCCAAGCTAAGGCAATGTCCTGCGTTTTCTCACCCCACCAAAACAAAGGACATTTCAAGAAAGGATGAAAACTCACATAAGCCATGAACAGTAATTCAAACGGAGTTTAAACGCATGGCAAGAAGTATTTCTTCTTTTTTCATATTATTATGGAGCAGACACTGAATTAGGCAAATCAATAACTGGATGCCTACAATTTCCCTTGTTCCCTTATTGTTGCAGTCCTTATTCTGCATGCAAAGATTGACCGTATTTCCCTTTATTTAGACTGTCTCAAATATCGATAGGCTAAGCCTATGCTCAAAGGTGGACGGACACAGCTGTCATGGAGTCCCATAAACAAAACCAATTACGCAATATTAATTCATACCCCCGTTCGTGGAAACGCATATTTTTCAACAAACTCTTCCGATAAAGGAAAATCTCTCAATTATAGATATGAGTGAAAATCAAATAATAAAATCAAATTCAACTCAATTGGAGTCCATAGGATAATTTTGTACGCTAATAAGGATTTGCCCATCATTTTGGAGTTTGAGCACAGAAGCCTGCCTACTTTGTTACCTCAACCATTCGTGTTAAACATGAAAGAATTAATATTGTTAATGAGTGTAATAATACAGGATATTTGAACTATTTTAAGATGATGGGCAATTGTTGATTGTGCTTTTTATAAATTGCCATCAAATAAAAATGTCAATATGAAAATGTAATAAAATATTTAAAAGAGAAGCATGATAAAATGTGAATATAATGTATTACTTTTTTTCTGTTTAAAAGCCTGGATGAAACGAGGTGAGATTTGATTGGCATGTATTCCCTCCCTAGGCAGAAATTAAACCTCACAATTATCCAACGCACGTCACTAGTTGCGACCATTCTATGAGTCCTATCTGATAGCTGGAACATGCGATATTCCAGGTCCAAATGACAGACATTTTTGTAAATAATAGGTCACAATGTTCAAATTTTAATCTCTTGACATTTTTTTTTTTTTTTATATATTCGCGATTTACTTTCGAACGACGAGTCCATGTCATCTTTGGAGTACATGAAAAAGGAATGCTTCGCATCTGGGACCCTGTCCTCGGCTTCTCTGAAAGGAACAATTACCAAAATTCAGAAAAGCAGACGTAAACGAAGAGTCGCACCAAAGACACAGGAAGAGACAGACAGCGGCTGCAATATTTGCAGGTGTGTATGTCAATTCTGTGTATTGTTTTATAAATGTTAATAGCCTACAAACCGAACATCTTAGTTTACTTTTGTAGGCCTATCCTATAAAGTGCTACGTTATTTTAGCCTTTTCGCAGAAAGATAGCCTATTTGATAGAGTAAGTGGACTAATTTATTAGCCTACATTCTTTGAAAGAAAGGTTCTGGATAGAACCAAAAAGGAAATTGATTCCATACAGAACCCTACATGGAGCCCAAAGGTTCTATGTGGAACCCATTTTGGTTCAGTGGAGAACCCATGGGGTTCTGATCAAATAACCCTACAAATGTCATATACACTGAGTATACCAAATATTAGCAACGTCTTCCTAGTACTGATTTGCACTGGGTGTCATTTGGGTGGTGGACCATTCTTGATACATATGGGATATTATTGAGTGTGAAAAACCCAGCAGCATTGCAGTTTTTGACACAAACTGCGGTGCCTGGCATCTACTAATGTCCCCATTCAAATATATTGTTTTGCCCGTTCACACTCTGAATGACACGCATATACAATCCATGTCTTAATTGTGTGAAGGTTAAAAAAGGATTTCTGTCTCCTCCACTTTATCTACACTGATTGAAGTGGATTTAACAAGTGACATCAATAAGGAATCATAGACTGACCAGGTGAAAGCTATGTCATGGAACTATGTTCTTAATATTTTGTATACTCAGTGTATGAAGCAAGCAATAGAACCCTTTTTGGTTCTGTCCAGAAACTTTTTTTCTAAGTGTAATCAAACATCTACATCCTACACGTTAATTAATTCACCAATAAATAGCAACTCAGCCTTGATTCCAAGGTTTTTATATGATAATGGTATACTTTTATAATATTTCATATTGAAAATCTATTTTATTATTTGTATTATTTAATCAGATCCTTATTTCTGTATGTATGTGTGTATACATATATATACATATATACATCTATGCTGGAGAGTTAGGAATATATATATATATTGCAGTTTCTCTCTCTCTCTGTGTCTTGGCAGTAACCGCACTGTTCGTCGCATCTTGACTGCTTGTCTGCTCTCGTTTCTGGCTCTGCTCGGCTCAGTCTCCGTCAACCTCAGCTCCAACTTGGACCTGCTGCGCGCCACAGAGGCCACTGTCACCGAGCTGACTTCATGCAGGACTACTGCTATTCTCCAACTCATAGGGGAACTCCAAAACAGGAGAAGTCTATGCAGAAAGTACTACAGGAGTAACGAGACACACCAAGAAAAGTGTACAAGTCCACTGACTAGCATTTTACCAGTGATTATTAGACTTTGCACTGATATGGAGGGCCACAGAAACAGTCAGGGTCACCCATGCAGCGAGGAGTTGGTGGAGTTCTCCCAGAAACTTAGGGAAGATTTGACAGAATTTCTGAACACAACATGGGGAGTTGAGGACAACAATGACATGTCCGTGTTCTCTTTGACCATTGTCAGACTCCTGGACATTTGGGGGGACATGGAACAGGACATTAGTCAGGTCAAGCAGTTTTCAGACTGGAAAGATGTCCTCTCACTGAGACTGATGGTCACATTCCTGGAACTCAACCACCAGTTCAGTGAATTCCCTTCTGTAGGAACCCAAGCTGACTTTCACAAGAAGTGGATCCATGCCCTCAGCCGTCTAGCCTTTGCCCAGCTCTTGTCAGAAACGCTAGAGGACTGCTGGGTGGAGAACGTTCACTTAAAGCTCAACCTGACCAACAGCCTCAAAGTTGACCCATACATCTTTGACTCCACCCCCTGGCAGATCCCAGCGGTTGACGCGGTGGGGACAGTGGGCATCCTCACAGGCTCTCAGACTGGCATCCAGGCTCTGAGGGATACCCAGGCGTGCCTGCTGGCTGGGGCGTTGCCAGCTCTGAAGCTCCGATCCAGGGCCATGTTCTCAGGGCTCAGCATGCGGATCTCCCTGTTGACATTGGCCTGCCTGATCTATCCGCTGGTGCTGGTGTCCTTCAAGCAGATGACGGAGTGGATCCAGAACTATGCATGCAGCCTGCAGGAGAGGACCGTGGACCTGAAGCGCCAGAGACAGCTGGCCGAGGACCTCCTGCACCAGATGCTGCCCAAGACCGTAGCCAAGCAGCTGAGACAGCAGAAGCACGTGGAGGCGGAGAGCTATGAGAAGGTGGGTTTGATTGATCTGAGCAGATTTGGGATTTCAGTTCCATCATGTCGATCAATTCCATTTCTTGCTGCGTCTGCATTTCCATATCCCATGGTCATCACTATCTGGTTATGCTGGAGAGTTAGGAATTCAAAATGAGCCACAACCCTTCAGTGAATCCCTCTCAACATTATAAAGAACCATTTGGAAGAGAAAACGGTTATTTGTGTAGAGAAAATAACCTCTCAAGAATCCTGTTTTCTTTATAGCACACTCTAACCACAACTTTTAAGTTAAAGAAACTCTTTAAAATGTCTATAACCAACTTAAATATCAGCAAGATTATACACTTTCTCTGTGACACTGGCACAAGGTTTATTTTCATGCCACCCCCCCCCTCTTCCTCATCACTTTTAGCATTGAAACAAATTAGTGTGAGGGCCTTGTAAAGGACCGTATTGGTGCAATACTTTGGCAAGATCACCAAACCAACGCGCTGAATGATCCCTGCATTTGGTTTCTTTGTTCTTATTGTTGTTGTAATTGCCTATAATTACGGTGTTCCATATTCATTAGGAGATAAAACGGGTTACGCAGGTGCAAATTGCATCCAGCTCATTGAGGTGCTTGAAGCAGCTGGGCCAAAAGCACTCTGCTCAGGGCTATTAGCTACCAAAGGGGATGTGGTCCGTTTTTACACAGGCTTCTTTGAGTTCCAGCAATGGAACATTCTGAAAATGGAACACAATTTTGGCACAAGAGTATAATCTGCATACATTTGTGTATCAACATCATAACACGTGAGGAAGGTCATACTGTCTTAGGTCATATAAGCTAAACAGTGAAGGCCATAAGACAGATTCCTGGGGAACCCTCATTGTGCTTAACAAAGACACTATAAGTATACAATATGACTGCAGTACATTTACAAATGACACGCCATTGGTTTGCTCATGTTTACAGTGGATCACTGTCTCTTTTGTAAAATACTGTAGATTGAAATCACAATGGCGTCAACTAATGGCGTCATGCAGCTATTATTTTAGAGGGGACACAAAGTACGTGTTGATGGAGGGGGGGTTATCGGAAGTCGTAGAATTTAGAATTTTTTTAAACACCTGAAACAGCTTTTTCTTGAACTCTAGAGCCATAATCATAATGCCTAATTCTATGTAAAAAATGAGTCTATTTTTTTTACATAAGTTATCTAAGCATACCTCTTTAACAATTCAATTATAATTTTAATTAATTATGCACATTATGCACAAAATCAAATCAAAGTTTATTTGTCATGTGCGCCAAATACAACAGGTGTAGGTAGACCTGGCAGTGAAATTCTTACTTACAAGCCCTTAACCAACAGTGCAGTTTTTAAGTAAAAAATAGGTAACAATAGATAAGTAAAGAAATATATATTTTTGTTTTTAAATGTAAAAAATAACAGTAGCAAGGCTATATACAGGTGGTACCGCTACAGAGTCAATGTGCGGGTGCACCAGTTAGTCGGGCTATTTGAGGTAATATGTCAATGTAGAATTAGTTAAAGTGACTATGCATAGATGATAAACAGAGAGTATTAGCAACGTAAAAGAGGGGTTGGCAGGGGGCTGGAGGGGTTTGGGCGAGACACAATGTGTAGTCCGGTTAGCCGGTCTTATGCCTTTGGGGTATAAGCTGTTGAGAAGCCTTTTGGTCCTAGACTTGACGCTCCGGTACTGCTTGCCATGCGGTAGCAGAGACAACAGTCTATGACTGGGGTGGCTGGGGTCTTTGACCATTTTTAGGGCCTTCCCTCTGACACCACCTGGTGTAGAGGTCCTGGATGGCAGGCAGCTTAGCTCCAGTGATGTACTGGGCCGTACACACTACCCTCTGTAGTGCCTTGCGGTCGGAGGCTGAGCAGTTGCCATACCAGGCAGTGATGCAACCAGGATGCTCTCGATGTTGCAGCTGTAGAACCTTTTGAGGATCTGAGGACCCATGCCAAATCTTTTTTGTTTCCTGAGTGGGAATAAGCTTTGTCGTGCCATCTTCACGACTGTCTTGGTGTGTTTGGACCATTCTAGTTTGTTGGTGATGTGGACACCGAGGAACTTGAAGCTCTCAATCTGCTCCACTACAGCCCCGTCGATGATAAAGGGGGCATTCTCGGTCCTCCTTTTCCTGTAGTCCACAATTATCTCCTTTGTCTTGAATACGTTGAGGGATATGTTGTCATTCTGGCACCACCCGGCCAGGTCTCTGACCTCCTCCCTACATTGATTCCTTAAGAACTTTTATACCTTATGAGATTAGTACAACTGCCACACTGGTATATAGTATCCTAACAAAATAATTAAAGCAATTTCAGTCATTTCTAAAGTATAACATCCTTGCCAGCAAGCATGCCAGCTAAGATACACTACATGACCAAAATGATGTCGAACCAAAATCTCGTCGAACATGTCATTCCAAAATCATGGGCATTAAAATGGAGTTGGTCCCACCAAGAGTCAAGTACTTTCACACCAATCTCAACAAACCATTTCGGCATGGACCTCCCTTTGTGCACGGGGGCATTGTCATTCTGAAACAGGAAAGGGCCTTCCCCAAACTGTTGCCACAAAGTTGGAAGCACAGAATCGTCTAGAATGTTATTGTATGCTGTAGCATTAAGATTTCTCTTCACTGGAACTAAGCAGCCTAGCCCGAACCATGAAAAACATCCCCAGACCATTATTCCTCTTCCACCAAGCTTTACAATTGGCACTATGCATTTGGGCAGGTAAAGTTCACCTGGCATCCGCCAAACCCAGAATCGTCCGTCAGACTGACAGATGGCAAAGCGTGATTCATCACACCAGAAAACCTATTTCCACTGCTCCAGAGTCCAATGGTGGCGAGCTTCACACCACTCCAGCTGATGCTTGGCATTGCACATGGTGATCTTAGGCTTGTGTGCGGCTGCTCAGCCATGGAAACCCATTTCATGTAGCTCCCGACGAACAGTTCTTGTGCTGACATTGCCTCCAGAGGCAGTTTGGAACTCAGTAGTGAGTGTTGCAACCGGGGATAGACAATTTTTATGCACTTCAGTACACGGAAGCCCCGTTCTGTGAACTTCGTGGCTGAGCCATTGTTGATTCTAGACATTTCCACTTCACAATAACAGCACTTACAGTTGACCGGGGCAACTCCAGCAGGGCAGAAATTTGATGAACTGACTTCTTGGAAAGGTGACATCCTATGACGGTGCCACGTTGAAAGTCACTGAGCTCTTCAGTAAGGTAATTAGTCTGCCAATGTGTGTCTATGGAGATTGCATGGCTGTGTGCTCAATTTCATACACCTGTCAACAACGGGTGTGGCTGAAATTGCCGAAACCACTCATTTGAATGGGTGTCCACATACTTTTGTATATATAGTGTAGTTAGACAAGCTGGTCTAACTTGATTGATAGCCTGAAATGGCTTGGAAGGTAGTTACTTCATAAAATTGCTAGGTGGCTAGTATTACAGAGAAACAACAAAAGATTTTCATTTTATTTATTCATCAAGAAGGAATCAATAGTCAACATACATAGCTTGATCAAATTCATTTACAAGCACACCTCCTGTGAGTCCTGCCCATCTTACTAGGGAGAATAGGGGGGGTACTCTTTGCCTGGTCCAGTTAGTGTGCCCCCTCTGCAGCTGACGCATCTTTTTATAACTAATTATGACAAAACGTTGACTTGTTTAGTAATTAATTTAACATCTGAAAAATGAATAACAAGACAAATCTGAGGAGGCATTTGCACATGGTCCTCCTATGGGCATAAATAAGAGAGAAATTACTAAAATTACAATGTACTGACTGTACTAGCAATCGCAATTTAACATATGATGAGGCCAAGAGAGACATCTTTAAAATGTTTTTCTGTACAGGTGACTATTTTCTTTTCTGATATCGTTGGTTTCACCACTATCTCGGCCTCCTGCACCCCTCTGCAAGTCGTGGAGATGCTGAACAACCTGTACATGTGCTTCGACACTCGCATCGACTCCTATGATGTCTACAAGGTAAGACTGAACTGGGGTAGCCTACATGGAGATTGGATTGGACCAAAATCTTTATTGCCTAATACTTTGTACTACCCATACTACATACTATTTTTAACAAAAACGGAACAAATATCAACATACTAAGCTCATCCATACTGAGAAGGCATCATCTAATTGGCAATGGGGTTGTTCCCCCCATTCCTTAATTTTGATACAGCCCATCCCCTTATCTGATTACTAGCTGTTGTCAAACATATGTGGGTCTGATAAGACCACTCAATAGTGTGCAGCAAATTCATACTAGACAAAAAGCCTAAGTAAGTTGTCGTGGAAAATTGCAAGTTTATGTTATAATGCTTGTATTGCATTATAATGGTTGTTTTATTCGACAGAATAGAGTATTCTGTTAACTATTGCGTGTGTGTTCCACTGAGGATGACCCTCTATGAGAGCACTGACAGAGGAGATTTACGATGTCTTTGGGTGATAAAACCTAAAGAGCATTCCAGATAACATGAGGTAATGTTTTTGTGCTATGAAGTACCAGGAACGAGATTAGAACCTCGTCTTAGGGACCAAACGGAACGATAATTTATAGTGAATGCTATCTGGCTATGGGATATTCCTCTATCTCAAGTAAAAGTCTTTGTTTGTGAACTGTTCCTAAGATCTTTGGTTCGTCATGTAGGTTGAGAGGGGTGTATCTTGGCTATAAAAGATCTTTGTAATTTTCTGTTGCACTTTCAATGGTTCATTAGAGATAGCGCATCATTGAAAGTCAAATGCTATTGCAAAGCTCTTATTATTAAAAATGTAGTTTAAGTATAACTCTGACTGGTGTGTGAAATTTGTTTCTCCTCATTTGGTAAATACAGAAATAAGCCACCACAAAGTGTGACATCCTGGCATTTAAAGCTGTAAAACTTTCTATTTTTACATACTCAAAGCGCCTACTATTTAAAACACAATTATGTGTAATATGTCCCAATCTACATACTAGCATATTATTTAGTATGCACGGCTAATAAGTCACTTCATACTAAATAGTGTAGAGTATTGGGATGTTTCCGACCTATCTGAAATTCACTTATCATGAGTGGACCCATTTTATTTGCTCCCCCAGGTGGAGACGATAGGCGATGCCTACATGGTGGTGAGTGGGCTGCCTGAGAGGAATGGGGACAAGCACGCAGATGAGATCGCCAAGATGTCGCTGGACCTGGTGGCAGCAGTTCGACAGGTGGCAATCCCCCACATGCCCAACAAGAGACTGCAGCTTCGCGCAGGCATACACACAGGTGAGAGGTCACACACATTATGCACGCACGCACGCACACACACACCACACACCCACACTCACCTTTCTTACCCATGTTCAAATCACATAATAGTTTTAGGTGCTGGAAAAGTACCTGATAAACTCACCTAACAGGCTGATGCTTTGAGTTTTCAGACATGGGTACGCAAGCAATATTTCATTCAATTCAAACCATTTTCATTTCCTGAGAGGGAACTTTATGTGTGGTAATATACACTGAGTGTACAAAACATTAGGAACATCTGCTCTTTCCATGACATAGCCTGACCAGGTGAATCCAGGGGAAAGTTATGAACCCTTATTGATGTTAAATCCACTTCAATCAGTGTAAATGAAGGGGAGGAGACAGGTTAAAGAAGGATTTTTAAGTCTTGAGACAATTGAGACATGGATGGTTATGTGTGCCATTCAGCAGGTGAATGGGCAAGACAAAATATTTGTTCAAAGTGCCTTTGAACGGGGTATGGTAGTAGGTGCCAGGCTCACTGGGTTGAGTGTGTCAAGAACTGCAATGCTGTTGGGTTTTTCACGCTCAACTGTTTCCTGTGTGTATCAAGAATGGTCCACCACCCAAAGGACATCCAGCCAACTTGACACAACCGTGGGAAGCACTGGAGTCAACATGGGCCAGCATCCCTGTGGAACACTTTCAACACCTTGTGGAGTCCATCGTCCGAACAATTGAGGCTGTTCTGAGGGCTAAAGGGGGCGCAACTCAATTTTAGGAAGGTGTTCCTAATGTTTTGTCCACTCAGTGTATATACTATATATTGCATACTTATTGCTGTGGTAGGTTTGATTTCAGTCTATATCCTGATTATCTATCTATAACCTAGGGTTATTACCAAAGTAAATATCAGTGAGTATATTATGATGTAGCAGGCTTGTCTTTCTCTTCATTTGCTCTCCTTGCACCAGGTCCATGTGTGGCAGGTATTGTCGGCTACAAGATGCCCAGATACTGCCTGTTTGGAGATACTGTCAACACAGCCTCTAGAATGGAGTCCACCAGCCTGCGTAGGTGTACGGCATGCGTGCACACACACACACTCTTGTCTCTTTTCGTACAAGCATTCAACTTTTCTGTGTGTGTGTGTGTGTGTGTCAGCTCAGAGGATCCACGCCAGCTCAGCCGTATACCTGGCTCTGATGAAGGACGGTGCCTACGAGCTCCAGCTGAGAGGAGAGATCGAGGTGAAGGTAAGGCTCTTCTATTGACACTGGGGAATATAGAGTAATATAGCATAAGATCTCTAAGAGGGAAATACACTTCCATTTTTAGTCCTGGAATAGGCTTCATCTTCATCTGTCCAAACACTACGCCATGCCCACGGTTTCCTTCTCCAGAATGAGTCTGGATCTGAGCACTTCACAGAGTATGAATACATTTGGTCCAGAAACCGATGGGTTGGGCCAGAGCCAGAACACACATGGGTAAAGCAGCAGTTTGAAAAATCGTCATTGGCTTTGATTGGTTAGAGACGATCCAATTGCTGAAGACTTTTTGTGCAACACCCCTCGTGCCCCTGGTCACCACAAAAGACGATGATGGCAGTTTCAGACTAAGGTATGTAGCAAACGGCAGAGCAGTGGAAGAATTTAGTATGAGTCGTCTGTAGGGCTTTTACGGTGATCGTATTACCGCCACACCAGCGGTCACGAGTCATGACAGCAGTCAAATTCATTTCATCCAAGTTCTGATGCTGCTGCTGGTCATTAGTAGCCTACCAAACTTGCTAACTGCCTGACACTCAGCATTCTATTGTCCCTCTAATCACTCTGACATCAATGCAAATGTAATCAAAAATCAAATCAAACACTTCATGAGAGCCCATGATCTCATGTTGCACAACATTTCTATATGCTATGCAATTGCGTGAGAAAACAGAGTGATAGCCTCTATGAAAAAGAGGAGTCCCATCAACTTTCTATAGACTAGCCCTACTATATCCTATTTATTTCTCATCTTTCCTAATATTAAGCACATTGCTTATCTTTACAACAGGAGTATAGCCTACCTGGCTAGCATGAAAATGAACCCACTGGAAAAGCGTTCTTCATTCGCTATTTAAGGGCAAGTATTTTTTTCCGCTGCCCCTGTCTCGAGACAGGTGCATGATGATGGTCCATTCTAAATCAAAAGCAAATTTCACACATATATTATTTAGTACATATTAAGACAAGATTAAATCAAGAATACTGTAATGAGTGACAATATTAGCCTATCACTTGTGAATGATATACAATACCAGTCAAAAGTTTGGACACACCTATTCAATGGTTTTTCTTTATTTTTCACTATTTTCTACGTTGTAGAATAATCATCTATTCATCTATTTTTCATTTTCCATTGGTTTGGTTTTGTCTTGTCTTCCTTCACACCTGGTTCCAATCCCATCAATTACATGTTGTGTATTTAACCCTCTGTTTCCCCTCATGTCCTTGTCGGAGAGTGTTTTATTGTATGTACATGCAATTCATGTGTCGGTGTGCGACGGGTTTTGTACCCACTTACATTATTTTTGATTATTTTGGTTTTGGAGTTGTATGAGCACTTATTAAACAACTCCGTTTATACCAATTTCGTTTTCCTGCGCCTGACTTCCCTGCCACCGACATGCACCCATTACAGAATCTCTGACCACAACTATGGAGTCAGCAGGAGAGGGTACCCCGGCCATTAAGGTGGAGGATCATGCAGTTATGCTCTACCATCTTGGCGCTGCCATGGATCGAGTTGTCCAGAGAATGGACCGCTGGGAGAGAAAGGAAGTTCTTCCAGCGCCTCCGCCAGCACAACCTGGGTCTCCCCTGAGCGCCCCTTTCCCACCTGAACCCAGTGGGATCCCTCTCTCCTTGCCCCAGGAATACCACGGGGGGGCTGCGAACTGCCAGGGGTTCTTGTTGCAGTTAGACCTTATCTGGCCACCGTCCACCCGGCTCCATCGGATTGTGAGACGGTGTCCGCCCTCATCTCGTGCCTTACCGGGAGAGCCCTGGAGTGGGCCAACGCCGTGTGGAGAGAGGGAGATGCGGCGTTGGACCAGTTTGAGGAGTTCACCTACCGTTTCCAGGCAGTCTTCGACCACCAGCCTCGAGGGTAGAGCGGCGGGAGAGCTCCTCTACCATCTAAGGTAGGAGACGAGGAGCGCCCAGGAGTTCGCCCTGGAGTTTAGGACCCGGCTGCCAACGCGGGATTGAACAACAGGGTACTGATCGACCATTATCGCTGTAGTCTGCGTGAGGATGTCCATCAGGAGCTGGCCTGCAGAGACACCACCCTCACGTTCGACCAGCAGGTGGACAACCTGCTGGCTATTCGCGGACGTTCAGACCGGGGTCTGGTGGTTCCACCCTCCCGCACTCCCTCTCCGATGCACATGGAGCTGGGAGGGAAGGTGCGCAGGGAGACCAGAGGGGGTTCATGTTCGTGTACCATCTGTGGCAGCAGAGGTCACACTGCTGTTCGGTGCCGGGTTGGTTCCTCTGGGAAGCGAGGCAGCAGGCAGGGCGCTCTGGCGCCACCCCAGGTGAGCCGGCACCACTCTCACCCAGAGTCCTCTGTTGTTCATATGTTTGTGTCTGTCACGTTCCCTGAATTTTCCACGCATTCCCAGCATAAGGCGCTCATCGATTCAGGCGCGGCTGGGAATTTTATTGATAGCGCTATAGCCTATAGTTTAGGGATCCCCATCTTTCCCGTGGATGTGCCCTTCCCCGTTCACGCATTAGATAGTCGACCATTAAGGTCAGGGTTGGTTAGGGAGGTCACCGCACCTTTGGGCATGGTGACGCAGGGGGGTCATACGGAGAGAATTAGTCTCTTCCTCATTGACTCCTGCGTTTCCCGTGGTGCTGGGCCTATCCTGGTTAGCTTGTCATAACCCCACTGTTTCTTGGTCACAGAGGGCTCTCACGGGGTGGTCGCGAGTGTACTCAGGTAGGTGTTTAGGGGTTTCCGTTGGTGCCGATTTGGCGATTTGGCTCTCGCCTTCTCCAAAAAGAAGGCGACTCATTCACCACATCATCGACGGGGTGATAGACCTCCTGGTAGACGCTGCACTTCCCAGGAGTCATGTGTATCCCCTCTCACAGGCGGAGACGGAGGCTATGGAAACATATGTCTCCGAATCCCTGCGTCAGGGGTACATTCGGTCCTCCACTTCACCCGCCTCCTCAAATTTATTTTTTGTGAAGAAGAAGGAGGGGGCTCTGCGTCCGTGTATTGACTATCGGGGTCTCAGCTTATATGTGGCATCCCGTTAAGCAGAACCAGTCATAACATTTTCATCTGACTGTCAAACAAATCACTTCGAAGGCCCCGTAGGCTACCTGCACACGTTCATCCACTAAAATAATTCCAGCGTCCAACAGCACACCAGCCATTTGATGAATGGAAAAAGACATATGCCAGAAAAACACCAGAAATTGTAATGAGGTTTGGCGATTGAGACACTTGTAACCTGGCTTGAGTATAGGTTGATGTTTCCACTGCTGTCCTCGCGCAGAGACGAGCCCACACGTCCATTAGCTAACTTTTTATGCAGCCGGCATGCGTAATGATAAATTCCAGTGTAGAAGCCTTCGGGTTCATTGAAATCTTTGGTCTTATTATTGCTATTGGCTCATCTTTAATCGGTACGGTGTACCGTCATTATTTATTTTGCCAGTATTCCATCCCGGACAGTACCAGCTTACTTTCACCACTGCACCTTAGCTAATCAAAAGGGACGTGGAATGACTCCAATGCTACATGAAAGGGCTAACCTAACCTATGACCTGACCCATCACCTTATGTATTACTTCCCCCCAGCTGCAAGAAGTGACATCCTATAAGGAAACTGCTGAGATTGCCTTATTGCAGTAGTTCTTTATCCTCGCCTGGGGACCCCAAAGGGTGCACATTTTGGCTTTTGCCCTAGCACTACACAGCTGATTCAAATAATCAACTAAACATCGAACGTGCAGCCCTTCGGGTCCCCATGACCGAGTTAGGGAAACGCTGCTCTAGCACTACCTTATTCTACTAATCAAATGTTTGATGATGAGTTGATTAGTGAAATCATGTGTGTAGTGTTAGGGCAAAAACAAAGATGTGTGTCCCCAGGACAGGGATTAAGAAACACTGGCCTTATTGTATAGAGAGAACGGTTGTGTTTAGACAGCCATAAAGATGGCTTCCTCCATGCACTTTCCACAAATTCCGTGTTTACAAAGTTTCCATATTGCACATTGCCCGACATAATACTTTTTTGTATCTGTATTCATACCCCTCGACTTAAACATTTTGTTGTGTTACAGCCTGAATTCAAAATAGATTCAATGTATATATTTTTCTCCCCCATCTACACACAATACCCCATAATGACAAAGTGAAAACATGTTTTTAGACATTTTAGCAAATTTATTGAAAATACAGAAATATCTCATTTACATAAGTATTCACACCACATGTTAGAATCCCCTTTGGCAGCGGTTATAGCTGTGAGTCTTTCTGGCTAAGTCTCTAAGAGCTTATCACACATAGATATTATTGTTCTGCTGAAAGGTGAATTTGTCTCCCAGTGTAAGTTGCAAGCAGACTGAACCAGGTTTTCCTCTAGGATTTTGCTTAGCGTCGATTCTGTTTCTTTTTAGCCTAAAAAACTGTTCTAGTCTTTGCCGATGACAACCATACCCATAACATGATGCAGCCACCACCATTGCTTGAAAATATTAAGATTGGTACTCAGTGATGTGTTGGATTTGTTGCATCAGGACATAAAGTGAATTTCTTTGCCACGTTTTTGTAGTTTTACTTTAGTGCCTTATTGCAAACAATATGCATATTCTGTACATGTCAAGGTGTGTATGAAGGCGAAGTCAGGTGCAGGAGAGCAGAGTATGATAAGTAAAGCGTACGTTATTTAGTTCCAAACCGGGAGCACAACAAAACAAACTCGCTCGGAAAAAATAAAGTAAAGCTCTAAAGAACATCGCTTGACATGAAAACAATTACACACAAAACATGATGGGAAACAGAGGGTTAAATACAATGAGATTGATTGGGGAAATGAAAACCAGGTGTGTATGAAAACAAGACAAGACAAATGCATATATGAAAAATGGAGCGGCGATGGCTAGAAAGCCGGTGATCACCGAACGCCGCCCGAACAAGGAGAGGAGCCGACTTCGGCGGAAGTCGTGACAGTACAGGCTTCCTTATTTTCACTTAGGTTAGTATTTTGGAGTAACTACAATGTTGTTGATCCATTCTCAGCTTTGTCCTGTCACATCCAATAAACTCTGTAACTGTTTTAAAGTCACCATTGGCCTCATGTTGAAATCTTTGAGCGGTTCACTTCCTCTCCGGCAACTGAGATAGGAAGGACACCTGTATCTTTGTAGTGACTGGGTGAAATGATACACCATCCAAAGTGTAATTAATAACTTCACCATGCTCAAAGGGAATTTTTATTTTATTTTGACCCATCTACCAATAGGTGCCCTTCTTTGCGAGGCATTGGAAAAACCTCCCTGGTCTTTGTGATTGAAATTCACTGCTCGACTTACAGATGTGTGGGGTACAGAGATGAGGTAGTCATTCAAAAGTCATGTTAAACACTTTTTGCAAACAGAGTGAGTCCATGCAACTTATTATGTGACTTGTTCAGCATATTCTTACCCCTGAACAAATTCAAACTTGCCATAACAAAGGGGTTGAATACTTATTGACTCAAGGGATTTCAGACATTATGGGGTATTGTGTGTAGGCCAGTGACACACAATTTCTATTTAATCCATTTTCAATTCAGGCCATAATACAACAAAATGTGGAAAAAGTCAAGGGGTGTGAATACTTTCTGAAGGCACTGCACATGATCCCAATTCTAGCTCCCAAGACGCGTGCAATTTGAAAAACCGAGAAAGTAGATTGTGCTGATTTATTGTTCCATAGTTTATTGTTCCTGTAGTTTAAAAACGATGTGGATACTGCTAAAACAATGACTTCATATCTAGACTCTGACATATTTATGCATGCTCGCTAAGATGTCTCAATACGAATGGCTGCTCTTATCAGTGGGTGCGCTTGCCCCCCACCCGCGCCGAGTCGTTGGCTGGGTGAAGCCCAAAGCGATGGGATGGACCAGGCCCCACCAGGACCAGCATACATGCGTCTAAAACATAAAAAACTATTGATTCATTAGGTTATGAACTGATATATTTAGGTTATGTTCTATGGTTTACATGTTCTGATAGTGTCCCAGTGAACATCTAGTCCATTGTCATAGTCCTAGAGGGCCAATCAGCTTCTATGGGGCGGAAACCGTTCCTTTACCAATAGCAACATCCCTCAGTTTGTTGTCTTAAGCATTTTTAGATCCCACATCAGTAACCCTTGAGGAAATACACAGCATTGAGCTGTAAATAATGTAGAAATGCTATATTATTCAGGCCAAACTCTGATATCAGCTGTTGGAATGGTATAATATTTCCGTCCCTTACGATCTGCCCCACCTGACTGATGTTTTGGCGTTGCCAGGTAATATTAGCCAGTGTCTTTCCACCTGTGGCAAACAAGGAGTTGTTCCATATTAGACATGAAGGGAAGGAAGCTCCATTGATAGATAACCTTTTACGATGTATTCTTGCCAATTCACAATAAGCACTCCAGTAGTGGATGATCTCTCAATCTGGTCTCAGAGTATTTTGTATTGTTCTTTATGTAAATCCAAGACACTCCTTTTAGTATGATATGTTACGTTTTGTATGGTATGTACACATTTGTGATGTCCATCACCCATTTTGTATGATATGTTATAAATTACAATTTGTAAACTCAGCAAAAAAAGAAACGTCCTCTCACTGTCAACTGCGTTTATTTTCAGCAAACTTAACATGTGTAATTATTTGTATGAACATAACAAGATTCAACAACTGAGACATAAACTGAACAGGTTCCACAGACATGTGACTAACAGAAATTGAATAATGTGTCCCTGAACAAAGGGGGGGTCAAAATCAAAAGTAACAGTCTGGTGTGGCCACCAGCTGCATTAAGTACTGCAGTGCATCTCCTACTCATGGACTGCACCAGATTTGGAAGTTCTTGCTGTGAGATGGTTCCCCACTCTTCCACCAAGGCACCTGCAAGTTCCCGGAAATTTCTGGGGGGAATGGCCCTAGCCCTCACCCTCCAATCCAACAGGTCCCAGACGTGCTCAATGGGATTGAGATCCGGGCTCTTTGCTGGCTATGGCAGAACACTGACATTCCTATCTTGCAGGAAATCACGCACAGAACGAGCAGTATGGCTGGTGGCATTGCCATACTGGAGGGTCATGTCAGGATGAGCCCGCAGGAAGGGTACCACATGAGGGAGGAGGATGTCTTCCCTGTAACGCAGTGTTGAGATTGCCTGCAATGACAACAAGCTCAGTCCGATGATGCTGTGACACACCACCCCAGACCATGATGGACCCTGCACCTCCACATCGATCCTGCTCCAGAGTACAGGCCTCCATGTAACGCTCATTCCTTCGACGATAAACGCGAATCCGACCATCACCCCCGATGAGACAAAACCAAGACTAGTCAGTGAAGAGCAATTTTGCCAGTTCTGTCTGGTCCAGCGACGGTGGGTTTGTGCCCATAGGCGACGTTGTTGCCGGTGATATCTGGTGAGGACCGGCCTTACAACAGGCCTACAAGCCCTCAATCCAGCCTCTCTCAACCTATTGCAGACAGTCTGAGCACTGATGGAGAGATTGTGCGTTCCTGGTGTAACTCGGGCAGTTGTTGTTGCCATCCTGTACCTGTCGCGCAGGTGTGATGTTCGGATGTACCGATCCTGTGCAGGTGTTGTTACACGTGGTCTGCCACTGCGAGGACGATCGGCTGTTCGTCCTGTCTCCCTGTAGCGCTGTCTTAGGCATCTCACAGTACGGACATTGCAATTTATTGCCCTGGCCACATCTTCAGTCCTCATGCCTCCTTGCAGCATGCCTAAAGCACGTCCACGAAGATGAGCAGGGACCCTGGGCATCTTTCTTTTGGTGTTTTTCAGAGTCAGTAGAACGGCCTCTTTAGTGTACTAAGTTTTCATAACTGTGACCTTAATTGCCTACCGTCTGTAAGCTGTTAGTGTCTTAACGACCGTTCCACAGGTGTATGTTCATTAATTGTTTATGGTTCATTGAACAAGCATGGGAAACAGTGTTTAAACCCTGAACAATGAAGATCTGTGAAGTTATTTGGATTTTTACGAATTAGCTTTGAAAGACAGGGTCCTGAAAAAGGGACCTTTCTTTTTTTTCTGAGTTTATGTCCTTTTGGTCTGATGAGTCCAAATGTGCGATTTTTTGTTGTTGTTCAAGTAACCGTGTCTTTGTGAGACACAGAGTAGGTGAATGGATGATCTCCGCATGTGTGGTTCCCACCATTAGTTGGACCACTGAGTGAAGGAAAAGCAGCCAACAATTGCTCAGCATATTGTGGGAACTCTTATATGTTATGTATTTGCAAAACGTACAATATGTTACAAATTCTAGCTAATCCATTTTAGAATAAGGCTGTAATGTAACAGAATGTGGAATAGGGAAGGGGTCTGAATACCTTCCGAATGCACTGTACATACTATATACATTTTACGGACGCAGTATATTTTACATTAGTTCTCTTTTTTTATTGGTTTTTATTTCATTTTATTCCAGCTACCCTCAACCCCTCCCATCTATCTCTGAAAACCATCCAGTTTTGATTTCTAATTGTTATATATTTTTCAACTGTACTGTAATGGTTAAGAAAAGTTCAGAAAGTTTGTATTCTCATATTTTCTACAGATTGTAAATTAAAGATAAACATGTTTATTAGGAGTATTATTATATTATTGATCTATTGACAATGGCTTTTCAAGTCACCCAGCAGTGCTATTTGCAGACTTAGCTCCAGGTAAATGTTGCAATTCTTCAGCCATTCCTGAACCTGCAACCAATAAAAAGCTACAGTACCAAAACAAGTGATCTAATGCTTCTAATAATGTCAGCCTTCCGAATTCATATTCATTATATAAATATTTCCATTTAATTTAGTTTGGCTTGCTGTTCCAAATAAAGTGGAATATGTTTTGCCCATTTTTAAAAAATGTTGTAAGCAGGGCCATAAGTAAATATGATATGTATGATAATATTAGTGTCATAGTTATAATACTATTACCATAGTTTGATGGTAATCCAGAGAGTTTATAAAAATGATCTAGATCTTCTATGAGGCTGTGCAGGGATCCAAATTGCGGATTTAAAAGAAAACATGAGTCATGAGCATACAATGACACCTTGGATTTCTAGCCCCTTGGTATTGTTGGATCAAATTTTAATAGCTAACTTTTCGATGGCCATAATAAATATATATGCCGATAGTGGACAACCTTGTTTCACTCCTCTTGACAGTTTAATAAGATATGATTTTGAAGTTATGACCACTCAGATTGATACATACCACTTACACTGAGTGTACAAAACATTAGGAACACCTGCTCCTTCCATGACAGACTGACCAGGTGAATCCAGGTGAAAGCTATGATTCCTTATTGATGTCACCTGTTAAATCCACTTCAATCATTGTATGTCTTGATAAAATTGAGACATGGATTGTGTATGTGTGCCATTCAGAGGGTGAATGGGCAAGACAAAATATTTAAGTGCCTTTGAACAGGGTATGGTAGTAGGTGCCAAGCACACCAGTTTGAGTGTGTCAAGAACTGTGATCCAGGCTGTTTCATATCCGGCCGTGATTGGGAGTCCCATAGGGCGGCCACAATTGGCCCAGCGTCGTCCGGGTTTAGCTGGGATAGGCCGTCATTGTAAATAAGAATTTGATCTTAACTGACTTGCCTAGTTATATAAAGGTTAAATCTAAAAATAAAAACGCTGCTGGGTTTCTCACGCTCAACAATTTCCTGTGTGTATCAAGTATAGTCCACCACCCAAAGGACATCCAGCCAACTTGACACAACTGTGGGAAGCATTGGAGTCAACATGGGCCAACATCCCTGTGGAATGCTTTCAACACCTTGTAGAATCCATGCTCTGACGAATTGAGGCTCTGAGAACAAAAGGGGGTACAACTCAATACTAGGAAGGTGTTCCTAATGTTTTGTACACTCAGTGTATATCCTCCTTTTCTCAAACTCATTCCACGGCAGGCTGAGGGTTTTGCCCCTCCCTTGTCCTTGATTGATGAATTAAGGTCACTGATTAGTAAGGACCTCCCCTCACCTGGTTGTCTAGGTCTTAATTGAAAGGGAAAAAACAAAAACCAGCAGACATTAGGCCCTTCCTGGAATAAGTTTGACACCCCTGCTCTAATGGGTCAATGAGTCACACTGAGGGCTTTGAGTCACTTTTAACTTGTTAGTTAATTAGAGTCTGGATCGACTCCACATAATTAAACACTTCACCAGCACTCAATGAAAATGATTCTATTTACAGTTCATTACACACCACTTCTCTCTTCTATGTTGGTGTGATGACAGTTGACTTCTTCATTTTCCTGATATCCTGTCGGATTGTAAATGAGTTGTTCAACAGTCATTATCTGAGCTACTCCACTTTTCTGGAGGGATATTAAAGGCTATGAATAGCCAAAAGTTGTGCTTAAAGCTGTTGTTGCATTCAGCTGATTTCAAGATTCAGTATACATTACTGCGCAATCTTAAAATAAAGCGAGCATACTAAATCATCTAAAGTATTATATCCGCCTCTCTCCCAGGGTAAAGGGAAAATGAACACATATTGGCTGATCGGACACAAGAACTACAGTGTTCAGAACGACAGTCTTGTGTGCCACTGGAACCCCAATCTAGCCAGAAAAAAGAAGACATTGGTGGGGAGCGACATTTCTATGGCGAACGTGAGTGCATTACACTCTAGGCAAACTGCGTTTGTACATTAATGTATTACACCTGTTGATTATCAGCCCAAAATTGGAACTAGCTCTCTCAACTTTTTCCTCCCCTATCTTTCTTTCTTTCTCCTACCCTCTCTCTCTCTGCCACTCTCCCGTCCTCCCACTTCCATCTCTCCTTCCTCCCTCCCTTCCTACCTTCCATCCTTCTACCCCTTCCTTCTCTTGTACTCAGTCCTGTGTGACAGTGCAGAGCCTCAGTGAGAATGCTACCACTCCCGTGCCTCAGGGCTCCAAGGCCCAGCAGGGGGCCCTGTGTGTGTCCGTGTCAGCCCAGGTGGAGCACTGTGCCAGCAGCTTCGGCACCCTGGGCTCCATGATCGGGGGCCTCCAGGGACTAGAGAGCCCCAGGGAGGGGAAAGCCTGTAGGGGGACAGAAGGAGACAAACCGGACCTGCTGCCTGGATCTGGAACCATCCCTCATATGTGATGGAGGGCTGGGATGGTAGGATGGACTGGGACAAGAAACTTCTCTAAAACTATATTGCTATGCTTTTTTCCTCTGGCTGTTTGAGTGGAGATTCAGTTGATTTTAATGATGATGTAAATACAGTATATTTAGGGATGTGTGAAAGAACCGCAATGAATAAAAGAAAGACTGTTGCTCTGATATCTGTGTAGGTGTGTGTGTGTGTGTGTGTGTTTTTATATACAGAGTAAACGTTTTTGTATCAACCTTGGACAGATTGTGTTGTCATTGTCCATCTTTTTATTAAGATCAAACCGTCTGTGGGTGAATAAAAGCTCCTTTAAAATGAGCAGCGAATTCTTTTTAATGTTTAGTCTTCAAAGGCACAACCGCAATAGCCAAATTAGTTGAAGTGGGTGCAATTATATGCAGATTTGTGGGCGGGGTCATTCTGGTTAGACAGGCCCTGATTGGTGAAGCGTTCCAAAGGGTAAAAACCCCCGGACATCAAATGAAGATATAGGGCATTTTCCTTTGCTCAAGCGTTGCTGACGCCTGCCAGATCTTACAATGCCTGGATAGGTATTTTACATATCAGCTAACCACATATGTTAAAGCAAGTCGATGACGTGGCAAGCAACCATTGGTTAACGCATGCAACGTCTGAGCAGGGTAACGCAACCAATTATAGACCGCTCAAAGGAGAAGACAGACACGCTCTTCTTGAAGAGTACATCTCAATAGTCGAATAGGCTTTTGCCATGCTGCTGTGTTAAGGCCTGGGTTATTACATGCCAATTGGATCTGTAGAGGATACCGGCCAGACACTCCTGCGTCTCAGATTGGGATTGCTGATCTAGGCTCAGGTCCTTACTGTCCATATAATGATATTCATTATATCTCAAAATCAACCTAGATCAGCGCTCCTGAATGGAGGCGTTGTAGATTAGAAATGATTAGCCCAGTAGTTGGACCTGTAGCCGAAATGTGGCCAGTTCGAATCCAGGGCCGGGAGCTGGGAAAAACGGGAATTGATCTGGCAACTGGAGGACTGCTGGGATCAAATCCTAAAGATATTCCCCTACCTTTTGGCCCATGAGCAAGGCCCTTTACACGTGTGGGAATTGGCCTATACAGATAGGACTAAATGGACATGTTTCTTACAGAAGAAATATAAATAGCATACAGTTGAAGTCGGAAGTGTACATACACCTTAGCCAAACACACTTAAACTCAGTTTTTCACAATTCCTGACATTTATTCCAAGTAAAAATGCCCTGTTTTAGGTTAGTTAGGAACATCACCTTATTTTAAGAATGTGAAATGTCAGAATAATAGTAGAGAGAATTATTTATTTCAGCTTTTATTTCTTTCATCACATTCTCAGTGGGTCAGAAGTTTACATACACTCAATTAGTATTTGGTAGTATTGCCTTTAAATTGTTTAACTTGGGTCAAATGTTTTAGGTAGCTTTCCACAAGGTTCCCACAATAAGTTGGGTGAATTTTGGCCCATTCCTCCTGACAGAGCTGGTGTAATTGAGTCGGGTTTGTAGGCCTCCTTGCTTGCACACACTTTTTCAGTTCTGCCCACAAATGTTCTATAGGATGAGGTCAGGGCTTTGTGATGGCCACTCCAATACCTTGACTTTGTTGTCCTTAAGCCATTTTGCCACAACTTTGGAAGTATGCTTGGGGTCATTGTCCATTTGGAAGACCCATTTGCGACCAAGCTTTAACTTCCTGACTGATGTCTTGATGTTGCTTCAATATATCCACATAATTTTCCTCCCTCATGATGCAATCTATTTTTTGAAGTGCACCAGCACCCCCACAACATGATGCTGCTGGTGTTCTTTGGCTTGCAAGCCTCTCCCTTTATCCTCCAAACATAACGATGGTCATTATGACCAAACAGTTCTATTTTTGTTTCATCAGACCAGAGGACATTTCTCCAAAAAGTATGATCTTTGTCCCCATGTGCAGTTGCAAACCGTAGTCTGGCTTTTTTATGGCGGTTTTGGAGCAGTGGCTTCTTCCTTGCTGAGCGGCCTTTCAGGTTATGTCGAAATAGGACTTGTTTTATTGTGGATATAGGATATAGGACCTTTGCTGTTGTTCTGGGATTGATTTGCACTTTTTGCACCAAAGTACATTCATCTCTAGGAGACAGAACGTGTCTCCTTCCTGAGCGTTATGACGGCTGCGTGGTCCCATGGTGTTTATACTTGCGTACTATTGTTTGTACAGGTGAATGTGGTACCTTCTGGTGTTTGAAAATTGCTCCCAAGGATGAACCAGACTTGTGGATGCCTACAATTTATTTCTGAGGTCTTGGCTGATTTCTTTTGATTTTCCCATGATGTCAAGCAAAGAGGCACTGAGTTTGAAGGTTGGCCTTGAAATACATCCACAGGTACATGTCCAATTGACTCAAATGATGTCAATTAGCCTATCAGAAGCTTCTAAAGCCATGACATCGTTTTCGGGAATTTTCCAAGCTGTTTAAAGGCCCAGTCAACTTAGTGTATGTAAAGTTCTGACCCACTAGAATTGTGATACAGTGAATTATAAGTTAGTTAATCTGTCTGTAAACAATTGTTGGAAAAATTATTTGTGTCATGCACAAAATAGATGTCCTAACCGAAATGCCAAAACTATAGTTTGTTAACAAGAAATTTGTGGAGTGGTTGAAAAACTAGTTTTAATGACTCCAACCTAAGTGTATGTAAACTTCTGACTTCCACTGTGTGTATAACCATGGTAACAATTGAAAGGGAACCGTTTGGAGAAAATTATTAGACTAAACACAAGACTGAAACCAAACATTACACTGTTGATTTTAAGTGCATTTAGTGTACTTTTCGATGCATTTGTGAGAATGAAATCTGAAAATATTCTGGATACATTCAGTAACATGATAACAATATTTGAGTGAGAGGACTAACTGGTGTGGCCACAGCTCTCCAAAGTGTGCATAGTTCCTAAGTCATTTCAATGGATTTTTATGACTCAGAGAAGATTCTTCAACTGTAAAGTGCTTTTTTGAGTCCTCTTCATTTACAACATTTTCCTCACTCAGATAACAAATAATGTGCAAAAGTTGCCTGATTAGCAGGAGGGATGGGAGCAACTTCTTGTCACACAAGGTGCTCGAGTTCAGAACGCCTGTCAGTCAAAACCCATACAGCGCTGGGAAGGGCAGAGCTCTGACGTCATGTGTAGCATGTAATTGTACAGCCACTACATTCCAATTTAGGCGTTTATCAGTGCCCAAATCCAGTGGTGGAAAAAGTACACAATTGTCATACTTGTCAAAGTAAAGATGCCTTAAGAGAAAATTACTCAAGTAAAAGTGAAAGTCATCCATTAAAATACTACTTCAGTAAAAGTCTAAAAGTATTTGGTTGCCTGTAGCTCAGGACCTGAAGCAAAGATAAGCATATTCTTGATATTCTTGATACCATTTGAAAGGAAACACTTTGAAGTTTGTGGAAATGTGAAATGAATGTAGGAGAATATAACACATTACATCTGGTAAAAGATAATACAAAAAAAAACATGCGCTTCTTTGTATTTTTTTTGTACCATCATCTTTGAAATGCAAGAGAAAGGCAATAATGTATTATTCCAGCCCAGGCGCAATTTAGATTTTGGCCACTAGATGGCAGCAGTGTATGTGCAAACTTTTAGACTGATACAATGAACTATTGTATTTCTGTTCAAACTGTTGTATCAAGACTGCCCAGATGTGCCTGATTAGTGTATTAGTACATTTTCAAATTCATAACTGTGCACTCTCCTCAAACAATAGCCTTGTATTCTTTCACTGTAATAGCTACTGTAAATTGGACAGTGCAGTTAGAATAACAACAATTTAAGCTTTCTGCCAATATCAGATATGTCTATGTCCTGGGACAACCTCATGCTAATCACATTAGCCTTTTTTAGCTCAACCGTCCCGCGGGGGACCCACCGATCCTGTAGAGATTTCTTAAGTATCAAAAGTAAAAATCACTTTAAATCCCTTATATTAAGCAAACCAGACAGCACCATTTTTTATTTCATTTTTTATTGATGGATAGATAGGGGCACACTCCATCACTCCAACACTTTACAAATGAAGCAGATCAGAGGCAGTAGAGATGACCAGGGATGTTCTCTTGATAAGTGAGTGAAATTGACAATTTTCCTGTCTTGCTAAGCATTCAAAATGTAATTTTGGGTGTTAGGGAAAATGTATGGAGTAAAAAGTACATTATTTTCTATAGGAATATAATGAAGTTGAAGTAAAAGTTGTCAAAAATATAAATAGTAAAGTAAAGTAAAGTACATATACCTCAAAAACTACTTAAGTAGTAATTCAATGTATTTTTACTTAAGTACTTTACACAACTGCCTGGGTACGAGTGTAAAGGGCTACCCCCACAACATGCTCTCCATCCAGGGGCACTGCACAGCAGCTTAACTCCATGCTTGTCTCAACTGTATGTGATGTGTGCTGTCCAGAGACCGTGCTATCAGGGGTTGTTCACTGTAACATGGAAAATAAAGTTGTATTGTATGTATTGTCTTGTTAAATGGCCAGAATTCCACCCTCGCTGTCAGAAATCACGGCAGAGCGAATACTCCAGCTTAAACCAAAGATCTACAGCAGTGCTTCAGGTATTGGCCAAGGGTGGATTTGGAGTTCAGAAATCGTGTCGGTGATACAATAATGGTACTGTGTATGGATCATGTAGCTTGTCAAGTGTAAGGTGTTCTGTCAATATATGCCACAAGGGGGCACAATTTGATCAAACGTCAGCCCCTTGCTGATGTACAAGTTTACTGTGCACTGCTTCACTAGTCAAGGGCTGCAGGGGGCATAGCCGCGGGAAGTCTTTTGGGGGTCGGGGGTATTTGCAGAATAAAAAAAGTAAAAAACATCTATATTGGTCTGCTAAAACGGGACTAGTAAAGGCCCCGTGCTTACCAGCATTTGTAACTTGAGTCTGATAATTATCTGTACAAAACATTTAATCTGATAATACTTGTGGAATATAAAAATACTTGCTTGATATATGTTTTCCAGTTTCTTGAAATACTTTTAAATGTAACTTATTTCTATGTGAAAAGTGAAGTGGTCTATTCATTCCTTTTTAGTAGACGCTCTGATCCAGAGTAACTGACAGTAGTGATGGCACATTGTCATACTTTTTTCACATGGAAATCAAACCCACAACAACATCAGCTATATTATAAATATATAACTATAGCTCTGTGCTTCTCAGAGCATGCACTTGGTAGCCTACCGGTAGCCTACCAACCCTCTGTATATAGCCTCACTACTGTTATTTTATTGTTGCTCCTTAACTATTTGTTATATATATTTTTTTTCTTTAAACTGCATTGTTGAATTCGGCGCATGTGAAAAATACATTTTGATTTGATCCTTTGCTTGAGCCCACGCTAAATAGCCTATAGGCACACTTGATATTGCGAGCACTGCGGAGAAGCAGAGATAAGAGGTGGCATCAGGCACACATCAATATAGCCTAATTAGCAACTAAATTTACAAATGTTATCAATTACAAATGAAATTACATGACCCTCCCCTGGACTACATAAAAAAAAAAAACTAAACGCTCTCCTTGACCAGTGCCTAATTTCAAGGATGAAACAACTGAACAATAGCCACGGGAAGTAGGGATGCTGAGGGTTCTGCAGCAACCCCTTAAAAATCTGCAGAATTAAGAAATAATATATATATATATACACAGTACCCCTACTGTATATTACTCTTTATTTTCAATATTTTCTTTGCAGCAATTCGACCATGAAGGCCTGATTCACGCAGTCTCCTCTGAACAGTTGATGTTGAGATGTGTCTGCATTTATTTGGGCTGCAATTTATGAAGTTGGTGACTCTAATGAAGTTATCCTCTGCAGCAGAGGTAACTCTGGATCTTCCTTTCCTGTGACGGTCCTCATGAGCACCAGTTTTATCATAGCGCTTGATGGTTTTTGCGACTTCACAGAAACCTTCAAAGTTCTTGACATTTTCTGGTTTGACTGACCTTCATGTCTTGAAGTTTTGGTGGACTGTACTTTTTATTTGCTTAATTGAGCTGTTCTTGCCATAATATGGACTTGGTCTTTTACCAGATAAGGCTATCTTCTGTATACCAACTATACCTTGTCACAACTGATTGGGTCAAATGCATTAAGAAGGAAAATTGCAAAAAAGCACAGGCATTGTTAACTTAAAATAAAATGGATCCGAATATATAACCTGATCTATAGCAGTGCCTTGTTAGAAACAAAGGAAAATACCCAGGAAAGACGTGACTCAGATGCATATGTGGATATCATTGTTTTGTTTCTTTGACATTCAGAGACTGATTTACAACCTATAGCTGAGGAGACAAAACATTGACTTTGCTTGGGAAGTAATCTAATTCTGTCACTATCAATTGAAGAAGCTATTCACTTTCTATACAAAGAAGATGTTTAAACCCAGACAGCCGTTAGGGAAACACTTGTGACCTTCTCCCGTTGGGTTAAGCCACCGAAGAAGAGTAGCCAGCAGTTAAAACTTAAGCCTAAATACTTCTGCGTCGGTTGGTCTACTCTGCTTGGGGTGGAAAGCAAGGCAGGCCTAACTTTTGATTCCAAATGACGCCTCAGATTGAATTATTTGCAAGCAGGGACAGTTTCGTTGCAAACAAGACACACTGATTTGGCATTGGAGAAATATGACAACATGATAATGAACACACAGGCCTATCTCCCTGTCTATTAGCCTGTAATTTCAGTCATTTGTGTGGTATTAAAAAATATTCTGCTAATATGTAAAATGACGTGGAATTGCATGAAATGTTTATAGAAGGCAATTTTTTCTCTAACCTGTAAATATGATGATAGATAGATTCATGCTATGCTTTTAAAGGAGATCTTTCCACCCCTACTTTTGTCCACGGTGGTCTGCGAACCCACAACCTTCTGGCCCGCAGCCCTGTGCGCTATCAAAATTCTGGCCTTAGCAGCCCTGAAGCGAAACATTTCAGAGATAACAAAATAACAAAATAAAAGTAGGAATGGGAGAGTATTATTTTGGGTTCAACATGGAAATACTCTTTTATTTACATGTGCACATTAACACCTCATCATGTTCAAGCAATCCTGACTACAGTTTTGCATACAGAAGTCTAAAACTCGGAGCTACGACAAGTTGTCCAGAACTATAATGTACATCATAGACATCTTTATTAAAAAATTACTACAGTGAAAACAGACTGGTTATATCATTCATTGGATACTCCTTGCATGTTTGAGCTCAAAATCCAAGATGCCTTGTGTGGGTTGAGAATATGTTGTAGGGTAAGCCATTTATTGGAGCGGGCTGGTTTCAGGGAGAATTACCTGGGTGGTATTCATTTGAGCACACAGTAGCAAAGCATTTACAGCTGGTGTGTAACCGAAAACATAAACAAGTGTTGAGTATTGGACAAGTTCAGATAGTACCTCACTGTTCAGGACCGTTTGCTTCCTAATGAATATGACCCTGCTATCTTTGTCAGGTCTACCAGAGGCTTCTGGGACTGGGGCATCATATGACTGGTGCTGCAGTAAACACTTGAAAGTGTTCTCCACGTCCATGGAGTGACACCCAGAGAGAGAGAGAGAGATAGAGAGATGGGAGTCGTGTGACTTTGACTGTGCCCGGAATGGCAAGAGACCACCTATTGACAATTACACACATAACACACACACACGGAGGCACAGTAGCACCAATCCAGTCTAGGCCAGCCATAAGTGACACAGTTACTGTTGGGTTAACAAAGATGGGGACATAGGATACATAAGTCCCCATTTGTAATGATTAGGGCCAGGAGTTTCACCTTACCTTATCACCTGACCATGTGTGTCCCTAATAATTAATCATTGATTAATAATAATAATAATAATAACTTCCCCTACCTTAAAATACCACAGCATGGGTGAAATTATGTTAGTCACTGCATGACCAAAAGTATGTCCACAAAACTTCAAAGTGTTTCCTTTCAAATGGTACCAATAATATGCATATCCTTGCTTCAGGTCCTGAGCTACAGGCAGTTAGATTTGTGTATGTCATTTTAGGCGAAAATTGAAAGAAAAGGGTCCGATCCTTAATTAAGGAGCCTTTTGGTCCTACACTTGCCGCTCCTACTGATGAGAGGTAATATTTACAAGAAGCTCTTGTCCTATGGCCCAACGGTGAATTGCCAGCTATTGGGGGCATTTTGAATGCCAAGCTTGTCATTTACTTCAATTACTGCTAGCAGCAGTCAGAGACTTGACCTCTGACCTCTGTAATTGAGCGGGGTGTATGACGGCACCTGCCAAATGGCGACATAGGGATCCTGTCGGAGTTTAGTGTTAGTATCATACAACATGTTAATCCGAAATTGTTGACTAAAAGATTTTGGCAATCATTTTTTTGTGAATGATTTATAGTATGACATTTTGGGAACCTGTTTTTGTGAAACATTTTGTATTAATGTGTTAAACATTTGGACACAGTCACAGATATTCAAATATAATAAATGTATCTTCTATCTGGGAAAGCTGTTTGACTGCGGTTTGTGACGAGTGAATAACACAGTTGTGAATCAGTAGTGACGTGATGTGATAGAGGAAGGGGACGATTGTTTGTGCTTCCACAGCTTAGCTTAGGATGCTGCTTCAGTGGACAAAAATTTTGATAAATAATATGGAAAGCTTATCACCTGCTCCGAAGTAGTGGAGATGACTTAAATGCCACATTTTTTTAACAGTTTGTTCTTTATCACAGACAGCAGTCAACATACCTGCTGCGTTCTTCATGCAAACAAATAAGTGATTAGGAGGGGTGTCAACCAGCCTTTCAGAGAGTAATGTCAGCTGCTGTTGATGAAAAGAAAAATTATCCAATCCATGCTCTTCTAAACATTCACCTATTATTATTTATTATGCTACTACCTTCATACCACAATAACATGTCCCAATGATCAACTTGAATAATGAAGCCATTTGATAGAAAAGGTCAAGATAGGCCTTTACCTTCCCATCTCTAGTCACCCCCAACCCCTCTTATACCCCCTCAATCCACCTCCACAAACACACACATTCTCTCTCTCACACATCACACACACACTCCCATGGAGAGCCTGGATGTCATGCCACACTCACTTGTCGTGAGGTGTGGAAGCAGGTGGGATCATTTGTGGAAATGACTCTTGTACATTCCTCTCCTGATAATAACGCTGTCACAAGGGGACAATGGGATGACGGCACAGCAATGAATAGGTGCTGCCTTCTCTCTGCTCTCTCTATTACTACCTCTATACCACAGGCAGCCAGAGGCAGCTTAAATGGGGAGGACGGGCTCATAGTAATGGCTGGCACAGAATCAATGGAATGGTATCGAATACATCAAACACATGGCTTCCGCCCTCGCCTCAGCATCCTCCTGTGCTCTCTTTGTCATTCTGTCTCTGTCTCTCACTCTCTTTGTCTCTCTTTCTCGTTGTCATTCTCTCTCTTTGCCTCTCTCTCTCTCTTTGCCTCTATCTCTCTCTTTGTCTCTCTTTCTCAACCCCAGGCACTGACTCAAAGAGAACTCGCTGCCATCTAGTCATATGCACACCCCTGTGCAATATTACTCTATGACTCTTATATTACATGATATAATATTGTTTCATGTACGTTCTCGAAAACGGGTCCAATCAGAAAGGAGTCTTGTTTTCTTAAACCAGCATCAGATACTTTTGAGAAGGTATTACATGTTCAGGGGATGTCAGTGTAATTTCTCAATGCTCAGTGCTCCATGCCCTGCATACATATCTCAGTGGTTCTCTACTTCTGAAAATGGAGTTGTTCTTCTAAACGGCATTATTTTCCCTTCCCAGACCTCTGTTTCAGTCACCAGGGCCATAGCCAGGGTCGGAGTTTTAGTTTAGTCAGTTAAGAAAGTTCAAGATCATTTGCTGCATTTCTATTCAATTTAAAATAAAATAAAAATGCTATTTGGAGAACAGTCAAAAATAAACAAAAATGACTCCTGCCATTATCACATTGGTTGCTGTAGCTTCATTCACCTCAGACGATCTACAAACACAGCCTATTAGCTATACAATTAGCCACTACACATTAACTCACATTAACTCAGGACCGGGTTTAAACACTATAATCAAATACGTACAGAGGGACCTGTTGGCAGAAAAAGTATTTTATTAATAAAAGGTAAACAAATGTTTGCTTTACAGCTAATTTCCTACAATATGACACATTTTGCCATGGGGTCGGGAGACATGTTTGCAGTTTTAAAAGCACATTTCCTGCAATTCTACACATTTTGCCATGACTTGTGTTAACATCAAATCAAATCAAATGTTATTGGTCACATACACATGGTTAGCAGATGTTAATGCGAGCGTAGCGAAATTCTTGTGCTTCTAGTTCCGACAGTACAGTAATATCTAACAAGTAATCTAACAATTCCACAACAACTACCTTATACACACAAATGTAAAGGGATGGAATAGGAATATGTACATATAAATATATGGATGAGCGATGGCCGAGCGGCATAGGCAAGATGCAATAGATGGTATAAAATACAGTATATACATTTGAGAAGAGTAATGTAAGATATGTAAACATTATTAAAGTGCCATTATTTAAAGTGACTAGTGATCAATGTATTAACGTGGCCAATGATTTGAGTCTGTATGTAGGCAGCAGCCTCTCTGTGTTAGTGATGGCTGTTTAATAGTCTGATGGTCTTGAGATAAAAGCTCTTTTTCAGTCTCTCGGGCCCAGCTTTGAAGCACCTGTACTGACCTGCGTGGTAGCGAGGTGAACAGGCAGTGGCTCGGGTGGTTGTTGTCCTTGATGGTCTTTTTGGCCTTCCTGTGACATCGGGTGGTGTAGGTGTCCTGGAGGGAAGGTAGTTTGCCCCCAATAATGCGTTGTGCAGACCGCACCACCCTCTGGAGAGCCTTGCGGTTGATGGCGGTGCAGTTGCTTACCAGGCGGTGATACAGCCTGGCAGGTTGCTCTCAATTGTGCATCTGTAGAAGTTTGTGAGGGTTTTAGGTGACAAGCCAATTTCTTCAGCCTCCTACGGTTGAAGAGGCGCTGTTGTGCCTTCTTCACCATACTGTCTGTGTGGGTGGATCATTTCAGTTTGTCCGTGATGTGTACGCCGAGGAACTTAAAACTTTCCACCTTCTCCACTACTATCCCGTTGATGTGGATTGGGGGGTGCTCCCTCTGCTGTTTTCTGAAGTCCACAATCATCTCCTTTGTTTTGTTGACGTTGAGTGAGAGGTTATTTTCCTGACACCATACTCCGAGTGCCCTCACCAGCTCCCTGTAGGCTGTCTACGCGTTGTTGGTAATCAAGCCCACTACTGTTGTGTCATCTGCAAACTTGATGATTGAGTTGGAGGCGTGCTTGGCCACGCAGTCATGGATGAACAGGGAGTACATGAGGGGGCTGAGCATGCAGTGTTGAGGATCAGTGAAGTGGAGATGTTATTTCCTACCTTCACCACCTGGGGGCGGCTCGTCAGAAAGTCCAGGACCCAATTGCACAGGGCGGGGTCGAGACCCAGGGCCTTAAGCTTAATGATGAGCTTGGATGGTACTATGGTGTTGAGTGCTGAGCTGAGGTCAATGAACAGCATTCTTACATAGGTATTCCTCTTGTCCAGATAGGATAGGACAGTGTGCAGTGTGACGGCGATTGCATCGTCTGTGGATCTATTGGGACAGTAAGAAAACTGAAGTGGGTCTAGGAGGGCAGGTATGGTGGAGGTGATAGTCTCTCAAAGCACTTCATGACGACAGAAGTGAGTGCTATGGGGCGATAGTCATTTAGTTCAGTTATCTTTGCCTTATTTGGTACAGGAACAATGGTGGCCATCTTGAAGCATGTGGGGTCAGTAGACTGGGATAGGGAGCGATTGAATATGTCTGTTAACACACCAGCCAGCTGGTCTGCGCATGCTCTGAGGACGCGGCTAGGGATGCCGTCTGGGCCAGGCTAGTTTGTCTGGAAGCAGATGTTGGTGTCCGTGGTGTGGCTGGTTTTCTTTTTGTAGTCCATAATTGCCTGTAGACCCTGCCACATACGTCTCATGTCTGAGCTGTTGAAATGCGACATTTCACTTGTTTGATTGCCTTGTGGAGGAAATAACTACACTGTTTATATTCATATTCCCCAACATCTTTCCATGGTTGAATAGGGTGGTTCGTGCTTTCAGTTTTGCGCGAAAGCTGCCATCTATCCACGGTTTCTGGTTAGGGTAGGTTTTAATAGTCACAGTGGGTACAACATCTCCAATGCACTTCCTTATGAACTCCCTCACCGAGTCAGTGTATAAATCAATATTATTTTTTGAGGCTTCCCGGAACATTTTCCTGTCTGCGTGATTAAAACAATCTTGAAGCGGGGATTCCGATTGATCAGACCAGCGTTGAATGGTTCTAGTCACGGGTACATCCTGTTTGAGTTTCTGCCTATAGGACGGTAGGAGCAAGATTGGAATCGTGGTCGGATTTGCCGAAGGGAGGGCGGGAGAGGGCCTTGTATGCATTGCGAAAGTTAGAGTCGCAGTGGTCCAGTGTATTGCTCGCACGGGTGCTACAGTCAATGTGCTGGTAGAATTTAGGTACCCTCAAATTAGCTTCGAGGTGGGGGATATGGCTGTGACATGGCTATGACTATAATCAAACATAATTCTCTTGGGAGATAATGTGGTCTGCATTTGATTGTAAGGAATTCTAGGTCAGGTGAACAAAAGGATTTGAGTTCCTGTATGTTGTTATGGTTACACAATGAGTCGTTAATCATGAAGCATACACCACCGCGTGTCTTCTTACCAGAGCGATGTTTGTTTCTGTCGGCACGACGCATGAAGAAACCCGGTGGCTGTACCGACTCCAACAACATATCCCGAGAGAACCATGTTTCAGTGAAACAGAGAATGTTACAATCTCTGACGTCTCTCTGGAAGGCAACACTTGCCCTAATTTTGTCCACCTTGTTGATTAGAGACTGGACATTGGCGAGTAATATGCTCAGAAGCGGTGGGTGGTGTGCATGCCTTCGAAGTCTGACCAGGAGGCCGCTCCGTCTACCTCTCCTGCGGCAACGTTGTTTTATGATGTTGACATTATGATAATATGATATCTGAGTGATGGACCCACTGGAGATCATGGCCCCTGGGCACGTGCCTGGTCGGTAATTCTGTCATGATTACTAAAAGTTTAGATAGCTAGCTAGACTAACTAATTTGCCAATCTAAAATGTTCTACTGACATGGGCTAATTGATTGTCTGTCAGTGAGTGAAATATAGCAAGAGGAAAACTACTGATGCACAACCAAGTTTTTAAATGTCACACTGTGTATTCTACTATTCTAACTCTCAACAGTAAGATCCCGACTGAGTTCCCAATTGTATTATTATAATATTTTTACATTTGAAAAGATTGCAGAGTTCCAGACCTCTGTGTCCTCATATGTAGCGACGGCCCTGCCCTGCCAGTCACTAGGCTCCATGTGTGACGTTCTGGCACAAAGGGGCTAGAAGCATTCCACCCCAAAAATGGAAGTGGTGCGGTGCAGATAGGGCGAGCCGAAACACCACCCTGCCTCTGCCTCAGGATGCCAACACAGGAACTGGTCTCATAGACTTGATGTAGCATAGTAAACGAAAATTCCGGGACACTCAAATTACTATATGTTACGTTTGGTATGGTTACATAATACAAAAGTTTACTTAAGGCAAAAACAAAAGGAGGGAGGTTTAGCCACCAGCCAAGACATAATAGCTCATGCCAACAGCAAACGAATTACTCATGGGTTTAAAACCCTGTGGACTGGGCTTTGATACCAGACCCCAATGCTTTACCACAGGAACACACAAACTGTCTGTCGCAACTGTCCCTGAATCCCCTCTCCAAGGAGAAAGCCCTCCCCTGAAAAGTCTGAAAGTACCACTGGGGTGTGAGTAGACACGGCAGGGGCCCTTGTTGCCTGGGATAACGTCATTGATATCTGTCAGAGAGCTACGAGGGGGGTTCAAGTTTGGGAAAAAGGGACACTAAAGAGATTTTAATTATGTTGTAAAGCTAGCTCTTTTTTGATTTGTGCACCGGTGCAGAATGTCTTAGGTCACCGACTGTAAAAGTGGTACATTGAAATGTATATTTTATGTTGTTTATTTTGTTGGGTGGTTGAGCCACACACTGAAATATGTGTTTGCCATCAAAAAGTGGGCCTGCCAATATTTCAAGGTACATTCCAGGACAAGGTAGTTTTGATATTGTTGATATTGTTATTTATTTGTTAAAATTCTCAATGAATTGTTGGAAATCAGATTGGTTATGACATTTTCTCAGCAGAAGAATCCTCAAAATCTTAACAGGAATTCTCGGAGGAATAGGAAATTCGAATCTACGGATGTAAATATACAGTAGCATATATTTCACATTACGAAAACTTCTTTGCAATTTTGAAAGCTCCACTTGGCTTTTTTAAGAGACATACGATAAAAATAGCATGAACTAACACTGAAGGAGGTCTCTGTCATGTTAAAATAGCCTTATCTCTGTAAAAGGTGGCTCTAGAGAGGTCACACTCAGCACACGGTTATGTAGGGCCTTCCGTAGCTCGAAGGGAGTGCAGCAGGCCTTAGATTCCTCATGGAACCATGGGCTGTGATGTAATCATTTGGGACTGGGAGTGCAGGCTAGGGTGGCTGTAGGGGCGGGGCTAATGAGTACATAGGCCTATATGTTCGAACTCTAATGAACATCATCCATGTGGCGTGTGACTGAAGCCAACTATGCATGGTCCATTGCAGACCTGGGTTGAAATCATACTTTAGCTGGGCTTGCCTGTTGCAATTGAACCAATAGAAACGTCCCAAAAGTGCACGCAGGCAGGCTAAAGCAAGAATATGAAAGATTTCAAACAGTATGTGAAACCAGTTTGGATATGTCCTAACTAACATCCATCATGCCTGTGGTGTGTGCCTGAAGCCAACCTTGGTATATTGACGCAATTGGACAAATTGAAAAGTAATGAGATGACATGACATGAGGTAACATGATATGAGATTTACAATGGTTGCTCATGAGAATCAGTATGTTACAAATTATTATGTTTTTATTATGTTACGTTATGTTGCACAATGTTGATATTCTTAGGACCCAGAGTTTTTCCTTGTCAAGTCACATGGCCTTAAGTCTTGAGTATTAATCACTCTATTCATATTCAAATCTAGAGGATATTTTTGCATTTTCTCATCTTTTGATATGATATGTCCAACAAATGCCTGTCATTTGAGTCTTGTCGTGTCTCCTGCCCTGCAAATGCCATTCCATTATGAGGTCAGTGCACACACCTCTCTCTCCCTGGCCTTTCAGAGGCTAGCCACACACGTGCACGCACAGACACGCATGTGCACACATGCACACGTACATGTCACAAGGTGGATAAGTGACAGGTTCTAGGTCTAGGATTGAGCAGGCAGCGTGAAGCAGAGGCAGAACACAAAAGACCGTTTTCAACATTTATTTTGTAAGACATGGTTTTCAATCAGTCTCAGCACATTCTTAGTTCGGGCACATTGTAAATTTGGTTTCACAATTCAGTTAGAATGTTTATTTTGGCAATTCATTTTCTCGATACCTTTACGTTAAAAACCATGCTACTTAAAACCAGACACATACAAACAAAACAAAACAAAACAACAGGGGGCACAGGAAGCAACACAACTAATCTAGTTGGGACACCCAATGTCGAAGTCTCCATTAACAGGAGACGAGCAACATTTTTAATGGACACTGGTTTCTTAGTTACCCTTATGACAGAGGCATGGTGGATCCTTGTTGCTGAAAGCTAATGGCTGAAAAGTTTGGTGAGAGCAACAATTCCTCAACCTTGTGAATATTGAACCAGACAGTTGAGACATATTTACTGGTCCCTGTTTCATTGTGCCTCAGGTCCATTCGGAAGAGACTGGACAGAGCAGGAGTAAAATGCGGAACAGAGCGGATCGGGCAGCTGCCGGTTTCCCCCCACCCCCTAAAACAGGAAAACAATTTTTCCCGTTTCCATTTTTCATTTTTGTGGAATCGATTCCACCTTAATACCTTTAGTGGGTGGCCCACATAATTTTAGATACATTTCCAATCTACATGTTTTTTATTAATTAATGTTCATCCTTGTTTTTAACTGGTCACTAGCACTCAATCATTTTACAGTTGAGTCCTGGTGCTCCAAACCACCACCAGGTGGCGTAGTCAGGTTTTTTGACATACACACACCCTGCACACACACACACACACACACACACACACACACACTTCACCAAAACCCCTCAACAGCCATGCTAATGATCCCCCACTGGCGAATCAATCATTACACACATCTGCGCCATGAGCAATACCCACAGTTCATAGCCAAAAATAACACGGATAATGTCTTCACAATGTCCTGCCGATGACGCACTGTTAAAAAGTCATCCAGATGACCTTAAATGTCTTTGAAAAGTCAGGTTTCGCCAGGTATTTTTAGCATTGACATTAATGATTGGTTAAAGGGGATATGGAAGTGGGGGTGGCTAGGGATTCGACCAAGGCCTTTTTCAGAAAGACAGTGGTTGCGTCCTAAATGGCACCCTATTCCTAATCCCTATGGGCCCTGGTCAAACGTAGTGCACTATATAGGGAATAGGGTGCCATTTGGGATGCATCCAGTGAATCAGGGATAGTGAGTTGTTCTTGCTACGCTTTAGCAATGTCTCTATGATAAGGTAATCAGTGTGTGTTGGAGGGGTGGGAGGACAGTGCTGACAGTCTGGGTTAGTTGACAACATCCGTGGTTTGGTGGCTGTCCCTCGTCCCCCTCGCCCTGTCCCTAATCGGGTGACAAATTCTCGACTCATTCTCGTTCTGTCACACAGATATGATGTAGATAGATATAATTCAAGTGTTGGAGCGGGTGGATGGTTAGTGTCGTTGTAATAGTCATCATCATCAATGATTCGTTATCAATGTTCACTATCATCTCTCATAGCTATAGTGCCTTCAGAAAGTATTCACACCCCTTGACTTGAGATTTTTTTGTGTGTTACAAACTGAATTTAAAATTGATTAAATTTGTCACTGGCCTACACACAATACCCCATAATGTCAAAATGGAATTATGTTTTTAGAATTGTTTTACAAATTCACTAAAAATGAAAATCTGAAATGTCTTCAGTCAATAAGTGCTCAACCCCATTGTTATGGCAAAACGAACTAATTTCAGGAGAAAAAAAATGCTTAACAAGTCACATAATAAGTTGCATGAACTCACTCTGTGTGCAATAATAGTATATAACATGATTTTTTAATGACTACCTCATCTCTGTAGCCCACACACACAATTATTTGTAAGGTCCCTCAGTCAAGCAGTGAATTCCAAAAACAGATTAAACTAAAAAAGACCAGGGAGGTTTTCCAAAGCCTCACAAAACAGGGCACCTATTGATAGATGGGTAAAAAACAAACATTGAATATCCCTTTGATCATGGTGAAGTTGTTCATTACACTTTGGATGGTGTATAAATACACCCAGTCACTACAAAGATACAGGTGTCCTTCCTAACTCAGCTGCCAGAGAGGAAGGAAATCACGCAGGGATTTCACCATGAGACCAGTGGTGACTTTGAAACAGTTGCAGAGTTTAATGATTGTGACAGAAGAAAACTGAGGATGGATCAACAACATTGTAGTTACTCTACAATAATAACCTAATTGACAGAGTGAAAAGAAGGAAGCCTGCACAGAATAAAAATATTCAAAAACATGCATCCTGTTTGCAATAAGGCACAACTGCAAAAAATGAGGCAAAGTAATTAACTTAATGTCCTTAATACAAAGCGTTATGTTTGGGGCAATCCAACACAACACATCACTGAGTACGATTCTTCATATTTTTAAGCATGGTGGAGGCTGTATCATACTATGGTCATCGACAAGGACTAGGGAGTTTTTTAGGATAAAAATATACAGAACAGAGCTAAGCACAGGCAAAATCCTAGAGGAAAACCTGGTTCAGTCTGCTTTTCAAAAGACACTGGGAGACAAAATCACCTTTCAGCAGGACAATAACATAAAGGCCAAAAATACACTGGAGTTGCTTACCAAGATGACATTGAATGTTCCTGAGTGGCCTAGTTACAGTTTTGACTTAGAGAAAAGCTATGGCAAGACTTGAAAATGGCTATCTAGCAATGATCAATAACCAACTTGATTGGTAGATGAATTGGCTTGACGAATCTTGAAAAGAATAATGTGCAAATATTGTACAATCCAGGTGTGCAAAGCTCTTAGGAATTTACCCAGAAAGACTCACAGCTGTAATCGCTGCCAAAGGTAACATGTATTAACTCACGGTGTTGAATACTTATCTAATCAAGATACAGCTGAAGTCAGAAGTTTACATACACTTAGGTTGGAGTCATTAAAACTAGTTTTTCAACCACTCAAACAAACTATAGTTTTCGCAAGACGGTTAGGACATCTACTTTGTGCATAACACAAGTCATTTTAACAACAATTTTTTACAGACAGATAACTTCACTTATAATTCACTGTATCACAATTCCAGTGGGTCAGAAGTTTACATACAGCTTGATGTCATGGCTTTAGAAGCTTCTGATAATTGACATAATTTGAGTCAATTGGAGGTGTACCTGTGGATGTATTTCAAGGCCTACCTTCAAACTCAGTGCCTCTTTACTTGACATCATGGGAAAATCAAAAGAAAATCAGCCAACACCTCAGAAAAAATAGTGTATGTAAACTTCTGACCCACTGGGAATGTGATGAAAGAAATAAAGGCTGAAATAAATCATTCTTTCTACTATTATTCTGACATTTCACATTCTTAAAATAAAGTGGTGATCCTAATTGACCTAAGACAGGGAATTTTTACTAGGATTGAATGTCAGGAATTGTGAAAAACGGAGTTTAAATGTATTTAGCTGAGGTGTATGTATATTCCAACTTCAACTGTATATTAGTGTTTTATTTTTCATACATTTTTTTAAATATTTTTTTTACAGATGTTAGAATTGTTCTTCCACTTTGACATTACAGAGTATTTTGTGTAGATAATTGGGAAAAAAGACAAATAAATTTGAATCTCACTTTGTAACACAACTAATTGTGGAAAACGTTAAGGGGTTTAAATACTTTCTGACAGTACTGTAATATATTAACATGACTGTGATTTACACTGTAAAATACAACCTGTATCATATTGACATTTTTGTCTAAGCGCTTACGACGACAATTGAGTCTGTCTACTGTAGGGGACATTTATACATTTTTGTAAGTTTGTGGGTGGGTGGGTGGGTGTGCGTGTGCGTTTGCATGCATGTGTGCGTGTGTGCGTGTTTTTGAGTGCATATTAATGCCTGCCTGCATGTGTACGTGCATTTAGGTGTCTAGAGGCTTGTTCCAAACAACCCTACACACACCCAAGAGGACACTCCTACACTACCCCAGTGAGAAAAGAGACCAAGGGCAAATGATGAGCGATTAGCCCAATTACTCCCTCCTCCCACTGTCTTGGATGTGGGGCACACAGGTTGGAGATGGAGGGGGACTAATTGACATTTCACCAGCCACTTGGCACAAGGAGCTATCATCTCAAATTTACTTAAGTCTCAGGGCATCTGGTTATAAAGTACTTTTCAGGGGTTTGAAATGGTTTTAAACTTTCCTTAAAACCATTTATCATATTGGACTATCGAATGTAGCACCTGGCAAATGAAAATGGCTGAAGTCTCTCTCTCTCTCTGTCCCAGGGCAAGTCTGCCCTCAGAACAGAGTTGATTTGGTAAACATTAGGTGTGATCATTTGCAATAAACATTCATTGTATGTGATAATAATTCAATATTATGAATCAACATGAACGTTAATCTCAGTGTTTCATAAAAATTGGAAACAATGATGTGTCGACTTTCAAATGGTAATTACCATGGGAATCATTTCAGGATATAATCCGGATTTATCTAATCATGTGTTTCATTTTCCTTTCAAAATTACTACAGCTTTTGAACATACAGTTCTGAACCTGAAGAAAACTAAAATCATGCCCAACAGGTCAATGGGGTGGCAGGTAGCCTAGTGGTTAGAGAGTCAAATCCCCGAGCTGACAAGGTAAAAAATCCCTGAGCTGACAATGGTCATTCTGCCCCTGAACAAGGTAGTTAACTTCTTGACGCACCCATCCCTTTAGCGGGATCATTTTCATCAACACCGCTGAATACTAAAAATATTTAATTTTCATGAAATCACAAGTGCAATATAGCAAAACACAGTTTAGCTTGTTGTTAATCCACCTGGCGTGTCAGATTTCAAAACATCTTTTCAGGGAAAGCATATCAGAACATCTCTCTAAGTAGACAAAATATTACAAACACTAGCAGCCAAGTAGATTGGTCACGAAAGTCAGAAATCCTTTGATGATCTTCGAATGTTTGCACTCACGAGACTCCCAGTTACACATTAAATATTTTGTTCCTTTTGTTCCATAAAGATTATTTTTATATCCAAAATACCTCCATTTGTTTGGCGCGTTCTGTTCAGAAATCCACAGGCTCGAGCGGTCACGACATCGCAGACAAAAATTCCACATAGTATCCGTAATGTCCACAGAAACATGTCAACGTTTTTTATAATCAATCCTCAGGTTGTTTTTAAAATATATAATCGATAATATATCAACTGGGACTGTCGGTTTTCAATAGGAGAGGGAGAGACAATGGCTGCCACACTCTGTTGCGCAAGCAAAACTCTGCGAACACCCAACTATCCACTGACGCGATGTTATCTTTCTCGCTCATTTTTCAAAATAAAAGCCTGAAACTATGTCTAAAGACTGTTGACACCTTGAGGAAGCCATAGGAAAAGGAATCTGGTTGATATCCCTTTAAATGGAGGCAAGGCATCCAATGGAACAGAGAGATTTCAGGAAAAACAGCACTTCCTGGTTTGATTTTCCTCAGGTTTTCGACTGCAATATCATATTTTTTTGCCAAAACTAAAATCCTGCCCCCTACACTCAAGAAGTTTACAATGATGGTAGGCCGTCATTGTAAATAAGAATTTGTTCTTAACTGACTTGCCTAGAAAAATAAAGGTTAAATAAAAAAAATATATTAAAAAAATGGATGCCGTGCGCAAAGCACCCACCGGACCGAGGCCAAGTAACCTCCGAAAATGGAGGATGTCAGAAAAAAATAAAAAAAAATAAAAATAAGCTGCATTAGGATGTAATAACATGCATTTGGTCTCCAAACAGTCTCCAAACAGGAAGGGTGAGCTGATAGCGAGTGGAGATCCTCAACATGCTTGGCCAAAGCCATGAGCAGGGCAGTCTTGTAGGAAAGGACCTTCAGGTTCACAAACTGCAATGGTTCAAACGGAGTGTTCACACAGAGCGTCTAGAACCAAAGCCAGGTCGGTGCCATCAGAGGATGAGCCTCGATCTCTACACGACACGTCAAGATGGCTGACATATATACCTTCCATGTGGAAAAAGAAAGGCTCTGCTCAAAAAGCTCTTAAAAATGATTACCAAAGAGCTCTGAAAAGGAGAAACTCCTTGAACCTTACAGTTGAAGTCGGAAGTCGGACATTTAATAGTAACATAAATTCCCTGTCTTAGGTCAGTTAGGATCACCACTTTATTTTGAGAATGTGAAATGTCAGAATAATAGTAGAAAGAATTATTTATCTCAGCTTTTATTTATTTCATCACATTCCCAGTAGGTCAGAAGTGACATAAACTCAATTAGTATTTGGTGGCATTGCCTTTGAATTGTTAAACTTGGGTCAAAGAAATTTCGAAACCCACCACACCTTCTCCGCTATGCAATATGGTTTCAGAGGTGGTCATGGGTGCACCTCAGCCACGCTCAAGGTCCTAAACAATATCTTAATCGCCATTGATAAGAAACAATACTGTGCAGCCGTATTCATTGACCTTGCCAAGGATTTCGGCTCTGTCAATCACCACATCCTCCTCGGCAGACTTGATAGCCTTGGTTTCTCAAATGATTGCCTCGCCTGGTTCACCAACTACTTCTCTGATAGAGTTCAGTGTGTCAAATCAGGGGGCCTGTTGTCCGAGCCTCTGGCAGTCTCTATGGGGGTGCCACAGGGTTCAATTCTTGGACCGACTCTCTTTTCTGTATACATCAATGATGTTGCTCTTGCTGCTGGTGAGTCTCTGATCCACCTCTACGCAGGCGACACCATTCTGTATACTTCTGGCCCTTCTTTGGACACTTTGTTACCAACCCTCCAGAGGAGCTTCAATGCCATACAACTCTCCTTCCGTGGCCTCCAACTGCTCTTCAATACAAGTCAAACTAAATGCATGCTATTCAACCGATCGCTGCCTGCACCTGCCCGCCTGTCTAGCACCACTACTCTGGACGGTTCTGACTTAGAATATGTGGACAACTACAAATACCTAGGTGTCTGGTTAGACTGTAAACTCTCCTTCCAGACTCACACGAAACATCTCCAATCCAAAGTTAAATCTAGAATTGGCTTCCTATTTCGCAACAAAGCATCCTTCACTCATGCTGCCAAACATACCCTCGTAAAACTGACCATCCTTACCGATCCTCGACTTCGGCAATGTCATTTACAAAGTAGCCTCCAAAACCCTACTCAAGAAATTGGATGCAGTCTATCACAGTGCCATCCATTTTGTCCCCAAAGCCCCATATACTACCCACCACTGCAACCTGTACGCTCTCGTTGGCTGGCCCTCGCTTCATACTCGTCGCCAAACCCACTTGCTCCAGGTCATCTACAAGACCCTGCTTGGTAAAGTACCTCCTTATCTCAGCTCGCTGGTCACCATAGCAGCACCCACCTGTAGCATGCGCTGCAGCAGGTATATCTCTCTGGTCACCCCCAAAACCAATTCCTCCTTTGGCCGCCTCTCCTTCCGGTTCTCTGCTGCCAATGACTGGAACGAACTACAAAAATCTCTAAAACTGGAAACACTTATCTCCCTCACTAGCTTTAAGTACCAGCTGTCAGAGCAGCTCACAGATTACTGGACCTGTACATAGCCCATCTATAATTTAGCCCAAACAACTACCTCTTCCCCTACTGTATTTATTTATTTATTTATTTTGCTCCTTTGCACCCCATTATTTATATTTCTACTTTGCACATTCTTCCACTGCAAATCTACCATTCCAGTGTTTTACTTGCTATATTGTATTTACTTCGCCACCATGGCCTTTTTTTGCCTTTACCTCCCTTATCTCACCTCATTTGCTCACATTGTATATAGACTTATTTTTCTACTGTCTGTTTGTTTTACTCCATGTGTAACTCTGTGTTGTTGTATGTGTATGTGCTTTGCTTTATATTGGCCAGGTCGCAATTGTAAATGACAACTTGCTCTCAATTTGCCTAACTGGTTAAATAAAGGTAAATAAAACATTTTAAAAAATAAAAATTTGTTTTCAGGTAGCCTTCCACAAGCTTCCCACAATAAGTTGGCCCATTCCTCCTTACAGGGCTGGTGTAACTGAGTCAGGTTTGTAGGCCTCCTTGCTAGCACATGCTTTTTCAGTTCTGCCCACAATTTTTTTATAGGATTGAGGTCAGGGCTTTGTGATGGCCACTCTAATACCTTGACTTTGTTGTCCTTAAGCCATTTTGCCACAACTTTGGAAGTATGCTTGGGGTCATTGTCCATTTGGAAGACCCATTTGCGACCAAGTTTTAACTCCCTTACTGATGTCTTGAGATGTTGCCTCAATATATCCACATAATTTCCCTGCCTCATGATGCCATCTATTTTGTGAAGTGCACCAGTCCCTCCTGCAGTAAAGCACCCCCACAACATGGTGCTGCCACCCCCACAACAGGATGCTGCCATCCCCGTGCTTCACGGTTGGGATGGTGTTCTCCGGCTTGCAAACATCCCCCTTTCTCCTCCACACATAACGATGGTCTTTATGGCCAAACAGTTCTATTTTTGTTTCATCAGACCAGAGGACATTTCTCCAAATTGTACAATCTTTGTTCCCATGTGCAGTTGCAAACCGTAGTCTGTATTTTTTATGGCGGTTTTGGAGCAGCGGCTTCTTCCTTCCTGAGTGGCCTTTCACGTTGTGTCTATACAGGACTCATTTGACTGTGGTTATAGATACTTTTGCAACTGTTTCCTCCAGGATCTTCACAAGGTCCTTTGCCGTTTCTTCTGGGATCGATTTGCACTTTTCGCCCCAAAGTACGTTCCTCTCTAGGAACTCTCTCCTTCCTGAGCGTTATGACGGCAAAGTATAGCAGTTCCTTGCAGGTTTCCTCACAAGATCCACAGCAAGCACAGCTATCAATGCAGACAGTACTCTTTAGCAGTAACCGATATCCCATGGGAACATGAACTCGTTAATCTTTCCCAAGCAATTCTCTCTCTGTGTCGCACGATGCTAGGCTATTCTCAAGGCTGTCAAATACCTCCAGGATGAGACAGTAGCTTCAGGCTTTACTAAGTCTTTCTTAAGAAAATTATAACAACTCTCTTATAAAATAAAATTGGTATTTCCCTTCAAAACTCGGTATGTATGGGTTTTGTTCTATTTTAAGTCATAATGTAACGTCCATGTCCCTAATCACAAGCTCCTGCCTTGGCAAATCACGCTGTTAAGACACTAATGCCCTTTGCAACCACGTACCTATGTGAGAGTGGATCCTCAGCCCTCACTAGCATGAAAACTAAATACAGACACAGACTGTGTGTGGAAAATGATTTAAGACTGAGACTCTTTCCAATACAACCCAACATTGCAGAGTTATGTGCATCCTTTCAAACACACCCTTCTCCTTAAGCTCACCTGTGGTGAGTTATTCACAATTGTATATGTAAGATGGCTAAATAAAGAGCAAAATGATTGATTATTATTATATTATTATTTGTGCCCTGGATTATTTGTGCCCTGTGCCTAAGAGCTCTTTGTCACTTCCCACGAGCCGGGTTGTGACAAACACTCACACTCATTCTTATGTTTAATAAATGTATTGTATAGTGTGTGTGTGGCAGGCTTACAATGATGGCAAAAAAACAACATTTGAGAGTACACTGACCCTGTTGCTAGAGGGGGTATCAGGTTGAAAAAAAAGTTTGGGAACCACTGCAATAGAACATATAGCTGAAATGTATCAAAGTAACTTTAAGTAATTAGTGATAATTACCTATTATTACACAGCATGTAAAGCCCCCAATAACCCTCCCCCCCGTAAGCTACAATTCGATGCACGCACAACATTCAACATTACTGTTAACCAGAGGCGCAACTTTGGTTTTAGAAGTGGGGGAGACATAATTATTATTATAAATGTTTTATCCAGTCGGATTAACACTCCAAACAGCCTACCCGCCTGCTCAGAGGCGTCCGAATGATCCTAAAGAAAACCGTTTCCTCATTTTGTATCACATTCCAATGATAAAACTGGGTGGACAAAAATTCAATTTCAGAATGTGGGGGTGAAAGTTGCTCCCCTACTGTCGACAATCCAAGATGGTGCAGCAGTAAGACGTGTTTTGTTTTTGTCCCATGTAAATATTGTCTTTTTTGGGGGGGGGGTTGTATACATCTCAATCCCTTTTTTTCAATTTTCGAAATTAAATATAGCTTTCTGCTACCCACCTCACCCAATGTGGTACGGATCAGCCATTTCTTTGACCTTATAACTGGAACCTTCTTCAGCAGCTATCCAGCTAATTAGCTACTAGCTATTTAGTCATTGTTAGCCTCTGCTAGTGGTCTTCACCCTTAGCTCGGACTCCTGCCGCTTTAGCCTGGATAGCCCGGATAATACCTGCCAGTCTGCACAGCGTGATACCAGCCCTGAGCATATCGGACAGATTTTTTCCACTACATCACCGGATTCCTGCCGCAAGCTCTGGACCGTTACACCAGATCTTCGCAGCTAGCTAGTTGCTACCAAGTGGCTATAGTGGCTAACACCCTTGTCCAGAAGCATGCACCAGTTAGCCTCGAGCTAGGCCCATCTCCCGGCTAGCAAATAAAGTACACTAACAACAACATTTCTCTTGCCAATTGGCCTGGACCCTTTGTCGACGCGGAGCCCCGAGATCCATCACAACTGGTCTGTTGGTCTGCTGTCATAACTCGGCCGGTGTGCTCTCACCTGGCCTCTGCGTCGTGGATCTAGCTCGCTAGCTCCCTGAATGCCGTGTCTCCCGCCCGCTCAACGTAGTAATCGACTACCAAACGGTTCCCTGTTTCATCTATTGCTGCTATGATCACTTTGCTACACAGCCGATGCCTGCTGGACTGTCCATTAACACTGTACTTCATTTTGTTTATCTGTCTGCCCCAGCCACAAACTCAGGCCCTGTGTGTAGCTAACTGGCCCTCTCTGCCCATTCATCGCCATATACCCGTTGTTGTTGTTCTAGCATTTTACCTGTTATTATCTCACCAGTTGTTGTCTTAGCTCTCCCAATCAACACCTGTGATTGCTTATGCCTTTCTCTAATGTCAATATGCCTTGTATACTGTTGTTTAGGGCAGCTCTCATTGTTTTATTTTACTACGTAGCCCCTAGTCCTGCTCAACATGCCTCAGATAGCTCCTGTGTCCCACTCCCCACACGTGCGTAGAACGAACTCAGCTTAACTGGCGCCTCCTGAGATGCAACCTCTCTCATCATCACTCAATGCCTAGGTTTACCCCCACAGTACTCGCACCCTACCTTACCCTTGTCTGTACACCATGCCCTGAATCTATGCTACCATACCCAGAAATCTGCTCATTTTATTCTCTGTTCCCAACGCACTAGACAACCAGTTCTTATAGCCTTTAGCCGTACCCTCATCCTACTCCTCTTTGGTTCTTCGGTTCCTCGGGTGATGTAGAGGTTAACCCAGGCCCTGGCTCTTATTTGTTGACTTCTGTAACCGTAAAAGTCTTGGGTTCATGCATGTTATCATCAGAAGCCTCCTCCCTAAGTTTGCTTTATTCACTGCTTTAGCACACTCCGCCAACCCTGATGTGCTAGCCATGTCTGAATCCTGGCATAGGAAGGCCACCAAAAACTCGTAAATTTCCATCCCCAATTACAACATTTGCAATCTACTGTAGAGATATACTATCCAGGTCTATGTCCAAACAGTTCGAGCTTCCACTTTTAAAGATCCATCTCTCCAGAAATAAGTCCCTCACTGTTGCCGCTTGTTATAGACCCCCCCTCAGCTCCTAGCTGTGCTCTGGACACCATATGTGAATTGATTGCCCCCTATCTATCATCAGAGTTCATACTGCTAGGTGACATAAACTGGGATATGCTTAATACCCTGGCCGTCCCACAATCTAAGCTAGACGCCCTTAATCTCACACAAATTATCAAGGAACCTACCAGGTACAACCCCAAATCCGTAAACATGGGCACCCTCATAGATATCATCCTGACCAACTTGGCCTCTAAATACACCTCTACTGTTTTCAACCAGGATCTCAGCAATCACTGCCTCATTGCCTGCGTCCGTTATGGGTCCGCAGTCAAACGACCACCCCTCATCACTGTCAAACGCTCCCTAAAACACTTCTGCGAACAGGCTTTCTAATTGACCTGGCCAGGGTATCCTGGAAGGATATTGACCTCATCCCGTCAGTAGAGGATTCCTGGTTGTTCTTTAAAAGTGCTTTCCTCACCATCTTAAATAAGCATGTCCCTTGCAAACAATGTAGAACTAAGAACAGATACATCCCTTGGTTCACTCCAGACTTGACTGCCCTTGACCAGCACAAAAACACATTGTGGCGTACTACACTAGCTTCGAATAGTCCCCACGATATGCAACTTTTCAGGGAAGTCAGGAACCAATACACACAGTCAGTTAGGAAAGCAAAGGCTAGCTTTTTCAAGCAGAAATTTGCATTCTGCAGCACTAATTCCAAAAAGTTTTAGGACACAGTGAAGTCCATGGAGAATAAGAGTACCTCCTCGCAACTAACCACTGCACTGAGACTAGGAAACACTGTCACCACTGACAAATCCACAATAATTGAGAATTTCAATAAGCATTTCTCTATGGCTGGCCATGCTTTCCACCTGGCTACCCCAACCCTGGCCAACAGCTATGCACTAGCAACTGGTCCAAGCCCCCCCCCCCCACACTTCTCCACAGCTGATGTTCTGAAAGAGCTGCAAAATCTGGACCCTCCCTTCCGCAATTGTTGATTACAAATACAAATACAAATAAAAAGTCCTCAGAAACATGCATCTTCTCCCTTCGGATGACCTGAGTGGGCAGGTGCAGTGTCCAGATGCGCATTTCCAAGCACTCTGATTGGTTGGGAATGGCAGGGCTATTATGGGTGAGGGATAATTTAGGTGGGCTGAGCTGCCAAACTAACGGGACTTAAGGGAAACTGAAGAGACTGTGAGGGAAAGTTGGGTAGAGAGGAGAACAGACTTTTTTTTACAGGTATTATGACTCATACTGTGGTACTCTATATGAGAGCCATCTGGCGATCTCAATACATGTTCATAGTTTCAAGGTACAGTATTTTATGTAGACTTCTCCACAGTAAAAAAAAAACATGTTTTTATGACTTCTTGATTGATACTGGTTGGATAAATAGAAGAATGTTTGTGACAAAACGAGTGAGAGAAACAAAAACTCTTACTGAGTATCTATTTATGGTTATAATGAGTACAGGTGTGAGGAGGAGAGGAAAAGAAGAGATAAAAAGAGTAGAGTAGAGAATACAAAAATAAGAGAAAAGAGGAGGATATCATCACTGCATCTTCATTGACAGGGATCCAGAGTGAGTTAGATAGATGCAACAAGCCAGCAGTAACTAGTGTTAATCGATATGCTTCATTACAAGTATGTCAGAACAACTTGTGCAAGGATGTAAACCATTCAATCCTGTGGATGAGATGACTAAACTCATCAAAATAATTGTAATAGAGTTTTGGGAACTCTCAATGCCGAATAGGAAATTATTATATACGCAAATCTATTGTCTCTGAGCAGGTCTTGGATATCACTTTTCTCTTCTATTAAAGTTTTTTTTTTAAAGACAGAAAAAAGACACTGTGATAAGTTGTCAAACATTCATATGTAATGGATGTTTCCTCAGACATCCACTTCACTTGGAATGAATTGAATAATATGGGAAGATAAACTTTTTTATTCAAGGTCATATAAAACTATCAACAAGTTTATCTTGAGTTTGTAATTGATTCTTTGTTTGCTCCACTTCACTGCATGGGGACTTCATATTGTCTGCCTGCCTGCCTGCCTGCCTGCTTTCATGCCTGTATGTCTGTCTGTCCCTCCTTGTGACAGCATCACAAAACAGCATAATCTCAAATGACCTGTCCACCTGAAACGTTTAGCTTGAAGTATGGCCACCTTTCTGTCTCGCTTGGTATGGAGATATGGGTAATTGGGTAGAGCCCTCTTAGTGTTACAGTTTTAAGCCTATTATGTCAATTGAGGTAAAGCTTCCAGTTAAATGAATTACACCCCCACGGCATTGTCGCACCTCTCTAGATTAGTCACGGACCACGGTTAATGTTTTCTTGGGCCTCCGTAACGAAACGCCACAGATATAAATGCGCACCTGGTGACGTCTTGTTGCCAAAGGAGAACGGGCAAGGGGAACGAACGCCTTTACAGAGCAAAGGGGCGAAGACGAACTACACATGAAAATGATTTCAAATATCACATTTGGCTGTTTATCCGCGCTTGTACTTCTGAAGTTGGTAGGAGCCAACCCCGTGTCCAACCTGCAGGTAAACTGGTGCATCATGCGCAAAACTTTCGATCATTACATTTTTGCAGTTATTATTCCACCAATTCCCATAGATATGTTTATTATAGTTGATGGAAGACTGTTTAAAGTGGCTTTAAGTGACATTGCGACTAATGATTCCATGTTTTATCTCAATTAGAGGGTGATACGGCTTCTGGAGGAGGAAAGAAATTTACCATATAACGTGTCGGAGGAATGGGATGTGGATGGGAAAGAATTGAATACAGAGAAGGCAGCCTTCACCGCGGGAGTGGTGCGTCCTTGGGACTCCGAAGACGCAAGGAATTCCGCGCTGGCGGGAAAGGAGAATGCAATTGCGCGTCTTCTCAATTACATTCTGAAGACCCCCAAGCACCCGTGGAGCCGGTTCAAGAAGGGTGGAATGAGAAGCTGCTTCGGCGTCAGGCTAGAGAGAATTGGGTCATTCAGCGGGCTTGGATGCTAAAGGACAGGTACGGTTATATACTGCGTCAATCCAACCGATGGATTCTCCATTTAAATTGTAGGCTATGTTGGTGTTGAATTGATATTAACATCTCACTTGTTTGAACCATCAAATTAATACATGCAATATTGTTTCTCAAGACCGGCTCCATGTTTTGTGTTGTTTCTACAGGTTTTACTGGCTGTTGATCAGAGCCCAAGAAACTACCCTTACTTGAACTATTCGACAAGGATGAACCTCTTCAACTCAGAAAGTATTGACAGAGTTTACAATGGCGTTTGTGATGAGATTTATTTAAATATGTGGTTTGCATTTGGCATATTGAATTGTTCTTATTTTAAAACTGTACAGACGAATTTTAATTTTCAAATGAACATCAAACATTTGGCTCTTGATATATGTTATTGTTGTAGGCTATGTATTTATCTAGGTCTATTTATTTTCTTGAGAAAAAAAACATGTATACTAAGAGACAGTAGATTGCACGGTGAAATAAATATTTTGCATAATACGTTTCTCTCTCATTTTTACAATCTTTGTCTAGCATACCGAGACTTCGACACTTCACTTACTTCAGTGAGGAGAGTGTAGGGGGGGGGGGGGGGGGGGGTAATAGTGTCTGGCGTTAATAGTGGAATGATAGCGTTTGACAGTATTACTTACTACCCGCCAGTGTTGCGATTGGCTGTGATATTTGACCGTTGATTTCTCCCGCGAGATCCACATCTGTTGTCAAACTGGGAAAGCTGTTCTGACTTTGTAGCTGTGTTATCTAGTGGAAATTGCTCACTTCCTGCTTGCAGAAATGTTTACTTAATTTCAGTTTATGTGAGAAAAGAAGCACAGCATCATGTAGGGTTTCATTGTACCATTCAAATATTTTCAATAAAACAAAAATATAGTTTTTACAACTGTTTTAAGTTGTTTGACGCTGGTGTACCAAAACCCGAAAGTAACTTTTGTTTTGGTCCATCAGCTTCAAACAACTATAAAAACGATATTTTTGTTGGGTGAAAATATATTTTACATGAGTTTGATGGTACAATAATTCCCTACATCAGTGGTTCCCAAACTTTTTATAGTCCTGTACCCCTTCAAACATTCAACCTCCAGCTGTGTACCCCCTCTAGCACCAGGGTCAGCACACTCTCAAAAAAATGTTTCCATCATTGTTGGCCTGCCACACACACACACACACACACTATATGATACATTTCTTAAACATAATTTTTGTCACAACCCAGCTCGTGGGAAGTGAGATAGAGCTCTTATAGGACCAGGCCACAAATAATAATATAATAATAATCCATAATTTTGCTCTTTATTTATCCATCTTACATATAAAACTGTATTTGTTCATCGGAAATTGTGAATAACTCACCACAGGTTAATGAGAAGGGTGTGCTTGAAAGGATGCACATAACTCTGCAATGTTGGGTTGTATTGGAGAGAGTCTCAGTCTTACATCATTTTCCACACACAGTTTGTGCCTGAATTTAGTATTCATGCTAGTGAGGGCCGTGAATCCACTCTCACATAGGTACGTGGTTGCAAAGGTTTTAACAGCGCGATTTGCCAAGGCAAGATACTCTGAGAAATCTGTCAGTGGCTTCTGATTAAATTCAATATCCAAAGAACTGCTTGTTGCACCTTTGATTAAAATCTCTTGTTCAGATATCGGTAAGTGGACTGGAGGCAGGGAATGAAAGGGATAACAAATCCAGTTGTTTGTGTCATCCGTTTCGGGAAAGAACCTGCGTAATTGCGACACCGGGATGCTGGCCTTATAGGCAGAGTTCCTCTGTCCAGTGTCTGTGTTCTTTTTTGCCAATCTTAATCTTTTCTTTTTATTGGCCAGTCTGAGATATGTCTTTTTCTTTGCAACTCTGCCTAGAAAGCCAGCATCCCGGAGTCACCTCTTCACTGTTGACGTTGAGACTGGTGTTTTGCGGGTACTATTTAATGAAGCTGCCAGTTGAGGACCTGTGAGGCGTCTGTTTCTCAAACTAGACACTCTAATGTACTTGTTCTCTTGCTCAGTTGTGCACCGGGGCCTCCCACTCCTCTTTCTATTCTGGCTAAAGCCAGATTGCTCTGTTCTGTGAAGGGAGTAGTACAGAGCGTTGTACGAGATATTCAGTTTCTTGGCAATTTCTCTCATGGAATAGCCTTCATTTCTCAGAACAAGAATAGACTGATGAGTTTCAGAATAAGTTATTTATTTCTGGCTATTTTGAGCCTATATTCAAACCAACAAATGCAGATACATATTTTTATTTTTTTCCCGTTATTTTACCAGGTAGATTGACTGAGAACACGTTCTCATTTACAGCAACAACCTGGGGAGAGGAGGGGGATGAATGAGCCAATTGTAAACTGGGGATTATTAGGTGACCATGATGGTTTGAAGGATAGATTGGGAATTTAGTCTCCCAGCCAGGACACCGGGGTTAACACCCCTACGATAAGTGACATGGGATCTTTAATGACCTCAGAGAGTCAGGACACCCGTTTTACGTCTCATCTGAAAGACAGCACCCTACACAGGGTAGTGTCTCCAATCATTGCCCTGGGGCATTGGGATATTTTTTAGACCAGAGCAAAGAGTGCCTTCTACTGGCCCTCCAACACCACTTCCAGCAGGATCTGGTCTCCCATCCAGGGATTGACCAGGACCAACCCTGCTTAGCTTCAGAAGCAAGCCAGCAGGGGTATGCAGGGTGGTATGCTGCTGGTGAATGCTGCTGATGATCCAGATACTCAACTAGTCTAATGGACAGTTTTATTGCTTCTTTAAACAGAACAACAGATCTCAGCTGTGCTAACCATTGCAAAAGGGTTTTCTAATGATCAATTAGCCTTTTAAAATTATAAACTTGTATTAGCTAACACAATGTGCCATTGGAACGCAGGAGTGATGGTTGCTGATAATGGGCCTCTGTAGCCTTTTTAGATATTCCATAAAAAATTTGTCGTTTCCAGCTACAATTGCTATTTACAACATTAACAATGTCTACACTGTATTTCTGATCAATTTGATGTTATTTTAATGGACAAAAAATTTGCTTTTCTTTCAAAAACAAGGACATTTCTATGTGACCCCAAACTTTTGAACAGTAGTGTAAGTGAACCCTAAATCAATGTAGTCTGTCGTTCGGGGCTTTCCCGGGTAAGGGAGCAGTAGCTCTTCGGCTGCATCAGATTCACAACTGTCTGTGTCCATGCTAGCTGGGCTAACAACAAATGTAGAATTACTGATGCTAGCATTGGATGTGCTTGTGGAAGCAGAGCAACTTGTATCCTCGACAGGTGCAGGTGTAGTACTGCTGGTACAAGCAGTACTACCAGTAGAGCTGGTATGTGTCTCTATGGACACGGGCCTTACTTTTTTAACAATTTATCCATTCTCGAGCAAACGGAATGAGCAGCAGCTACGTTTGGCAACATACAGACCGTTAGTGGAAATCTTATGAGAGAGTAATGTGATTGGATGTTAATTATTTGACTAGACTAACTGTATTTGACATTGTGTTGTTATTTCGCTGAACACTAGACAGTTTAATTTTATTTTTGGCAGTGAAACGAGGCTACTCAGGTGAGAAAAAAACTCACCCAAATGTTTATGGAAAATATAAATGGACTGTATTTTTTAAAATGTTTTTATTTTCTATGTGAATCACATTTCTCTTTGGCGGCATTGCGCGTACCCCAGTTTTCGAATACCTGCCCTAGATTATTCAGTGCTTGTAATCTCACATAAATTTAAATTGAACAGTGTAGAATTTTAGAAATCAGGAAATGACACAACGATGTCCACTAGATAACACAGCCACAAAGTCAGAACCGCTTTCCTAGTTTGACAACAGATGCCGCCAATCACCACACTGTCAGGTAAGTAATACTGTGAAACACTATCATTCCAGTATTAGTGCCAGATATACACACAGTGTACATTACACAACATTAAGAATAACTTCCTAATATTGAGTTGCACCTGTCCTTTTGCCCTCAGAACAGCCTCAATTCGTAGAGGCGTGGACTCTACAAGGTGTCAAAAGCGTTGCACAGGAATGCTGGCCCATGTTGACTTCAATGCTTCCCACTGTTATGTCAAGTTGGCTGGATGTCCTTTGGGTGGTGGACCATTCTTGATACACACAGAAAACTGCTGAGAATAAAAAACCCAGTAGCGTTGCAGTTCTCGAAACAAACAAGTGTGCCTGGTACCTACTACCACATACCCCGTTCAAAGACACTTTATTCTTTTGTCTTGCCCATTCACCCTCTGAATGACACACATACACAATCCATGTCTCAATTGTCTCAAGGCTTAAAAATCATTGTGTACATACAAAGAGCACAATACATAGAAAACAATCACAATGGTCACCATTTCCTCGATCAGAGCTTTAAACTCAACAAGCGATACCATATAGCGATGAGAAGCCTATTGCAACCTCCTTCTCACCAATCACCAACACAACACCGAATACTTAGTCTACCATTGATTCTAGAGCGCATAAGCATCTCCAGTCCAAATAATGGTCCAAACTAAATCTTATCTTAAAAGGAAGTCGGTCCGGGTGCCGCACACAACCAGGCTCCCTTATCACTTACTGTCAAGGCAACGGAATGTCAAGCTGAATTCTGTCATAACATGCAGTCCTTCATAAGTAGGCCTACTGTCCAAACCAGAGTGCTCTATATAAAAAGGCAACCTGGTCATCCCGTCATTAAAACACTGAAAGGGATATCTGAGACGCCTCAAAAAGACAGTGGGGGGTTCGTTATTGGAATGGCGAAATTGCATATTTTCCTTGGATATATCGTATTAATAACGACACTCAGTGTGAGCTGTGGAACTCCATATGCCAGTCGGAATGTTCAAGAGTTGGAAAATCTGAAGGTAAGACACCCTACTACAGTAAGAACCAGCTCAGAAACATAACATAGAAAATCAAGAACATTTGAGTTCTTAGAATTGTTTAATTTCTGTAGACTTATAACAACTTTTAACTAGGTGACATAGAGCATATATTCTATAGCATTTATAAGTTCTATTATAATCACCTTTCAAAGTAATGTGTTATGACTGTGTGACATTAATACATGCCATTTGTTCACTTATAGGATCTGATCCAGCGGCTCGAGGACAAGTTGACCGTTAACGAGGAAAATTACGCTTATCCATCTGAGGATGTGGACACAGCTGAGATGGAGGACATTGAGTACTCGCCCACGGCGATCCGGGGGCAGGAAGAGAGAATGACCATGAACGCACCCAACAGAATTGCCCCTGAAAGCCCTGTGGTGTCACGCCTGAAAGATCTCATCGGTTTGACAAAAACGGCCAAATCGTTCAACAGCTGTTTCGGTAATCGGATTGAGAGAATCGGCTCGTGGAGCGGACTGGGGTGCAATAACGTCAAGACTGGTACATCTTTTACGGCAATAACTTGAGTGGAATGCCTTAAAAAAATACATATCTGCTCAAGAATGTAGTAGGCTACGATTTAGACAGTCAGCCCTAATCTTGTTTCCAGTAATTGGTATTTTGACCAATAACATCAGACCTTTTCACATCAGATCTTTTTCAGCACTGATCTGATTCAACCCAAAAGGCCAATTAGTTTTAAAAAAAGATCAGAATTGGGCTGCCTGTCTGAACACAGCCTTTGTGTGGAAAAAGTACATAGGGCCTAATTTGCTGCTAAAATGTATACATACAATGTATTGGTTTTACGCGCACAGAATAGATTTTACGCATTGCTCTGCCTATTGTTTAATAGAATATAAAGGTTGTTACAAGATCACACACGCATCAATATTAAGTCCTTTATATTACAATTTAAGGCTATATGACTTGAACGTATGCTTGGTGATGTTTGGCTAATGATATAACCACTAAAAATGAATTAAACAGTGATCATTATATTATTTTCATTTGTATTTGCAGGTAACAAGAAGAGAATATTTGGGAACTGAAGAACAATGGAGGCTACCCATTCATGGACATCACAAAACTGCGTCATGTCTGACCTCTGTGGAAATCTCCATCCTATTATGGAGAATTCATTTTTTTCTGTCAAATAATATATTTATTTGATAAACTAACGTATATTAAATCATTTTGATATTAAAACATACAAAATTAAATCTCTTAATTTCAGTGTTGGCTTGGTCAGTGAGAATTAGACATATGCACATTTGATTTCTACTATGAAAAAGGAATATATGATTGCTAATTGCACTCCAGAAATAGCCGATATAATACATTTGTTATGTTGGACGCCTGTACAGTTTTGTTCACTTGTGTGTATAAAATCAATGTATATGTTTGATGATGTTTGGACATGGTATTATTTATAATACACTATTAGAATAGAACACTTTGTTTTCTTGTCATCAACATATATTTATTATGAATTCAAGACATTATAGCCTACCAGTTGTCACATTAGGCTAGTTGTTGCACAGAGAGAAAGACAATGAGAGAAATTCAAGTCATACTGACAATGAACTACTGCAATTCAAATAGTTTATGGACTAAACCAGCTCTGCAATGCCAGCACATTAGGTCCAAATAATATGAGGATTATTATAAGAAAACGAATGATCAACAATATTTAGCATTCTTGTAGACAAGTAATATGACACCGTTAATGAATTTGTTCTCATCATAAACTCAACTTTTGACATTGGACCAGAACATTAGAAAGACTCCCGTTGTTTATTATAAAAAAGAAAGTTATTGACACTCTACAAAAGTCAATGTAAGTTCAGGAACAAGAATGTGGCAGATGCAGTAGCCTATATTCCACATCGATATAACACAATTTAAAAAAAATCTAACTGGCAACATTAAAATCTATATGGCAGGTCTGTAGAGAGAGCATTACCCCAGGGCCCAGCACACACCCCACCATAGACAAACACACACACCCCACCTTAGACACACACACACACACACACAGGTTGAGATGATTATGTGAATCCAACATATACATTGTTTTATTTGTAGTCTAACTGGAATAAAAGCCAGTCTAAGTCTGTGGCACAGATGGAACTATCCAAACAGAAGATACATCTCCTTCAAATGTTGATATTTGGTTGCATCGACAACCAAACACAATTCATTATCACTAAACATCATTACATTTGAAGTCTTGAATTCTGGATTGAATTCAAACAATTGATGTTGATGACTTTGCAAATGCTATATTAGGCCTAAATAGTATCAGTGATGATTGATACATTTTGGTCATGTTTCACTTGCTCTGTTAATAAGTCTACCCTTTGGAATGACTTTGACAGCAACAGTGACTCTATTTCATTTTTTAGGAGGATGTCTCTCAACAATCATTCTCAAGATAGCACAATGGTAATAGTCAGTGATACATGTCCTACCTAAGTGGGCTGGGCTTGGTTAAAACCGTAGATGGGAGACCAACGAGTAGGTGAAGATAGACCAATTCTCCAGTAGGTGTTGCCCAGCCTATTGTTTTTGTTTCTAATAGTGGATTACGTTTAAAATCTGACATTGTCACGATACATTGACAAATTAAATTGACTCAACCAGTTTGTGTCCAGTGGGACGTGGTTAAGTGAGAACTTGATAATGACTTAATAATTAATATTATCGACACTTTTAGAAGTCTAACATTAAACAAGGCACAAGGTCTGTCCTCAATGCTAGACAGCGGCCCACTGTTGGCAAGGCTTAGCCTATGACTTTCAGTAGGCTACTCAATGTGAAAAATCTCTTACAATATGCAAGCCAATCTATGAACGTATGTTTCCAAACAAAGGATTGAACTGACTGGGTCATGGGTATGCCCCATTTATCTAGGAAGACAATGCTTTAAAAGGAGTCATTTCCGACAGCTAGTGTTATCACAATCAGGTGTCGGCATGCAACACCAATTCTTTGCATAACTGTGCGGGTCAGACTAGATATAAAATACCCTGGCGTAGGTGTGTAGAAACAACAACATTTGAATTGCAAGGAAAATAAGCTTTACACACAACTTCAACTTCGCTGAAGAAGAAAGAGAACAATGCAGCACTCCAACTGTCCTCTTTTTGGCCTTGTTCTCCTGTTCTTAAATCTGCCGCTGAGCAGCGCGTATCCTGTCTACAACGGGTTACTGACCAATGATGACATGGAGGTCTTAAATGTGAGTCCCTTTTAGGCTATACAGCCTCATATTTACCTTTGAGGGAGGTCTTGTTCCAGACATATGAAGTAGTTTATAATCCCTAGACGTTGAAGCCCAAGGGTATCATTAAAACTGTTTGTTCAAACTTGTTTTTGACATTGCAGGTACTTCTCCATCGACTTCAAAAGTCCTTTCCTGAGCTGAGTGAGGTTGAGCGAGTCTCCACAGAAAAGTTGGATGATGTCACTCCTGAAGACATGGCAATGGTTGCAGAGGATGAGAGAGAGCAACCACAAACAAGACCGGACAAAGCCGCCACAAGAGACTTCCTGTCAGCTCGGGACCTGAAAACTGTCCGAAACGACTCAAGATCAAAGAGATACTCGGGCTGCTTCGGGCGAAGGATGGACCGAATCGGCTCAATGAGCTCTCTTGGATGCACCACGGTTGGCAAATACAGTGAGTTTTAGTTCAGGTTGAGATGGTATAGGCTACTGTGCATCAGATACAGTCTCTTAACCAAATAGTGTCCAAGTAGTTCACTCTAAAACAGTGTGTATAAGTTGTCTGATATCCATTGTGAGAGTTCTAATGTTGAGAAACAAACTTATGTTGGTTAATATCTTGTTTTGTCTATTTTCAGATGCAAAGACAAGATGAAGTCTTACACATAACCTGGAACAGCAACGTCATTACTTACCAAATGTTATTCTTATTTATAGGCTATGGGCTACCTATTTATTTGATTATATTTATTGAACTTTGTTTATTGACAATATATTTATTTGAACTGATTTAAGATGGTGTCATGGTGTACAATAAATGTTTACAACTGCGCATAAAACATTGTTTTGACTGGTTACTTTATTGCCATCCATTAAGAAAAATTAATTATTGCAAATGACAGAATGCCTTAGTCATTATAAGCTCAGGCTGAATATTCAATGAGGAAAATAACAAGATGTGAAGTTTGCCTAAACCTTGGGGTCGCGTTCATAGATCTATCATACGCCAAATTGAGTCAGGTGCATGTATCAATTGGGATGACATAACCATAGCATACTAACTAACTCACAACAGACCCTTTAGGCTACAGAGTGACCCTCACAAAACAATAAACCCTCACAGAACAATAAATTACGAGAGAAGCAAAGAAAAACTACTTGGCGCAAAGTAAAATCACAAGGAATAAACCTCAAAGCTACTGTTATTTCAGCACTAAGGAGAGAGAATGTTCCGAATAGGCTACCATTCTGCGAAACAGTCCAGACGTACACTACATGACTAAAAGTATGTGGACACCTGCTCATTGAACATCTTATTCCAAAATCATGTGCGGACGTTGCTTCCAGAGGCAGTTTGGAACTCGGTATTGAGTGATGCTAACGAGGACAGGTGATTTTTAAACGATACGCGCTTCAGCACTCAGCAGTCCCATTCTGTAAGCTTGTGGAGTCTAACACTTCGTGGCTGAGCCGTTGTTGCTCCTAGACGTTTCCAATTCACAATAACAGCACTTACAGTTGACTAGGGCAGCTCTGGTAGGGCAGAAATGTTACAAACTGATTTGTTGGAAAGTTTGAATCCTATGACGGTGCCACGTTGAAATTCACTGAGCTCTTCAGTAATGCCATTATACTGCCAATGTTTGTCTATGGAGATTGCATGGCTGTGTGCTCAATTTTATACACCTGTCAGCAACGAGTGTGGCTGAAATAGCCGAATCCACTAATTTGAAGGGGTGTCCACATACAGTACCAGTCAAAAGTTTGGACACTTACTACATTGTAGAATAATAGTGAAGAGATCAAAATGTTGAAATAACACATATGGAATCACGTAGTAACCCAAAAAAAGGTGTTAAATCAAAAGCTATTTTATATTTGAAATTCTTCAAAGTAGCCACCTTTTGCCTTGATGACAGCTTTGCACATTCTTGGCATTCAAATCAAATCAAATGTATTTATATAGCCCTTCGTACAAGCTGATATCTCAAAGTGCTGTACAGAAACCCAGCCTAAAACCCCAAACAGCAAGCAATGCAGGTGTAGAAGCACGGTGGCTAGGAAAAACTCCCTAGAAAGGCCAAAACCATCCTGGGGCATGGTCCTAGGGCTCAGGTCCTCCGAGAGAGAGAAAGAAAGAGAGAATTAGAGAGAATATTGTGGGGTGGCCAGTGCTATTCTGGCTGTGCCGGGTGGAGATTATAACAGAACATGGCCAAGATGTTCATTCTCTCAACCAGCTTCATGAGGTAGTCACCTGGAATGCATTTCAATTAACAGGTGTGTCTTGTTAAACGTTAATTTGTGGAATTTCTTTCCTTCTTAATGCATTTAAGCCAATCAGTTGAGTTGTGACAAGGTAACTTACCTGGTGAAATGTAAAAAATGTTTAAAGTGCAGTTGCGAAAACCATCAAGCTCTATGATGAATTTGGCTCGCATGACGGCCGCCACAGGAAAGGAAGACCCAGAGGTAGTTTTGATGTCCAATTCACCCCAAAGGTGTTCAATGGGGTATTTTAGAAAAATAAAATAAAAACCTTGAATGAGTAGGTGTCCAAACTTTTGACTGGTACTGTACTTTGTATATTTAGTGCATTTTAGACATATAGCTTTATATAGTTCAATTATTATATGATTCACACTGTCGACCATTCCTGGACTCTGCCCAGTTCAGACCTTCCGGAAATGCACACTTTATCTCAACATTGTACCAAGTGGTGTGGGTCATCATTACTGATAACCTGACCCGGGCTTAGTTACTGTATGCTGTCCAGTGATAAGGCAGCGTTATGTTTTTGGAACGAATGACGTATCTTCACAGTAATGCCAAAAATTCAAATCACTTTATGAGTCATGAGGGTTATCGATTTGGATAGGACATGAGATAAGGTCTTGCCTTCTTATATGGAGTCTTATATGGGGCGGCAGGCAGCCTAGTGGTTAGTGTTTGGCCAGTAACCGAAAGGATGCTAGATTGAAACCGAGCTGACAAGGTAAAAATCTGTCATTCTGCCCCTGAACAAGGCAGTTAACCCACTGTTCTTAGGCCTTCATTGTAAATGAGAATTTGTTCTTAACTGACTTGCCTAACCTTAATAAAGGTTAAATACATTTTAAAACGGAGCACCCAAGATTGTCATCCATATATCAGCCAATGTCCAACAAACGTCACCTTAACAGATAATTCACATGCTTTACGTTAATACTGATAGGAGGGGCTGGAAACCGTTGTCATAACATGACTTATTCACAAGTAGCGTATTGATGAGTGACTCAAATGCCACCACTCAAGGTGAATGAAGTCATTATGGCCTCTCTCTTTTGGACCATGCAAGATGAATACTCCATGAAGGGGGTCCACACACTCAAATGAAGAGATGTAACTGTTTTTTAAGGATGCTCAAACCATCGTCAGTGTTTCCTCCGTGTAATTTGAAGTTGTGGATTGTACACCACATAGCTAAAGGTTATAGAACGTTCAATGAGATGGTACTTACAGGCTTTCTATGACTATACCTAACATGTACCTATTTATAGTGCATGTTTGCATTGTCATTATGTCTTATGATGTCTCTATGTACATTATTTTTGACAAGTCGGCCAGTATGATGCAATACAAATGTACTAAAGCCTAAAACAGTATACTATTCTAACCTGGAAAGAGGTTCCATTCATAAACCTTTTTTTTTGCCTTCTATATATAGAGCAGCAGAACATGCTTTTAACCCACTGTGGTATAGTCAGAGTTTGGAGCGAGAGCAATTCCAATTATTTGTGTGGCGGATGCATTCCCGGCAAAGCACGCCATGTCTGAGCTCAGGCCCCAAAGACCTACCATGAGTATCAACACACACACACATATCAGCCATCACCCAGCCGCCACTTAAAATTACATTTTACTAGCAGCCTTATCAGACAGAGGTGTCGGAATGCACTTCAGACAATCCATAAAATGATGAGCCACTGACACCAGACCGTCTCCTCTGTATGTGTGTGCGAGCGTGTGTGTTTTGTCTATTTAAGAGAAGGCCTGGCTAACAACTTGCCTTAGCACTAACAAACCACAGCCTAAATGGAATCAAGCATGGTGAGAACTGCCGTCTCATGGGGACTTCTGCTCCTGCTTTGTCAACAGACGCTGGTGGCGGCCCATGTGTTGGGCAGACCATACCCTGAGAGCGACTTGGCCCAATTGAAGGTTGGTAGTTACTAGTCGTCTCAGTTGATGTAGGTAGGGTACATTGATTTATTGTCCCTGGGAGACTTTATAATAAAGTTGTGTTGGATTCAATTGATGGATGGTGGCCCCCGAGGTGTTTGCCAACTTTTGTGATGTAATAACAGCTAGTCAGAAAGAAAATGTCTGACCTAATATGCGCTTTTCAAAACTGTCTTTTGTGTACAGTATCTAGAGTTATATTGGAATGTTTTTTTGTATTTGAAGTTAAAAATTAGTTGTTTTTTTTACAGCCTTTATGTCAATGAATTAAGGAAATGGATTGTCTGTGATAGATGACTCTAACAGTGCCCAGGATACTGTAACTACATCAAGTAATGAAACATCATGACATGTCCACAAAAATTCCCTGTTCTACAGAATCTACTGGAGCGATTCGAGGAGACCTTGGCTGCAGTGGCCACAGCAGATGACCCTGCAGTGGACTACGAGGGCCCCAACCCAGAGCCTGAACACAGTAAGGCTAGCCCAGAGTGGGACAGGGCCCCAGAGGCCCCACAGAGGCTCTCAGACGTCCGGGAGCTAGCTGCAGACGAGAGCTACAGCAGGGCCCAGAGTCAAAGGAGCCGGCTGCAGGACCTGCTCATGGCCACCAGGAGTAAAGCTGTGTCTGGGTGCTTCGGAGCCAGGATGGACCGCATCGGCACCTCGAGCGGTTTAGGCTGCAGTCCTAAAAGACGTAGCTAGTCAGTTGATGTATATACAGTACACAGAAAAACACATGTAGGTGTTTTAACTTGAAAAGATGAGACCCCCCCCCCTCTTAAGATGTCAACTTATAATCAACTAAAACAACTTACAGACCCAGTGCAGTCAAACATTTTATTTTCCAGGGCTTTATATATATATTTTTCTCTCACTGAGGTTGGAATAATACTCTGAAATAAATGAAAATTATGATAATGCCCCTTTAGTGTAAGAGCTGTTTGAAAAGACTGCCTGAAATTTCAGCCTGTTTTGGTGGGATGGAGTTTTAGCCTTCCATGGTAATGCCACATACGGTAAATTGGTTAATATACCAATGAGAGCGTTCCGAACATCTTTGCCAATAACAGCACATTTTCAGATTTTGCCTCCCCACTCAGACCACTCCCAGACAGTCCCAACAAAATTATTGCTTGAGAAATGTATCTTTTCTAAGAGGCTATTTTTGTTTCTTTTCTATCATTTTAATTTAAAACAAACAATCACTGTAAGGTACTTAATTGTTACCCAGAAATGATTTGACCTTTAACAATTGAAATCATAGAGGCACATTGACTGGGCCAGTCAAAGGGTACCCACCCCTCTAATGCATGCCGACAGTATTGTCAGTGGAGGAGGAGAGAGGGTGTAGTGACACACAGCGTTGGTGATGTGCAAGACTAGCAGGAGGTGGAGGTTTTGTAAATTAATTTGATCAAGCTATGTATGTAGCCAATTGATTATTTCTTGACGAATAAAAACATAATAATAATTGTTGTTGTTTCTCTATAATACTAGATACCTATCATACCTACCTATTATGAAGTTGACTTTAGCTTGCCAGCTAGATACGTTCCCATTCTCATAACTAGCCACCAAGCCATTTCAGGCTATCAATCAAGTTAGTGTAGCTTGTCTAACTATCTTAGCTGGCATGCCTGCTAAGGTTCCTAGACTTTAGAAAATACAAAAGTTGCTTTAATTATTAGGATATGATACTATATACCAGTGTGGATGTTGTACAAAACTCCTAAGGCATAGCATTTCTAAAGTATAAATGAAAATTGAACAGGTAATGAGATATGCTTAATAGATAACCTTATGCAGATTTTTTTTTTACAAAGAATTAGGCATAATGATTATAGCTCTAGATTGCAGGAAAAATCAATTTCAGGTGTTTCAAAAATGCTAAATTCTCCGATTTATGGAGGGCCCCCTACGGAACAACTCCCTAAATTATGGCTGGCCGATATATCGAATTAATTTGAAGTTATGGTTTTGCGAGATATTCCAATTGTCTGTACGCAAGAAAACAGAAGAATAATACAGGGTAAATTAACCTTTCTCCCAATACCCTTTTTATGTATCAACTACTCAAATTTCGCCTAGTGCAGACGCTGCTAAAACAAGAGTACCAATGAACATTGATTCTGGAAAATGAATGCTCAGTTTGTCGCGAGCAGCATTGTGGGACGAAGTAACGGTAGCACAATTTCTGCACAAGACAAGACGCCAGCCCCCGCATTAGGCAGCATTTTCTGAGCTAAACTGACCAAGACGCACCTCCAACAACCTCATAATTCTGACCATTTTTCTCAACCAGTGGCATATGGGCTTTTTAGGTGCGGTGCAGTAGCGGTGCTTGGGTATAATCACTGGGGGGAAATGACCAGTGTGTGTGTGTGTACGTTCGTGTAAGTAGAAACATGTTTGACTCACCCTACTTGTAGAGAAAAGCCAATGCCACCATTCTCTCTTTCATGTTGAGGAAACGGTGTATCACTCTGTCATACAGTCCTTGGCCACCTGGCTAAAATGCTTGCTCGCTAGCCTAACTTCCATTCATGAGCAACGTTAGCTAGTTAACATTAGCCTTCTACATCTAGCTACATATTGAACTTCCATCATCTCATGGGCACAACAATGTATGAATTATTATTATTTTAAGGGGTGGATCAGCTTTAATATTGCGGATAGATTGTTGCTTCCATCAATGTAATTGTCTGCATCATTTGCAATCCCCCATATTTTTGGGATATATATATAAATATACACACACACACCGATTATGATTTTTTTCAACGCTGATAGATTATTGGAGGACCAAAAAAAGCCAAAACCGATTAATCGGCCAATTAAAAAAAATATATATATATTTGTAATAATGACAATTACAACAATATTGAATGAACAATGAACACTTTTATTTGAACTTAATATAATACTGTAACGACCCTGGGTTTATAAACGCTGGACTTCGAGCTAGCTCCCTGCTGTTTCATTATTACAATACATAAATCAAATCTATTTAGTCTCAAATATATAATGAAACATGTTCAATTTAGTTTAAATAATGCAAACACAATGTTGGAGAAGTAAAAGTGCAATATGTGCCATGTAAAAAAGCTAGCGTTTAAGTTCCTTGCTCAGAACAGGAGAACATATGAAAGCAGGTGGTTCCTTTTAACATGAGTCTTCAATATTCCATTTCGAAACCAAACGTTTATTCTTTCAGTGAAATACGGAACCGTTCCGCATTTTATTGAACGGGTGGCAACCCTAAGTCTAAATATTGCTGTTACATTGCACAACCTTCAATGTTATGTCATAATTATGTAAAATTCTGGCAAATGAATGACCTTCTTTCTTAAGAAGTAATGGTCTTCATACAGTTCTCAACCAGCCAGACGGCCCAAATTGCTGCAAATACCCTGACTCTGCTTGCACTGAACGCAAGAGAAGTAACCCAATTTCCCTAGTTAATATTGCCTGCTAACATGCATTTCTTTTAACTAAATATGCAGGTTTAAAGGTTTAATATATACTTCTGTGTATTGATTTTAATGAAGGCAATGGTTAGGTACATTTGTGCAACGATTGTGCTTTTTTCGCAAATGTGCTTTTATTAAATCATCACCCATTTGGGGAAGTTGAAGTAGGCTGTGATTCAATGATAAATTAAAAGGCACCACTTTGATTATATGCAACGCAGGACAAGCTAGTTAACCTAGTAATATCATAAACTATGTGTAGTTAATTAGTGATTGTGAAGATTGATTGTTTTTTTATAACATAAATGTAATGCTAGCTAGCAACTTACCTTGGCTCCTTGCAGCCACAAGGTCCTTTTGATGCTGCACTAGCATAACAGGTGGTCAGCCTGCCACGCAGTCTCCTCGTGGATTGCAATGTAATCGGCCATAATCGGCATCCAAAAAGGCAGATTACTGATTGTTATGTAAACTTGAAATCGGCCCTAATTAAATCGGTCAATCTCTAATATCTACATATTGAAATGCTTCTTACGAAGCCACTCCTTCGTTGCCCAGGCGGTGTGTTTGGGATCATTGTCATGCTGAAACACCCAGCCACGTTTCATCTTCAATGCCCTTGCTGATGGAAGGAGGTTTTCACTCAAAATCTCACGATACATGGCCCCATTCATTCTTTCCTTTACACGGATCAGTCGTCCTGGTCTCTTTGCAGAAAAACAGCCCCAAAGCATATTTTCACCCCCATGCTTCACAGTAGGTATGGGGTTCTTTGGATGCAACTCAGCATTCTTTGTCCTCCAAACACGATGAGTTGAGTTTTTACCAAAAAGTTCTATTTTGGTTTCATCTGACCATATGACATTCTCCCAATCTTCTTCTGGATCATCCAAATGCTCTCTAGCAAACTTCAGACGGGCCTGGACATGTACTGGCTTAAGCAGGGGGACACGTCTGGCACTGCAGGATTTGAGTCCCTTGCGGCGTAGTGTGTTACTGATGGTAGGCTTTGTTACTTTGGTCCCAGCTCTCTGCAGGTCATTCACTAGGTCCCCCCGTGTGGTTCTGGGATCATTTTGACCCCACGGGGTGAGATCTTGCATGGAGCCCCAGATCGAGAGAGATTATCAGTGGTCTTGTATGTCTTCCATTTCCTAATTACTGCGCCCACAGTTGATTTCTTCAAACCAAGCTGCTTACCTATTGGAGATTCAGTCTTCCCAGCCTGGTGCAGGTCTACAATTTTGTTTCTGGTGTCCTTTGACAGCTCTTTGGTCTTAGCCATAGTGGAGTTTGTAGTGTGACTGTTTGAGGTTGTGGACAGGTGTCTTTTATACTGATAACAAGTTAAAACAGGTGCCATTAATACAGGTAACGAGTGGAGGACAGAGGAGCCTCTTAAAGAAGACGTTACAGGTCTGTGAGAGCCAGAAATCTTGCTTGTTTGTAGGTGACCAAATACTTATTTTCCACCATAATTTGCAAATAAATTCATAAAAAATCCTACAATGTGATTTTCTGGATTCTTTTCTCATTTTGTCTGTCATAGTTGAAGTGTACCTATGATGAAAATTACAGGCCTCTCTCATCTTTTTAAGTGGGAGAACTTGCACAATTGGTGGCTGACTAAATACTTTTTTGCCCCACCGTACATACATTCAGCAAAAAAAGAAACATCCCTTTTTCAGGACCCTGTCTTTCAAAGATAATTCGTAAAAATCCAAATAACTTCACAGATCTTCATTGTAAAGGTTGTAAACACCATTTCCCATTCTTGTTGAATGAACCATAAACAATTAATGAACATGCACCTGTGGAACGGTCGTTAAGACACTTAACAGCTTACAGACAGTAGGCAATTAAGGTCACAGTTATGAAAACTTAGGACACTAAAGAGGCCTTTCACCTGACTCTGAAAAACACCAAAAGAAAGATGCCCAGGGTCCCTGCTCATCTGTGTGAACGTGCCTTAGGCATGCTGCAAGGAGGCATGAGGACTGCAGATGTGGCCAGGGCAATAAATTGCAATGTCCGTACTGTGAGACGCCTAAGACAGCGCTACAGGGAGACAGGACGAACAGCCAATCGTCCTCGCAGTGGCAGACCACGTGTAACAACACCTGCACAGGATCGGTACATCCGAACATCACACCTGCGGGACAGGTACAGGATGGCAACAACAACTGCCCGAGTTACACCAGGAACGCACAATCCCTCCATCAGTGCTCAGACAGTATGCAATAGGCTGAGAGGCTGGACTGAGTGCTTGTAGGCCTGTTGTAAGGCAGGTCCTCACCAGACATCACCGGCAACAACGTCGCCTATGGGCACAAACCCACCGTCGCTGGACCAGACAGAACTGGCAAAAAGTGCTCTTCACTGACGAGTCGCGGTTTTGTCTCACTAGGGGTGATGGTCGGATTCGTGTTTATCGTCAAAGGAATGAGCGTTACACCGAAGCCTGTACTCTGGAGCGGGATCGATTTGGAGGTGGAGGGTCCGTCATGGTCTGGGGCGGTGTGTCACAGCATCATCGGACTCTGCTTGTCAACACTGTGTGTTACAGGGAAGACATCCTCCTCCCTCGTCCAGCATGACAATGCCACCAGCCATACTGCTCGTTCTGTGCGTAATTTCCTGCAAGACAGGAATGTCAGTGTTCTGCCATGGCAAGCGAAGAGCCCGGATCTCAATCCCATTGAGCACATCTGGGACCTGTTGGATCGGAGGGTGAGGGCTAGGGCCATTCCCCCAAGAAATGTCCATGAACTTGCAGGTGCCTTGGTGGAAGAGTGGGGTAACATCTCACAGCAAGAACTGGCAAATCTGGTGCAGTCCATGAGGAGATGATGCACTGCAGTACTTAATGCAGCTGCTGGCCACACCAGATACTGACTGTTACTTTTGATTTTGACCCTCCCTTTGTTCAGGGACACATTATTCCAGTTCTGTTCATCACGTCTGTGGAACTTCTTAAGTTTATGTCTCAGTTGTTGAATCTTATGTTCATACAAATATTTACACATGTTATGTTTGCTGAAAATAAAGGCAGTTGACAGTGAGAAGACGTTTACATACATCCACACTTTGTTTTGAATATACATACCTTTATTATTCCCCGCAAACCCTACCACCCCTCCCCAATTGGAGTAAACTAATAAACAATAACACTTAGGCATCTACCTTCATCTTATACACATATTACACACTTTACAGACACAATCCATTTTACAATAGTTATATTTTGTTTGTTTTTAGTCCTTCCTCTATTTCTAATGTCCATCCAGTTTGATTTCTATTTGTAACTGTGCAAAATGTCTGGACCTATATACATTTTACAGACCCCGTATGTTTTACATTGGTTATCTTGTTGTTATTAGTCCCACCATTCAGCTCCATTCAACCCCTCCCATCTATCTCTTAACACCATCCATTTTGAATTTCTGTTTGCCATACATTTTTCAACTGTGCTGTGATGCTTCACAGAAGTCCTGAACCTTTCTATTCTCATACAGTAGCTTCTACAGATTGTAAATTAAATATAATTATTGTAGAAAAAAAATGTATATTATATTATTGATTTATTGACTATGACTTTTCAAATCACCCAGTATTGCTATCTGCAGCGTTAGTTCTAGGTAAATGTTGTAATTCTTCAGCCATTCCTGGACCTGTGACCAAAAATGAGCTACATATGGACAGTACCAAAATAAATGATCTTATGACACTGCCTCTTCGCAGCAAAATCTGCAGAGCTTGTTTTACTCCTCATGACAGTTTAACATTTTCTGAGATGTAGCTATTATTTACTATTTTACACCTAGGGATACTATATATATATATATATATATATATATATATATATATATAGAAATAAAACTTTAACCCATTTTATAAGAGATTTTCCAAAATTGAAATATTCCAATAGGCACATTTTTTTGACTTTTTTGTCAAGGGTGGCCAGATGCTCGCTGGCTTCCCTTGCCTTCAATGCTACAGGCAGCTACAATGTCATACTCGTTTGGACCAGACAGCATCAAATAGATGGCTTACACATAGAGAGACAGAGGGGCGCTGTTTCGCTCGCTTGGATGCTTTCTCCTGTGAGATTTTTATTTATTATTTATTTATTTAACCTTTATTTAACCAGGTATGCTAGTTGAGAACAAGTTCTCATTTACAACTGCGACCTGGCCAAGATAAAGCATAGCAGTGTGAACAGACAGCAACACAGAGTTACACATGGAGTAAACAATAAACAAGTCAAGAACACAGCAGAAGAAAAAAATATATATATATATTTTTTAAAGAGTCTATATACATTGTGTGCAAAAGGCATGAGGAGGTAGGCAAATAATTACAATTTAGCAGATTAACGCTGGAGTGATAAATGATCAGATGGTCATGTGCAGGTAGAGATACTGGTGTGCAAAAGAGCAGAAAAGTAAATAAATAAAAACAGTATGGGGATGAGGTAGGTAAATTGGGTGGGCTATTTCCCTATGGACTATGTACAGCTGCAGCGATCGGTTAGCTGCTCAGATAGCAGATGTTTAAAGTTGGTGAGGGAGATAAAAGTCTCCAACTTCAACGATTTTTTCAATTCGTTCCAGTCACAGGCAGCAGAGAACTGGAAGGAAAGGCGGCCAAATTAGGTGTTGGCTTTAGGGATGATCAGTGAGATACACCTGCTGGAGCGCGTGCTACGGGTGGGTGTTGCCATCGTGACCAGTGAACTGAGAAAAGGAGGAGCTTTACCTAGCATGGACTTGTACATGACCTGGAGCCAGTGGGTCTGCAAGATACATTCAGCCTCTTGCAAATTGAAGGAAAATTATACATTTTTGGAGGAATTCTGTCTTCCCTTGGCATCCATGAATACACGCCACTGTTTAGGTGAGCGCTGATGCCGCCCTGTGATAAGCAGTATCCACTTTGTCAAAGGCAGGGACGCAAAATATCTATCTTCCATTCCCAGCATCCAGGGTGCAGTTGGACAGCCGCATCGCTGCGGTACTCCACCAACATTCCATCCCAAAAAATGATCTAACAAATCATGTAGCAGACTTGGTAGAAAGAGTATGTGGCCTTTTCTCTAGCATACAGGCTGGAGATAAAATATATGACAATGTAATGAGACAGACTTTTTACATCATTCAGGTTCCTTCGATCAAATAGCCTAACCTAAATGGTGCACAATCAAATAAAAAATGCACTGACATGTTAACAACATATCCTAAAAACAGGACAGGTCAAAATAAAGTTGACAATATGGAATGGACAATCAGGCTACTCACAACTGCTGTTCAGGAGTTTTATCCCGTGGGCTAAATTGTCTGGATCAGTTGTTTAAAGTTTCTATAAGTACATTTTTTGATGAGCTGATCATAGCGAAAAAATAAAATACTTCTGTATTCCCGCTGTGTAAACACGTTGCAAATGGGCTCAGGATAAGTCCTTCTGATAAAGTTGGGTAGCTGATATTCAGAGCTTAAATAGACAAATTGATCGGTCACAGGTATCAGGACGAATAAAGCCAATACAACCGCCTGTTTTTACCAACAGTTGTCCTACCACATGGATGGACGGCATTTTTGTTGTCGCAACTAAGGCGGCAAAACTGCCAGGACCGGCCCTGCAAAGATTGTTATACCGTCTAGTCTGTTTTATAAATGTGCAATAAGCGTAAACACAATTATATAAAGAATTGTCAACTCGTTTTCATTCTGAGAAAAAAGGTAGACCACTTGATTTCAACATCAGAACAAAGTGGACAGGCTAACATGCTGTTCAAATAGTTGGAGAAGGCCAGAAGAGTGTGTTCATAACAATTCAACTGTTCTGCCCTGTTAGCTAGGAAATAGATCCAAGTTGGCTAAACTTGAAAAATATAAATATTAGCTGGTTACTCAGCAGCACGTGGGCTTGTGCTTGAGAGATTGTTTATGAGACCTGTGTTCATTTTCTATAGCCTAATGCCTACTACAAGAAGTTAGTGTGCATTATGCATGGTTCTGGTTAAATTAGTACAAAAATATATTTTTTGGGGTGGCGCAGTGGTCTCAGGCACTGCATCGCAGTGCTAGCTGTGCCACCAGAGATTCTGGATTCGAGCCCAGGATCTGCCGCAGCCGACTGCGACCGGGAGGCCCATGGGGCGGCGCACAATTGGCCCAGCGCCGTCCGGGTTAGGGAGGGTTTGGCCGGCAGGGACAGACTTTTTGTATAATTATATAAATGTATAATTATATATATTTTTTTCCTTGTCTCATCGCGCACTAGCGACTCCTGTTGAGGGCCGGGTCGCTAGGTGTACGGTGATTCCTCTGACACATTGGTGCGGCTGGCTTCCGGGTTGGATGTGCGTTGTGTCAAGGAGCAGTGCGGCTTGGTTGGTTGTGTTTCAGAGGACGCGTGGCTCTCGACCTTCGCTTCTCCCGACAAGAGACAAGACAGTAACTACTACCAATTGGATACCACAAAATTGGGGAGAATAATAAAATATACATATTTTTTTCCTTTATTTAACTAGGCAAGTCAGCTATGAACAAATTATTATTTTCAATGACGGGCTAGGAACAGTGGGTTAACTGCCTTGTTCAGAGGCAGAATGGCTGATTTTTACCTTGTCAGCTCAGGGATTCTTGCAACCTTCCGGTTACTAGTCCAACACCCTTACCACTAGGCTACCTGCCGCCCCAAATGCATTTTCATAGACAGCATTGAAAGCCAGATCAGTGATTATTTTGATAGAATAAAATAATTAGTGGAATGCTTACATTTAGCCTCGGTATAATTTCACAAGCTCTGAATTCATTAGATTATTGCTGACTGTTTGCAATGCAGTGTATTTGACCTCTTATGGCTGCGATCCCTGTACAGGGATCAACATCAGGGGAAATTTCAGAGTGACAACTAAAAATACAACATCGTAACATTAAACATTCTTGCAAATGCAAGTGTCTTACACCCTTCAAAAGATTAGAATCTTGGTAATCAAACTACGTTTTCCAATTTAAAATAGCTATTACAGAGAATAAATACCATGCTTTTGTTTGAGAAGAGCAAACAACAACAGAAACATTTTCCGCCATGACAGTTTTTACACATTCACATCAGAAGGTAAAATTATGACTTACATTCTGATATCTTGCTGTTATTTCTCTTCCTGAGGGTCCCAGTGATCAAATGAAGTGCCGTTTTCTTTGATAAAATCCATTTTTATAGCTTAAATTGAAAGATTTTGTAACCCGTTTGTGCCGTGAATTCCATCTCTATCAATTTTTTACGGAGAATTCGACGTGATTACCCCCCGTAAACAATCGTTTATCTAGTCATGGTTGGTTTCAGTGCATTCCTCTGGATGTTTGCAACTCAGCCAAACATCATTGTTTTTTTTGCGGGGAGTATTGACCAAAGTGAACTGATTTGAAGACAACGAGCAATGACTACCTTGCGCACCAATCATTTTAGCGAAGCTTCGTTGATGGACTATATTTCTGCCCAATGAACACTGATCTTCTTGAAATCTAGCTGGGTAGATAGTCAATGAGCTGAGGTAAACGCCAGTATGTAATGGTTTTGGGTTGGACCACCATTCCTTGTTTGTAATCGCACGAGTAACAAACTCCATTCTCGCCTTGACAATCAGAGCAGTTGCTTGTTACCCGCAGCTGTATTTCGGAAAGTTTATTTTCCATGATTTCATATCATGGCGAATAAATCAGGAAAAGTGAAGTCAAAGTCTAAAGTGAAAGTGAAAAAGTGAAAGTGAGACAGATGTTTTGTTTGAGGAATCGTTGAGTGTTATGATTCAAACAGGAACTGAGGAGCTGTTTCTGCAAGAACAGGACGTACTTCTGAACGGGTAAGTGCTAATGTCGTTTTATGAAATATGAATATATATATATATTTTTTTTTAAATTTGCAATGAAATGTGTGGTTTGTTTGTGTGTGTTTGTTGGTTTGTTTGGGTGTGTGTGTATGTTTGTATATATACATATATATATATACATATATACATACACATATATATATATATATACATACACATATATATATATATATATACATACACATATATATATATATATATATACATACACATATATATATATATATATATATATATATATATATATATATACATATATATATATATATATATACATACACACATATATATATATATATACATACACACATATATATATATATACATATATATATATATATACATACACACATATATATATATATATACTGCTCAAAAAAATAAAGGGAACACTTAACACAATGTAACTCCAAGTCAATCACACTTCTGTGAAATCAAACTGTCCACTTAGGAAGCAACACTGATTGACAATAAATTTCACATGCTGTTGTGCAAATGGAATAGACAACAGGTGGAAATTATAGGCTTCAGCAAGACACCCCCAATAAAGGAGTGGTTCTGCAGGTGGGGACCACGGGCCACTTCTCAGTTCCTATGCTTCCTGGCTGATGTTTTGGTCACTTTTGATTGCTGGTGGTGCTTTCACTCTAGTGGTAGCATGAGACGGAGTCTACAACCCACACAAGTGGGCGTTCGCCACTGGCGAAAGCAGGTTCACACTGAGCACGTGACAGACGTGACAGTCTGGAGACGCCGTGGAGAACGTTCTGCTGCCTGCAACATCCTCCAGCATGACCGGTTTGGCAGTGGGTCAGTCATGGTGTGGGGTGGCATTTCTTTGGGGGGCCGCACAGCCCTCCATGTGCTCGCCAGAGGTAGCCTGACTGCCATTAGGTACCGAGATGAGATCCTCAGACCCCTTGTGAGACCATATGCTGGTGCGGTTGGCCCTGGGTTCCTCCTAATGCAAGACAATGCGAGACCTCATGTGGCTGGAGTGTGTCAGCAGTTCCTGCAAGAGGAAGGCGTTGATGCTATGGACTGGCCCGCCCGTTCCCCAGACCTGAATCCAATTGAGCACATCTGGGACATCATGTCTCGCTCCATCCACCAACGCCATGTTGCACCACAGATTGTCCAGGAGTTGGCGGATGCTTTAGTCCAGGTCTAGGAGGAGATCCCTCAGGAGACCATCCGCCACCTCATCAGGAGCATGCCCAGGCGTTGTAGGGAGGTCATACAGGCACGTGGAGGCCACACACACTACTGAGCCTCATTTGGACTTGTTTTAAGGACATTACATCAAAGTTGGATCAGCCTGTAGTGTGGTTTTCCACTTTAATTTTGAGTGTAACTCCAAATCCAGACCTCCATGGGTTGATAAATTTGATTTCCATTGATAATTTTTGTGTGATTTTGTTGTCAGCACATTCAACTAAGTAAATAAACTATAAAATAAGTATTTAATAATAAACTATTAAATAAGTATTTAATAAGAATATTTCATTCATTCAGATCTAGGATGTGTTATTTTAGTGTTCCCTTTATTTTTTTGAGCAGTGTATATATATTCCATGTCAAATTATATTTTCCATTTTTTTATTCAAATGGAATGGAGTAGAACAGCAAACACACACATGGCCACTGCGCCTGCTACTCCTCTCCATTTCCATATGAAATAGCCATTGGGTGCTGTTCAGGAGAGGGCAGGCCCACAACAATGGCCGGAGTTGAATGGAACAGCACTTCACCTTAGTGACTGTTCCCTCTGCTCTATACAATACATATCTGTTTATTTTATGTGATGACAAAAGGCTCATACAATACAAATCTTTTTTAAATGTTTTCTTTCACAGTGATAGCGACTCTGACTGTAAGCCCCTGGTGCCAAGCTGCCCGCTCTACCTCTGCCCCCAGTGGTGTTCATATGCCACAGTTCATTACTGCAGATGACTCCTCAGGGCCAAAAGGGCACAGCATGGAGGCGTCGTTGTGTTCTGTGTCACATGAACTGCACCACTTGTTCAGTTTGCCGCTGCTTTACATCAGAAAGAGACTGCTATGGGACATGGCACAGGCAGCAAAATATTGCGTTGAGGACTTCCAAAGGGTGTACTGTTTTTTTTTTTTTTTTTTTTAAACTTTTTTTGTGTGTGTGTGTGTGTGTGTGTTAGATTTGCTTTTTGATATGTTGTATATAGTTATTTGCACTGTTGTATATAGTTATAGGTAATTTCACCAATTCGGCCACTTGGGTACATTTGGGCAACTTGTGTGGGACACCTGGGTGACATCATGCTAAATGTCATGTAGCTCACCCATTCCTGAAGTTATCAGTCTGAAGCGTTGCACACCTACAGTTGCCCTCTTGTGTTATCCATCAAAATTATATCCAGCATCCTATCTGACTGTGTGGCTATTCTAGTACATGTGAAAGATGATGCTACAACAAAAAACAGAAAACGTATGCTCTTTCTTTCTCTTTTCTTCCACCAGATCTACTGTGTTATATTCTCCTACATTCAATTAACATTTCCACAAACTTCAGAATGTTTCCATTCAAATGATACCAAGAATATGCATATCCTTGCATCTGGGGCTGAGCTACAGGCGGTTAGATTAGGGTATGTTGAGATTACGGAAAATTGAGAACAAAGGGATGCAGCCATAACAAAGTTTAGAGAAATTATTATATATATATATAGATTAACTCAGCAAAAAAAGAAACGTCCTCTCACTGTCAACTGCGTTTATTTTCAGCAAACTTAACATGTGTAAATATTTGTATGAACATAACAAGATTCAACAACTGAGACATAAAATGAACAAGTTCCACAGACATGTGACTAACAGAAATGGAATAATGTGTCCCTGAACAAGGGGAGGGTCAAAATCAAAAGTAACAGTCAGTATCTGGTGTGGCCACCAGCTGAATTAAGTACTGCAGTGCATCTCCTCCTCATGGACTGAAGATTTGCCAGTTCTTTCTGTGAGATGTTACCCCGTTCTTCCACCAAAGTACCTGCAAGTTCCCGGACATTCCTGGGGGAAATGACCCTAGCCCTCACCCTCCGATCCAACAGGTCCCAGACGTGCTCAATGGGATTGAGATCCAGGCTCTTCACTGGCCATGGCAGAACACTGACATTCCTATCTTGCAGGAAATCACGCACAGAACGAGTAGAATGGATGGTGGCATTGTCATGCTGGAGGGTCATGTCAAGATGAGCCTGCAGGAAGGGTACCACATGAGGGAGGAGGATGTCTTCCCTGTAACGCACAGCATTGAGATTGCCTGCAGATGTTGTTTGTCGTTGTCCCGTGTAAAAAAATATAAATAAATCCATCTTTAAAAATAAAAAAAATTCAATATACTAAAATCTCTTTTTCCATTTATAAATTAAATATACCTTCCGGCAACCCGCCTCACCCAATGTGATACGGATCTGCTATTTTTAGACCTTATAGCTAGAACCTCCATCAGAAGCTAGCCATCAGAAGCTAACCATAGCTACTAGCTATTTAGTCATTGTTAGCCACACCTTTACCTTTAGCTCAGACACCAACCGCTTTTAGCGATATCAACCCTGAGCATACCGGACTGCTTTTCTCCACTACAACACCGGATTCCTGACGTAAACCCTGGACCATTACTCCTCATCATCACTACCGAGTGGCCCAGCCCCGAAGCTAGCCTTGAGCTAGGCCCATCTCCCGGCCTGCTCAGTGGACCCTATGATCACTTGGCTACACAGCTGATGCCTCCCGGACTCTTCACTAACACAACTACAATCCACTACATCACCGGATTCCTGCCGTAATCCAGTGAACAGCAATAAATGGCTAAGGCTCAGGACCTTAGCATCGGATCATCGCAGCTAGCTGCTACCGAGTGGCTATAGTGGCTAATGCCCTTGTCCCAAAGCTAGCACCAGTTTGCTAGCTAGGAGATGCACCTGGCTTAAGGCTAACGAAATTACTCCAGCTACAATAACTCTTTTGCCAATTGGCCTGGACCCTTTGTCGACACGGAGCCCCGCCGATCCATCACGACTGGTCTGCCGAGGTAATTCCGTCCGATGTGCCCTCAACCGGCCTTTGCCGGACGTCGGTGAAAACGCTTCTGCTAGCCCCGGCCTGCTAACTTTATGAACTCTGTGTCTCTCGCTTGCTAGCGTAGAAACGACTACCTAGCGGCTTCACTGTTTCATTTATTGCTGTTCACTGGACCCTATGATCACTTGGCTACATAACTGATGCCTGCTGGGCTGTTCATTAATCACGGTACTCCATTTTTGTTTATCTGTCGGCCCCAGCCTCAAACTCAGGCCCTGTGTGTAGTTAACTGACCCTCTAACCAGTCTTATCTGATTAGCTGTTGTTGTCTTACCCATTGTTGTCTTGGCTAGCTCTCCCAATCAACACCGGTGATTGCTTTATGTCTCTCTCTAATGTCAATATGCCGTGTATACTGTTGTTTAGGGTAGTTATCATTGTTTTATTTTACTGGGGAGCCCCTAGCCCCACTCAACATGCCTCAGATACCTCTTTTGTCCCACCTCCCACACATGCAGTGACCTCACCCAGCATAACTAGTGCGTCCAGAGATGCATCGTCACAGGTTTACCTCCACTTCACCCGCACCCAACCATAGCCTGTCTGTACATTATGCCCTGAATCTATCCTACCACACCCAGAAATCTGCTCCTTTTATTCTCTGTCCCCAACGCACTAGACCAACAGTTTTGATAGCCATTAGCAGTACCCTCATCCTGCTCCTCCTCTGGTGATGTGGAGGTTAACCCAGGCCCTGTATGTCCCCAGGCGCTCTCATTTGTTGACTGCTGTAACCGTAAAAGCCTTGGTTTCATGCATATTAACATCAGAAGCCTCCTCCTTAAGTTCATTTTACTCACTACATAAGCACACTCCGCCAACCCTGATGTCCTTGCCGTGTCTGAATCCTGGCTTAGGAAGGCCACCAAAAATTCTGAGATTTGAACTCTACTGCAGAGATAGAACTTTGCAGGCTTTCATACTTTTCAGGTCTTTGCCCAAACAGTTTGAGCTTCTAGTTTAAAAAATGAATCTCTCCAGAAATACGTCTCTCACTGTTGCCGCCTGTTATAGACCGCTTTCAGCTCCCAGCTGTGCCCTGGACATCATATGTGAATTGATTGCCCCCCATTTATCTTCACAGTTCGTTCTGCTAGGTGACCGAACCTGGGATATGCTTAACACCCCGGCCGTCCTACAATCTAAGCTAGATGTCCTCAATCTCACACAAACTCACACAAACTATCAAGGAACCGACCAGTTACAACCCTAAATCCATAAACATGGGCACCTTCATAGATATCATCCTGAACAACTTGCCCTTCAAATACGCCTCTGCTGTTTTCAATCAGGATATCAGCCTCATTGCCTGCATCCGTTATGGGTCCACGGTCAAACGACCACCCCTCATCACTGTCAAACGCTCCCTAAAACACTTCTGCAAGCAGGCCTTTCTAAATCAACCAGGCCCGAGTATCCTGGAATGATATTGACCTCATCCCGTCAGTAGAGGATGCTTGGATGTTCTTTATAAGTAATTTCCTCACCATCTTAAATAAGCATGCTACTTTCAAAAAATTTAGAACTAAGAACAGATATAGCCCTTGGTTCACTCCAGACCTGACTGCCCTCAACCAGCACAAAAACATCCTGTGGCGGACTGCACTAGCATTGAATAGTCCCCGTGATATGAAACTTTTCAGGGAATTCAGGAACCACAGTCAGGAAAGCAAAGGCTAGTTGTTTTTTTTAAAGGAGCTGTAGCTCTAAGTCCATGAAGAATAAGAGCACTTCTTCCCAGCTGCCCCACTGCACTGACGCTTGGAAACACTGTCACCACCAATAAATCCACGATAATCGAGAATTTCAATAAGCATTTCTCTACGGCTGGCCATGCTTTCCTCCTGGCTACCTCAACCCCGGCCAACAGCTACTTTCCCAAGCCTCCCCAGCTTCTCCTTCACCAAATCCAGATAGCCAATGTTCTGAAAGAGCTGCAAAACCTGGACCCATACAAATCAGCTGGGCTAGACGATCTGGACCCTCTCCGCCATTGTTGCAACCCCTATTACCAGTCTGTTCAACCTCTCTTTCGTATCGTCCGAGATTCCTAAATATTGGAAAGCTGCCGCGGTCATCCCCCTTTTCAAAGGGGGTGACACTCTAGACCCAAACTATTACAGACCTAAATCCATCCTGCCCTGCCTTTCTAAAGTCAAGTTAACAGATCACTGACCATTTCAAATCCCACCGTACCTTCTCCTCTGTGTAATCCAGTTTCCGAGCTGGTCACGGGTGCACCTCAGCCATGCTTAAGGTACTAAACAATATCATAACCGCCATCGATAAAAGACCGTACTGTGCAGCCGTCTTCATTGACCTGGCCAAGACTTGACTTTGTCAATCACCACATTCTTATCGGCAGACTCAACAGCCTTGGTTTCTCAAATGACTGACTCGCCTGGTTCACCAACTACTTCCTAGACAGAGTTCAGTGTGGCAGTCTATGGGGGTACCACAGGGTGCAATTCTTGGGCCGACTCTTTTCTCTGTATACAGTCGTGGCCAAAAGTTGAGAATGACACAAACATTCATTTCCACAAAGTTTGCTGCTTCAGTGTCTTTAGATATTTTTTTCAGATGTTACTATGGAATACTGAAGTATAATTACAAGCATTTCATAAGTGTCAAAGGCTTTTATTGACAATTACATGAAGTTGATGCAAAGAGTCAATATTTGCAGTGTTGACCCTTCTTTTTCAAGACCTCTGTAATCCGCCCAGGCATGCTGTCAATTAACTTCTGGCCCATTCTTGCATAATCAATGCATAATCCATTTTTTTGTCCACCCGCCTCTTGTTGATTGACCACAAGTTCTCAATGTAATTAAGGTCTGGTGAGTTTCCTGGCCATGGACCCAAAATATCGATGTTTTGTTCCCCGAGCCACTTAGTTATCACTTTTGCCTTATGGCAAGGTGCTCCATAATGCTGGAAAAGGCATTGTTCGTCACCAAACTGTTCATGGATGGTTGGGAGAAGTTGCTCTCGGAGGATGTGTTGGTACCATTCTTTATTCTTGGCTGTGTTCTTAGGCAAAATTGTGAGTGAGCCCACTCCCTTGGCTGAGAAGCAACCCCACACATGAATGGTCTCAGGATGCTTTACTGTTGGCATGACACAGTACTGATGGTAGCGCTCACCTTGTCTTCTCCGGACAAGATTTTTTACGGATGCCCCAAACAATTGGAAAGGGGATTCAGAGAAAATTACTTTACCCCAGTCCTCAGCAGTCCAATCCCTGTACCTTTTGCAGAATATCAGGTCTGTCCCTGATGTTTTTCCTGGAGAGAAGTGGCTTCTTTGCTGCCCTTCTTGACACCAGGCCATCCTCCAAAAGTCTTTGCCTCACTGTGTGTGCAGATGCACTCACACCTGCCTGCTGCCATTCCTGAGCAAGCTCTGTACTGGTTGTGCCCTGATCCCGCAGCTGAATCAACTTTAGGAGATGGTCCTGGCGCTTGCTGGTCTTTGGGTGCCCTGAAGCCTTCTTCACAACATTTGAACCGCTCTCCTTGAAGTTCTTGATTATCCGATAAATGGTTGATTTAGGTGCAATCTAACTGGCAGCAATATGCTTGCCTGTAAAGCTCTTTTCGTGCGAAGCAATGATGACGACACATGTTTCCTTGCAAGTAACAATGGTTGAAAGAGGAAGAAAATGATTCCAAGCACCACCCTCCTTTTGAAGCTTCCAGTCTGTTATTCGAACCCAATCAGCATGACAGTGGTCTCCAGCCTTGTCCTCGTCAACACTCACACCTGTGTTAACGAGAGAATCACTGACATGATGTCAGCTGGTCCTTTTGTGGCAGGGCTGAAATGCAGTGGAATTTTCAGTTCATTTGCATGGCAAAGAGGGACCTTGCAATTAATTGCAATTCATCTGATCACTCTTCATAACATTCAGGAGTATATGCAACATGCCATCATACAAACTGAGGCAGCAGACTTTGTGAAAATGTATATTTGTATCATTCTCAAAATGTTTTGATTCTCTGATCCACCTCTACCCAGACGACACCATTCTGTATACATCTGGCCCTTCTTTGGACACTGTGTTAACAAACCTGCAAACGAGCTTCAATGCCACACAATCCTTCTGTGGCCTCCAACTGCTCTTAAACGCTAGTAAAACTAAATGCATGCTCTTCAATCGATTGCTTCCCGCACCCGACTAGCATCACTACTCTGGATGGTTCTGACTTAGGTATTTGTAGTTGTCCACATATTCTGTGTGTCTGGCTAGACTGTAAACTCTCCTTCCAGACTCATTTAGTACCTCCAATCCAAAATGGAATCTAGAATCGGCTTCCCATTTCGCAACAAAGCCTCCTTCATTCACGCTTCCAAACATACCCTTGTAAAACTGACTATCCTACCGATCCTTGACTTCGGCGATGTCATTTACAAAATAGCCTCCAACACTCCAAACTGGATGCAGTCTATCACAGTGCCATTCGTTTTGTCACCAAAGCCCAATAGCACCCACAACTGTGACCTCTATGCTCTCGCCAGCTGGCCCTCGCTACATATTCGTCGCCAGACCCACTGGCTCCAGGTCATCTATAAGCCTTATCTCAGCTCACCGGTCACCATAACACCCTCCCGTAGCATACGCTTCAGTAGGTATCTCTCACTGGTCATCCCCAAAGCCAACACCTCTTTTGGCTGCCTTTCCTTCCAGTTCTCTGCTGCCAATAACTGGAACGAATTGCAAAAAAAAAAATAATAATAATAATAATAATAAATAAAAAATATATATATATATTTTTTTTTTGCAGGTTGGAGACATATTTCCCTCACTAACTTTAAGCATCAGCATCTTTAACTTTAAGCATCTGAGCAGCTTACCAATCACTTTCTCAACCCTGGTCCTGGAGTAACCCCAACAATACACAGTTTCATTGTTGCTCATAACTAACACACATCATTCAACTCATTAAGGACTTGATGATTAGTTGACAAGTTGAATCAGGTGTGCTTGTCCAGAGTTACAACACAAATGTGTACTGTTGCGGGTACTTGAGGACCAAGGTTTGGAAACACGGATCTATACCATCTATGTCAGTACAAGCCTTTACAGGAAGTATATTGAACACATTTGTCTACGTTCTTTAAATTGTATCAGCTCAAAGATAACAGTTTAGGATGCTGGCTAACTGCTAGCTCAAGTTGTTATAAATCTGACTTGAACGATGTGGATTGTTCTAATATCACATTGCCACTGGCAGTACTTTTGTTATTGCATACATTGTATAGGTTCTCTTTCTATTCGGATAGGATGACCATGAGTTTCACAGGATACAACTTTGACATCAATTCACCTCACATGAATAAAGTTATGGGATAAATTCTATAAAGAATGATGGAAAAAAACTTGCAAGTTTTGAATTTTGTAAAGTTAGTGTGGGAGAGGTGGAAAAAATGTTATCGATCAATAAACTTAGTTCACAAGATTAAACATTTAGGATCTAGGTTGTGAGATGTTGGAAACCAACCAGAAAAACCTGGCTTTAACCAGCAAAACAGAATGTTTACTATACTAAACAGGAAAAAATTAATAAAATCAGTCACTCTGCTCAATTTGACATACATCTAAGACTTTGGAACTACAGTATAGGGACCATTTTTGCAGAAATGACTGCATTGATGTTTATACAGTAGTATGTTTGTTTGTAGGTCAGCAAGTTTTTTAGACTAGTCACAAGAATGCTTACACATGTAAGCAAATAAAATAAAAACATCAATACTTGATATACAGCCATGCAGAATCTATAACCTATTGAAGGCCACCATCTGTACTCAAAATTTCCCAAGTCTCCAGACTTCGAAACCCATTAAAACTAGTAGCCTGTGTTGTGGCTGCCTCCACACTTCCAGAGTATTTGTCTACCTCTTCTTCCCCATAGAGTCGGTTCAGAAGGCCCTCATTTCATCCTAAAACACCTTTCTAGGCAGCGGTGAAGTGAGCTAATAAGATCCTAATACTCTGTCATTTACAGTAGGGCATTCCTCCAAAGAGTCTGCAGTGCCTTCAGAATGAGATGCATCTCAATGAGGTTGCTCTCATATCTTATGCTGGCCTAAGAACACAGAGTAAAGGAGAGCAATATGGTGAATGCATACCACAAAAAAAAGGCTTTTCACACTACTGAGCCGAACTGAGCCACACCAAAACAAAGCTGTACTGAGATGACCTGGTCTGTGAAATGTCATAATTCATTTCAATATTTTGTATGTGCCACAACTCTGCGATATTCTAAAAACGAACCATTGGTGACTTAAGGGTCTCCCTGTAGCAGGGTTCCTCAACTGGCAGCCTGCGGTTTAAATTTGGCACCCTAGGTTTTTTGGTAGAATTTTCATTGTTGGACATTAAACACTAGGAAATCAGCTTCAAGTGATTTTAATTTGGGAAATATGTTCAAGTATTTCCATCATATACAAATGTAAGCAAGGTTTGAAATGATTATGTTTTAGTCAAATATTATATATGTTTGAGTTTCTTGCGGTCAATTTGCAGTCTACAAATTATTTGTAATTATGTTCCGGCCCCCTGACCACCCTCTCTCAAGAAAACAAAGAAAAGGTCCCGCAGCTGAATCTAGTTGAGTATCCCTGCCCTATAGCCTACAATGATCGTTAGAGAAAGCACGGAGGTGGCTACAGTATGAGACAACACCAGGAAATAGTACAAATCTGTATAACAGCCACTTCGGTACATGAAGACAAAAATAACCTTTCACCCTGACATAAAGAATGTGATTAATTCATAAATATTTTTTTTTAAATGCTGCACACAATGTATTACCAAAGATGGCAGTGACCCATTGAGAGAAGGTGCAACATACAGGAGCAGCCGAGCTGTGCAGCAACTAATTAAAACACAAATGATGCGCCTGGAGACTTGTGTCACCGTCGCTTGAAAACTTTAAGTGGCGCGGCAACTGACCCTTATGGAACTCCAGATAGATTCCAGGGCTTGTCAGTGACTGTGATCCCAGTGATAAGCACAGGTCTGATGACCAATGGATTTTTCCACTGTGGGGGAAGATTGGCCTGATTGGTAGTTTAGAAGTGTGGGCCAGGTTCCCAGAGCCAGTCAAATGTGGAAAACTCAGACCGGGACCTCGTGGAATGCCCCCGTATCCGGCACATCAGGACACCTTACTGCCTTACACAGCCAGCCTGAACATGCATGCCCTCATTTTAGTACCAGGCAACAGGGAGTCTTAAGTCATTCTGGACTACTCAAGCATTGGAAAGTTTAAGTCGTACAGTATGAGAATATATTGTACGTATAGAATAAGTGAAAATAACAACACCTTTGTATTATATCTTCTAAAACATTTTAAAGTGTTAATTTTTTTTTTGAAATAGGATGGATACGTCTGAATGATTTACAAAACAAAGGGATCTTTATTTTGAAGAGCAATGTCAAGGCACAAGACAGAGGTTTCTGCTTTCTCTTTCCCAGGGACCTATGTTGTTTGCCATGGGCTTGCTTTTCTACATACGGTATGTCAAGCTTCCACAAACATATCACCAAGCTCAGAGCAATGCCTAAACCTCCACAGCAGATTTACTAAACACTGGTGTGTCCATAATGTTATTTGGAGGGGGTGGTTGAAACCGGTCCCTCTGGTCCTGACAATGGCTGAGCATAGCACATTTACCACTTGTCCATTTTCCATACAACTTAATCTGATGCATGTCATCTGCAGAGACACATTTAGTGTGGATGTTGACTTACCCAAAATTCCACCGTTTTCCAGAAATCCTGGTTGGACGATTCCTGAAACCCGAGAATTTTGGGAAAGATACCCTTACATTTTGCAACCCACGCTATGGCAATTCTACAAACAAATACCCCCCCAAAGTAACAACTATTTATCTTGTTCTAGACCAAATGTAACGGCTTATCATTTTATCCTTTATAGTACATGTAGCAAATCATACAAATAACATTTCATAAAAATAAACTCTTAAATAAAACAAGGCAAAAAACATGAAACATAACAAGGAATGCTTAGTGTATACAGTCCATTCGGAAAGTATTCAGACCCCTTGACTTTTTCCACATTGTTACATTACAGCCTTATTCTAAAATGGATGAAAAATCATTTTTCATCAATCTAAACACAATACCCCATAATGACGCACTTGTGATCTCATACCAAAGGGTTAAGAATACTTCTATAAATAAGGTATCGGTTTATTTTTTTAAATAAATTAGCAAAAATGTATTGGGTAGTGAGGATTTTCTTTTTTAGATCCATTTTAGAATAAGGCTGTAACGTAACAAATGTGGAAAGTATTCAGACCCCTTAACTTATTTCACATGTTGTGTTACAGCCTGAATTCAAAATTGATAAAAAAAAAAAATCCTCTTCAGACACAATACCCCATTTAATTAAAAAAAAAAATGTTACCTTTATTTTACTAGGCAAGTCAGTTAAGAACAAATTCTTATTTTCAATGACGGCCTAGGAACAGTGGGTTAACTGCCTGTTCAGGGGCAGAACGACAGATTTTGTACCTTGTCAGCTCGGGGATTTGAACTTGCAACCTTTCGTTTACTAGTCCAATGCTCTAACCACTAGGCTACCCTAATGACAAAGTGAAAGTTTTTATACATTTTTGCAAATGAAGTACAAAAACCTAATTTACACAAGTATTCACACCCCTGAGTTTTTTTTTTTTGGGGGGGGGGGGGTGTCTTTGCCAATGACAAGCATACCCATAACATAATGCAGCCTCCACTATGAAGAGTGGTACTCAGTGATGTGTTGTACTGGATTTGCACAAAGCGTTAACTTCTTTGCCACATTTTTTGCAGTTTTACTTAAGTGCCTTGTTCTGTACAGGTTTCCTTCTTTTCACTCTGTCATTTAGGTTAGTATAGTGGAGTAACTACAATGTTTATGATCCCTCCTCAGATCTCCTGTCACATCCATTACACTCTGCTACGGTTTTAAAGTCACCATTGGCCTCATGGTGAAATCCCTGAGCGGTTTCCTTCCTCCCTGGCAACTGTGATAGGAAAGACGCCTGAATCTTTGTAGTGAGTGACTGGGTGTCCAAAGTGTAATTAATAACTTCACCATGCTTAAAGGGTAACATCTGCTTTTTACCCATCTACCAATAGATACTCCTGAACTGATTTAGGCTAGCCATATCAAAAGGTGTTGAGTAGTTATTGACTCAAGACATTTCAGGCTGTAACACAATAAAGTATGGAAAAAGTCAAGCGGTGTGAATACTTTCTGAAGGCACTTTATGTGCCATCATGGTTTGTCATAATTGATTCACTTTACATCCATCTTTACTATTTATAAAAAAGCTGCACTGGCCTCATCATCATGTTTAAGCACATGTTAAAAAAGGTAAGACTCTGCAATATAACATCACCATACACAGTAAGGGTGTAACCGTACATGTATTTGTACCAAACCGTCCACACTGTGAACCCAAATTAAAATACGTTAAAATGTTTCTATTTACAACATAAAAACACTAGGCCTATAGGCTATGCCTATGCTGCATTGTAGGCCTACGCCTCGAGTAAATGTGATCTGAAAAAAACATTTCAGGCTATTCCGTTAAAACAAGTACAGTCTATGTGCACATTGTAATGAATTGTAATCTTATTTTTGAGCATTTCAAAATTTTGTGAGGCGCAGCAAAGAATTTGTTCTGCATAATGGCGAGTGGTGGGGTCAACAAACCAGAATTAGAGGATCCTCCATCATCGTTTAGATCTGAAGTTTGAGAAAATTTTGGTTTCCTCCCAGTAAATTACAACCGCAATGGATAGAGTTGTGGATAACAATGTCACCTATGCAGCTGCCAACACCTCAAATATGTTGCCACATTTACGCCGACATCACTCCAGTATACCGGCGCAAGACAGAAACACAAAGAAACAATGTCTCCCCTCTAAATTCAAGCAGCTAAATCTGACTGGGACAAATAAATTACAAGAGTGATAGTTTGGCTAAGTGTATATTTTTTTTTAACCTTTCTTTGGTTTATAGCCACAGATATGCACCCATTCTCAGTAGTTGAGAATAGCAGGTTTCAGCACCTCGTGAAAGTGATCGAGCCATGTTACGAACTTCCCTCTTGCACCCGTTTCAGTAAACAGGTCATACATGCTATATAAGCAGGCCAAAGCCAACGTTTTCAATGAATTGGCCAATGCACCCTGTGTTGCACTTACTTAATTGTGACAGCCCATCACCTTACCCTGGAGTGAGAAATGTACTGTGCTACAGACACGGCCCCTTTACGAGAGCTACTTAGTGTGCATCTGGCACTGAAGGATGCAGAGTCATGGTGCATTTGTTACCAAGTGGGAAGTGGGAATTTACCACATACTACTGGGAAAAATCCACTTGAACAGCCCTCTAACTGGTAATGAATTACTTGTGGGAAATTTGTCGATCATCCTGAGCAACCACTTCTCGCACATGGATGGTGACCTCTGTAGTCACCTATGACAGAAATGGCCACTTAAGAGAATCTTTGGCAGTTAAATGCAACAAAACATTCATTGTAAAAAAAAACACCATTACAGCATCTATTACTGAGGTTTTGAAACTATAATTTGTTTACACGCATGATAGCTGTACTTTTAGTTTATGGTTGACGCAGCTTGTTGGCCATTAGTCAATCAGCGTTTCTCAACGAGATCCAATCACATGAATGCATCCAACTGATATTTATTTATGGACTTGAAAACTGGTCAATTCCCACCTCCCACATGGTTACAAACGCAGCATCAGAGTGGAAACTTGAGACTCAACATAACAATCCTGTCACAACCGACAATGCCAGGAAGATTGTTTAATGGCATTTAATTTTCCCGTTATACCAAGACCGAACCATGACCCCCAAACCGCAATATGTACTGAAGTGTGGGTTTGGTGAACCATTACACCCCTAATAGACAGTGGGCAAACGCCCTACTTACACACATCAACTTAGCACAGACATTACTGGCTTATCCCAATTTATGCTGCGTTCAAAACAACTGGGAACTCGAAAATCTCTGACTTTCGACTTCAGTGAGCACAAGACAACTGGGAACCAGAAAAATTCATTTTGAACGGTCATCCAAGTGGGGAACTCGGGCAAGAGGCCCGAGTCTAGAGCCTCGACTTTCCGATCTGAAGATCACTGACGTCCTGATTTGACCTGGTTTTTCCCCTGAGTTCCCAGTCTTGAAAGTACCATTACACCATCTCTTGAGTTGTGTGATAATGTCATATTGCGGATTCTACCTTTAAAGTACTACCAACCCAACCTACATGGATGGGGAAACTAGCCAGAAAGTCACCACATTATTGGTTCCCTGCAATGTGAATCTACAAGGTGAACAACGGCAACATTTCCACAAAGATTTTACAGAGGTACTTAATACTGACAAACAAATGTCCACCCTTTTCTGTCTAGAAAATATGCTGGACCTTTCTTGGTCCCACACCCTCTAACTCAAAATTAAAACAAAAAAACCTTGGTCGATTCTATCAAGTCTTGCATACACTATATTCCTCCATCTTCCTCTGTCCTTTCAAAACACACCCATAACATTGCTGCCTGAATATTTGTGAGATGAACGGTCCTCTGTTAAGCTTAACATATGCGAGTGCAATTATGTATTTGTGTGTTAATGCAGCTCCACACATATGCCTAGGTTAGAAATAGTCCGCTATGTGACATTTTGATAACACTGCAGGAAAAACCTACTTTGATCGAAACCCCTGGCGGCACAGTGAAATGTTATTATCGCAAATATATAGTATAATACATTTAAATACACAGAGAACATAAAATTCAAATGTACAGTCACAAGTCAAAACAAGAGTGTTACAGTGATAAAGATGAGAAAGTCGGTCTGTTGGTAAAGCGTGGACACTTGGGATACAGGGGGGGGGATGTCTTGGGCTGTAGAGGCTCCGGAGCAGACAAAAGTAATCCTTTAACCTCTCGTTACAGAGGTGTGTGCCCATCGTGTCGTACAGAGTGTGGGGGAATGGATAAGACATGGAAAAGTATGGTACAGGTCCAGTTGAAGGAGGGATTGCAAGACGTGGGTGACTCTTGACGGCTTTAAAGACTGGACCTTGGAGCTCAAATGGTGATGTAATGCTGTCTGAGTTTCCCCAAGAGGAACTCGTGGGTTAAATTGTGTCGTGTGATTATTCCCACAATCTGAAAGAGAAGGTACAGGGAGCGACATCATGGAGCAGACTGCTTCCTCCACTCTAGAAAGACTCAAAAATAATTCATTAGCTACAGTAGTTAGCTACTGAGCTATTCCTCTGCGTAGTGCTTCTAAGCAAAAGCAAATATCTTAGACAGTTTGATAAAGAAAAAAAAGGAAAAAGTGGTGTTAGTCCCTTGAAGCTGCATTTTTGTCAGAATGTTGATTATTCATGCAGGTTTAGAATGGAACAATATGGACCTTCAATACATACTACATCAAGTACATAAAATGTGTATTTTGACAAGGCCACTTTTAATGTTATTAAAATGTCACCATTAATAAGCATTAAGGCTATAGTGGCCAACACAGCTTGGTGTGTCAGTTAATATAATTCCTCACCTGGGTTGTATTGATAAGCAATCAATCCTAAGGAAACTGACTGAAACAGGGAGGGACTACCTGAACTTGTCCAATAAGAAATGCTTATTTTCCATTTCCGTTGCAAACCATTTTGAAATGGTGTGCCCTAAAATGCAGTGATTTTTATTCTGGTCCCGGGGACCCAAATGGCTGCACATTTGTTTTTGGCCAGAGCACAACACACCTGATTCCACTAATCAAAAGTTTGAGGAGTTGATTAGTAGAATCAGGTGGGTGGTACTTGGTCAAAAACAAAGGACCAGAAATGTAGAAACACTGCCCTACTGAATATGACCCAGGCCACAGAGAGGAAACAGGAAGTTAAGGAGTGGGAATTTTAACCCCTTGCGGTGCAACTCACCTCTCCTACTGCGTTGACCACAGGCAGGTGTCGAAGGCCCATGGTCCTGAACAGGTTAAACACTTGGGACACATGTGTGTTTGGGGACACTGTGTAGGGGGAAGGGTTCATGTACGGGGTGACGTCCTGAAAGGGAAAGAAGATGATCACTTACTATCACAAACATGTAACCAGGTAGTAACAACAAAAAGCCTCAACACTTTTGAGGAAATTTGTTCCTTTTAGGTGACAAAGCACAAACTTGACGCTCTTAAAGAAACGGTGTACAATTTAATGCAATGCGTAGAAACCTAATATTCCACAATTACTCTAATTTCAATGACATGTATTTCTATCAATATTATATATATTTTTTTAAATAAATGTATTTACAGGGTTACATATTAGTTTCTATAGCACAACATGTTCTTCAGAAGTAGCTATATTTCATATAGGCTAGGGGTATGAAACTACACTGAACAAAAATATAAAACCCAACAATTTCAAAGACTTTACTGAGTTAAAGTTCATAAAAGGAAATCAGTCAATTTAAATACATTCTTTAGGTCATAATCTATGGATTTCACATGGCTGGGAATACAGAGATGCATCAGTTGGTCACAGATATAGTACATGGTCAAAAGTATGTGGACACCTGCCCGTGGAACATCTCATTCCAAAATCATCTGCATTGATATGGAGTTGGTCACCCCCCTTTGCTGCTGCCACAAATATCCACTAGATGTTATAACATTGCTGCAGGGACTTGCTTCCATTCAGCCACAAGAGCATTAGTGAGGTCAGGTACTGATGTTGAGCGATTAGACCTGGCTCGCAGTCGTTGTTCCAATTCAGCCTCAAAGTTTGAGGGTGTTGAGGTCAAGGCTCTGTGCAGGCCAGTCAAGTTCTTCCACACCGATCTCAACAAACCATTTCTGCACGGGGGCATTGTCATGCTGAAACAGGAAAGGGCCTTCCCCAAACTGTTGCCACAAAGTTGGAAGCACAGAATCGTCTAGAATGTCATTGTATGCTGTAGAGTTAAGATTTCCCTTCACTGGAACTAAGGGGCCTCCACCAAACCTTACAGTTGGTACTATGCATTGGGGCAGGTAGCGTTCTCATGGCATCCACCAGATGGTGAAGCATGATTCATCACTCCAGAGAACGCGTTTCCACTACGTTGTGAAGCAACAAACCGTTCGCCAACACAATGCCATACACGCTGTCTGCCATCTGCCTGGTACAGTTGAAACTGGGATTCATCTGTGGAGAGCATACTTCTCCAGCGTGCTAGTGGCCATCGAAGGCAAGCATTTTCCAACTGAAGTTGGCTACGATGGCGAACTGCAGTCAAGTCAAGACCCTGGTGAGGACGAGCACCCAGTTGAGCTTCCCAGAGACGGTTTCTGACAGTTTGTGCATAAATTATTTGGTTGTGCAAACCCACAGTTTCATCAACTGTCTAGGTAGCTGGTCTAAGACGATCCCACAGGTAAATGTGGAGGTCCTGGGCTGGCGTGGTTACACAGTCTGCGGTTGTGAGACCAGTTAGACGTACTGCCAAATTCTCTAAAACAACGTTGGAGGCAGCTTATGGTAGAGAAATTAACATTAAATGATCTGGCAACAGCTCTGGTGGACATTCCTGCAGTCAGCATGCCAACTGCATATCTCAAAACATGAGACATCTGGGACATTATGTTGTCACAAAACTGCACATTTTAGAGTGGCCTTTTATTGTCGCCAGCACAAGGTGCACCTGTGTAATGACCATGCTGTTCAAATCAGCTTCTTGATGTGCCACACCTGTCAGGTGGATGGATTATTTTGGCAAAGGATAAATGCTCACTAACAGGGATGCAAACTAATTTGACACAATTTGAGAGAAATACGCTTTGTGCGCATGGAACATTTCAGGGATCTTGTATTTCAGCTCATGAAACCAACACTTTACATGTTACGTAAAAAAGTTAAATAATTGTAGATTCAGCCATGAACTGAATTTTGGCGAAGAGAATGGTCACGGGACCCCCAAAAAATCATGATAATTTTTACACTACAAACTGCGGCCAGACGGAAGCCACTGCTCAGTAAAAAGGCACATGACAACCCGCTTGGAATTTGTCAAAAGGCACCTAAAGGACTCTGACCATGAGAAACAAGATTCTCTGATCTGATGAAACTAAGATTGAACTCTTTGGCCTGAATGCCAAGAGTCTGATCTGGAGGAAACTAGGCACCACTCATTATCCGGCCAATATCATCTCTACGGTGAAGCAGGGTGGTGGCAGCGTCATGCTGTGGGGATATCTTTCAGCGGCAGGGAGAGGGAGACTAGTCAGGATCGAGGGAAAGACGAAAGGAGCAAAGTACAGAGAGATCCTTGATGAAAACCTGCTCCAGAGCGCTCAGGACCTCAGACTGTCCAACAGGACAATGACCCTAAGCACACAGCCAAGACAAGCCAGGAGTGGAATTGAACCCAATCAAACATCTCTGGAGAAACCGAAAAATAGCTGTTCAGCAACGCTCCCCATCCAACCTGATAGAGTTTGAGAGGATCTGCAGAGAATGGCGGGTTAATTACAGGTGTGCCAAGCTTGTAGCATCATACCCGAGAAGACTCGAGGCTGTAATCACTGCCAAATGTGCTTCAACAAGGTATTGAGTAAAGGGTCTGAATACTTATGGAAATGTGATACTTCTGGGGGGTTTTATACATTTGCAAAAACCTGTTTTTACAGGTATGGGGTATTGTGTGTAGATTAAGGAAAAAAAATATTTAATACATTTTAGAATAAGGCTGTAATGTAACAAAATGTGGAAAAAGTCAAGGGGTCTGAATACTTTCCAAATGTACTGTAGGATATATCTCAATCTACTTTTAAAAAAATCGTATTTTCTGCTGCTCATAAATATGTTGTGTTCCTAACTTTTTAAAGTTGGGAGCACCAGTGCTACCAATGAAAATGTTTAATTTAGAGCCCCGATTGTAAGCGCAGCAGTAGCTGTAGATGTGTGATGGACTGGGTCATACCACTATCATGCGGGGATTGAGAAGGGCCAAGTCTAGGTCATGGATGTCTGGGAAACGGGGGTAGTCCTCCGTCATCTCAGCGTACGACAGTCTCGGCTGCGTGGCACTCTATGTGGACACAGACAGACAAATAAAAAGGCGCACAGACATACACACACAAGAACATGTGTAGAAACACTACACACACACTGACTAACTCCTGGGTCGTATTCATTAGTGCACAGCACACAGTAGCAAAACGTTTTGCAACAGAGAACAAAAACGAGAGTTCAGGTAGTTCCTTCATGTTTCAGTACGTTTTATTCAATTTGTTGCCTAATGAATACGATGTGCAAGTGACATCGTCCTACGTCATACTTCCGGGTCCTTTCCCCTAATCGTTTGATTGGGCTTGACGATTATATCATAACATTAGTGAAAATCCGGTCATTTAAGATACATATAAAATCATTTTTGCATTTGAGGATTAATTTATTACGTTTTTGCGCTCAAGACCCTTGTGCTTATGTTTTTCACATTGAATACCATTCAAAAAGGTTACAAGAGTTAAAAAACTACAAGGCTACTTCCTGGAAAATGACATGCCACTGACACGCCACTTTCATACCTCATACTAGGAATTGCCAGGGACCTCACGATACAATATTGGTGCGATTCTTTATGTATATTTGATACTGCAATTTTATTGTGATTCGATGTTCAAAAAACTGGCTCACTGCAGGGCTTACTACATGCCACTACAGAGGCATGAGAAAACAAGTTTTAATAAGTCATAGAAATAAAATGGCCGATGGATAACAAACCATAGGATGAGAAATACTGGAGTTTTGGCACAGGTAGAGCCGATTAGAACCAGCTAACAAAAATGTAATTAATACTTTGAGTCAGAGAATCGAATGCAAAAATAATATTGCAATACTCTCCTGTATCAATATTTCCCCCCCATCACTAATGAATACGACCCTGTGGGTTGGGAGTTGGGCCACTGACCGACTGGTTCTCTGCGTAGCAGACGCCGCGGATCAGCAGGTTGACCAGCTGAGAGCGCAGGATGATGCCGTGGAAGGTCAGAGGTCGGAAGCGCTCCTCCATGGTCCACTCCTCGCTAGGGGACTGGTCTGGGTACAGGTTAGGGTAGGGTGCATGTCTAGAAACATACACACAGCCATAGAAACATTAGAACAGCACTTTCTCCAAATAGAAACACCGGACTGACTCATTACAGTGACTCCATCGATTACAACGTGTGCAAAGTTTATTAATAGTTCATTTCAGAAGAATAATGGATTAAAAAAAATCTAAATTTGACCCAAGTCAAAGTTACAGGGGATAGGATGGTTACATGGTTGGTGTTGTAAAAAATGGGATGGGGTCAAGTCAGGTGTAAGAATTAAGGTGTGCGTATGTATGTGTGAGGCTTACCTCCTCTCCAGCATCTGCTGCAGCATGTCCTGGCCCTCCTCCATAGCAGGCACCACGGCCGCCAGCTGGTCGTCACACACGTTGCGCAGCTCACTGGACGGGTATGACTTCATGGACTGGCAGCGCCGCCGCTGCTCCCCGGCCCGCGTCAGCACGCTTGCTTTCTGAGGAGGAGGTTGGCGGAGAAGGCAGGGTTACACATGCTCCACAGACACACCTTCCTGTTCATATAAATGGAAATCATTTTACAGTAAAAGACCGTGAGACTGTCTGTGCATCACTGTTCCCTACATTCCCTAATGTAATTACTGACACTGCCCTAACACATAAATAGATGTGACTAGCCTTTTTATTAACATGTCACAAAGGGCTTTACAGTAACAATACTACAAGGAGGGGAGCAAGGAAGGATAAACAACATTTTACAATTATTGGAAACACGGCCAAACTAAGTGGCCTTTATCAGTAGCCCCAACCTATGCATTATACAGTATCAGGGTTCTGATTACTCCTGGTGGCAGTTTGTGGTATGGCAAGGGCATCTTCAGCAGAGGTGTATTCATTTATCACAGACTGTAGCAAAACGTTTGGCCTGATGATCCAAATGGAAACCGTTTTGTAATGAAAACAAGAGTTTCTATTGGATAAAACCAGGTAGGTCCCTCCCACTTTCATTATGTTTGAATATTTTTGGGTCCTAGAGTAACCAGGCAAAACATTTTGCTACGATCTGCAACTAATGCATACACCCCAGGACACAACATAGTGAAATGTTAAGATAGAAATAGGTTCAGTAGAACAAACATCTCTGACATTTAGAATAAAGAATCATATCAGTTCTATTCATGCAATTTCTATCTGCACGTTGCCCTGGCTCCTACCTTGAAGCGGATGTTGTTGCTGATGAGGATGTTGCCCTTCATGAACTCCCGTTCGTTGTCCCTGTTCTCGGTGACCACGGGGAAGGCATGGTAGACGGTGGTGCGCAGGATGCTCACCAGGGACTGGATGCGCGTGTGGGGGTACACGTACGTCAGGTTGGGCTCCATGATGTCACTGGCTGTCAGTCTGGGGGACAAACGAGGGACACACATGTACCAGGGTTAGGGTCAGTCAATTCAGCAAGTAAAATTCCAATTCAATCATTCAAAAAAGGTAACCTATTTTCAAGTAAAAAGGAAAAGCTTTTTTGATGTATGCTTTTTTTTAACCCATCAACAGATTACACAGTTGGATAAAGGCTGAAAAGGGCCGCATATATACAGAATATGCGTGTATACTAAAGAGAAAGGTGCTAGTTGTAAGTGGGTTTGGATACAATGACCACTGATCTTGGTTTAATGACCACTGATCTTTATTATCAGAAATGTAGTATTATTTTCTTACTTGTCCATCTCGACCTCTGTCTCCCACTCCAGCAATGGCACTCCTCTCAGATGAATGTGGATGTCATAGATGCCCTTATTGAAGAAATCCCCCGTCCACTTGGCCACCTGAGCACACACACACACACACACACACACACACACACCTGTAAGTACCAACTCTGATGCAAGTCTACTAAATTGTGAATGTAAGTTCAAATCAATGAGGTGTACTTTACCATGAGGGTTATCATAATGGGCAAGCCGTAGGTGATCTCATTGGTCGATTCGATGAGAATGACAGTCAGGCTGATGGTCATCCGGACCACACCTCCCAGGAAGGCGGCTGCACCAATCAGAGCAAAGGTTCCAGAGTAGATGTCCATCCCCAGGTTGCTGTGGCAACAGAACAGCCAAAAAGGAACCAACCAGGAAAAGCAGGATCAGTCGAAACAGTAAGTGTCAACATTAGGAAAGGTTTTAGCAAAGGATGGGGGAGAAATCTCAACTTTTTTAAATTACTTCCTAAAAGTGGTCAGTTCGATAGCGATTACTAAGGAAAGACTAAGGCTTATTGCTATAGCACTGTCCGCTCAAACTGCATTATTTTCTTATACCCAAGACCACCACGAATCTATGTAAACCAACTGTAAATCAACATATTAAATCATGTTTTGATAAGACAGTTTGCATTATCGTCCAACAGGTGGCATTACACTCACAAATCACACTATCTGAAGTGAGACAATGAACTGGCACCTACAGTCCAAAACGCCAAGAGAAACTTAGCTAAAAATTAAGTTAACAATCTCAAGGGCCTCAGCATGGCACATGAAAGCAGCCATTACTTGCAAGAACCCAAGAACTCAAAAAGGCCTGAGTCTGACAAAGCAGAGTACAGAGGACAACTGGGTCAAAGAGAGAGAGAAAAAAAACAGTGTGGGAGAGAAGCGCTTAGAGAAAGTGCCCAATCAGCAGATTCCTTCTCAGAGGATATGTCAACTTTAAAATGTAGCTTTGTTGGCATTTTTACACATTTTAAGAGATACACACTCTATGGGAAGTTATATATATATATATTTCACAGTAGTTTGGTACTGGGAAAGTAGTTGGGAGATTTCCAAACCAGATTTCAAATCATAGAAACCAGATCCATATACAGGGCCTTCAGAAAGTATTCATACCCCTTGACTTATTCCACATTCTGTTGTGTTACAGCCTGCATTCCAAATGGATCTACACAAAATACCCCACGATGACAGTAAAAATTAGTTTAAAAATGTTTGCAAATACCTCATTTACATAAATATTCAGACCCCTTTGCTATGACACTCCAAATTGAGCTCAGGTGCATCCAATTTCCTTGGATCATCCTTGAGATGTCACTACAACTTGGGAGTCCACCTGTGGCTAAATTCAATTGTTTGGACAGAAACTATACCATAAAATCCAAGGAAATGTCTGTACAGTTGAAGTCGGAAGTTTACATACACCTTAGCCAAATACATTTAAACTCAGTTTTTCCACAATTCCTGGCATTTAATCCTAGTAAAAATGCCCTGTCTTAGGTCAGTTAGGATCACCACTTTCTTTTTAAAAATGTGAAATGTCAGAATAATAGTAGAGAGAATGATTTATTTCAGCTTTTATTTCTTTCATCACATTTCCAGTGGGTCAGACGTTTACATAAACTCAATTAGTATTTAGTTACATTGCCTTTATATATTTTTTTACTTGGGTCAAACATTTCGGGTAGCCTCCCACAAGCTTCCCACAATAAGTTGGGTGAATTTTGGCCTATTCCCCCTGACAGAGCTGGTTTGTAGGCCTCCTTGCTCGCACAAGCTTTTTTTCAGTTCTGCCCACAAATGTTCTATGGGACTGAGGTCAGGGCTTTGTGATGGCCACTCCAATACCTTGACTTTGTTGTCCTTAAGCCATTTTGCCACAACTTTGGAAGTATGCTTGGGGTCATTGTCCATTTGCGACCAAGCTTTAACTTCCTGACTGATGTCTTGAGATGTTGCTTCAATATATATCCATATAATTTTCCTTCCTCATGACGCCATCTATTTTGTGAAGTGCACCAGTCCCTCATGCACCTTGAAATACATCCACAGGTACACCTCCAATTGACTCAAATGGTGTCAATTAGCCTATCAGAAGCTTCTAAAGCCACAACATCATTTTCTGGAATTTTCCAAGCGGTTTAAAGGCACAGTCAACTTAAGGTATGCAAACTTCTGACCCACTGGAATTTTGATACAGTGAATGGTAAGTGAAATAATCTGTCTGAAAACAATTGTTGGAAAAAGTACACAAAGTAGATGTCCTAACCGACTTGCAAAAACTATCGTTTGTTCACAAGAAATTTGTGGAGCCGTTAAAAAAATGTGTTTTAATGACTCCAACCTAAGTGTATGGAAACTTCCAACTTCAACTGTAGATCTCTGAGATAGAACTGTGATGAAGAATATACAGTGCTGTGAAAAAGTAATTGCCCCTTCCTGATTTCTTATTTTTTTGCACATTTGTCACACTTAAATGTTTCAGATCAAACAAATGTTAATATTACACAAAGATAACCCAAGTAAACACAAAATGCAGTTAAGTGATAATAAATAAAATTAAGGGAAGAAAAGCTATCCGAACCTTCACGGCCCTAAGTGACAAAGTAATTGCCCCCCCTTGTTAAATCATGAATTTACTGTGGTTAATCACATGTTTTAGAAAGCTGAGTTCAATTTCACTAGCCACACCCAGGCCTGATTACTGCCAGACCTGTTGAATCAAGAAATCACTTAAATAGAACCTGTCTGACAAAGTGAAGTAGGCCAAAAGATCTCAAAAAGCAAGACATCATGCCGTAATCCAAAGAAATTCAGGAACAGATGAGAAACAAAGTAATAGACATCTATCAGTCTAGAAAGGGTTACAAAGCCATTTCTAAAGCTTTGGTACTCCAGTGAACCACTGCTAGAGCCATTATCCACAAATTGAGAACATTTGGAACAGTGGTGAACCTTCCCAGGAGTGGCCGGCCTACCAAAATTACCCCAAGAGCGCAGCGACAACTCATCCAAGAGGTCAAAGGCACCCACACCAACATCTAAAGAACTGCAGGCCTCACTTGCCTCAGTTAAGGTCCGTGTTCATGACTCAACCATAAGAAAGAGACTGGGCAAAAATGGCATCCATGGCAGAGTTCCAAGGCGAAAACCACCGCTGACCAAAAAGAACAAAGGCTGTCGTGGAATTATCAGAATATGTTGGTAACATTTGTATGATGTTTAATATTCATCAAATGTGTGTAAGTTACTTCCCATCAGAATGGTATTTTTGTGTAATTCTGATGTGAGGTTGCAGTTCTGTTCTATGTCAAAACTAAGTTGCCTGGGCCGATGAAAGGGGAGAGGTCAAAGTGTCATCATGTGTAAACATATCTTTTACTCCTTACCTTTCCCAGTGGGGAAAGGAGGGGTTGCAGTGTCTGGAATCATTCTATGCTCCCTCTTTGTTGACCTGTAGGGTCAGTCTCCTATCTGTGAGTTTGTCCAGGAGGTTGTATTTTGAGTTGGTTGTATATAAATGACAATTTGATATATGCCTGTTGATATCGAGGATTTGGTTTATGGTTCTGAGGTTTGGGAAAGGAGACAAAAGCTGAACGATGAATTATGTCTGTGCGGTCTGACTATGGGTGTCTTTGCTATTAAAGGAACTCAGTTGCATTGTAAGGGGACTCTCAGAGAATTCACTGGGGAGACACTGAATTTATCTGAGAGTCACAGGATTGTGATAGAGCTCATATAATTAAAGATGGAGTTTTATAACTAACTCTGACGTGTGTGTGGTTTGCTCCCATGATTTGGTAAATAGAGGAAATTTCCACGACAAGGCTCATCTCACTTTTGGCAAAAAACATCTTGATGATCCTCAAGACTTTTGGTAAAATATTCTGTGAGACGAAAGTTAAACTTTTTGGAAGGTGTGCGTTCCGTTACATCTGTAGTAAAAGTTACACAGCATTTCAGAAAAATAACATCATAACAACAGTCAAATATGGTGGTGGTAATGTGATGGTCTGGGGCTGCTTTGCGGCTTCAGGACATGGACGACTTGCTGTGATTGATGGAACCATGAATTCTGCTCTCTACCAAAAAATCCTGAAGGAGAATGTCCGACCAATAGTTAATGACCTCAAGCTGAAGCGCACTTGGGTTCTGCAGCAGGACAATGATCCAAAACACACGAGCAAGTCCACCTCCAAATGGCTTTTTAAAATTTTAAATGGAGGTTTTGGAGTGGCCTAGTCAAAGTGCGGACTTGAATCCGATTGAGATGCTGTGGCGTGACCTTAAAGGCGGTTCATGCTCAAACCCTCCAACGTGGCTGAATGAAAACAATTCTGCAAAGATGAGTGAGCCAAAATTCCTCCACAGCAACGTGTAAGACTCATTTCCAGTTATCGCAAACGCTTGATTGCTGAGGGTGGCACAACCAGTTATTAGGTTTAGGGGGCAATTACTTTTTCACATAGGGCCATGAAAGTTCAGATTGCTTTCCCACCCCCAAAAAATAAAATCATCACTTAACTCAAGTAAACTCAAAATGCAGTTTCTGTGTCATTTAAATTTGTTTGATGATCTGAAACATTTAAGTGTGACAAATGTGCACAAAAAATGAGAAATAAGGGGCAAATACTTTTTCACAGCACTGCATCTGTGAAAGGGTATAAAACAACTTCTACAGTATTGAAAGTTTCCAAGTGCACAGTGGTCTCAATAATATGGAACCACCCAGATTATGCCTAGAGCTGGCCGTTCGACCAAACTGAGCAACCGGGCAAGAATGATCTTGGTTAGGGAGGTGACCAAGAACCCAATAACGACTGACAGAACGTCAGAGATCCTTGGCTGAGATGGGAGAGCTTGTCATAAGGACAACAGTCTCTATAGCAAACACCAGGCATGCCCCTACCAATCTGGGCTTTATGGGAGATTTTCTCAGGAGTGGCTTCCGTCTGGCAAAAGGCACATGAGAGCATGCCTGGAGTTTGCAAAAAGGCACGTGACAGACAGAGCATGAGGCAAAATATTCTGTGGACAAAAATGTTACGATTTAGCCTGAATGTAAAGCACTATGTCTGGAGAAAACCAGGCATAGCTCACCACCCCTACCGTGAAGCATTGTGGTGGCAGCATCATGTTATGGGGATGCTTTTCAGCGGCAGGGACTGGGAGACTTGTAAGGATAGAGGGAACAATAAATGGAGCCAAATACAGCCAAATCCTTGAAGAGAACCTGCTTCAGAGTGCAAACGACCTTAGACTGGGGCAAAGATATATGTTCCAACAGGACAATGACCCAAAGCATACAGCCAAAGCAATGCTGTAATGGCTTCAGAACAAGAATGTGAAAGTCCTTGAGTGGTCCAGATAACTCCCAGACTTGAATCCCATTGTAAATATGTGGAAAGACTTGAAGATTGTTGTTCACTGCCACTCCCCATCTAACTTAGAGCTTAAGAAAATCCCCAAAAACAGATGTGCAAAACTGGTACAGACATACCCAAGACGACTCAAAGCTGTAATCGCCGCTAAAAAAGGTGCTTCTACTCAGGAGTGGGAATACTAAAGTAAATTAGATTTCTGTATTTCCTTTTCACTTCAACATCATGGGGTATTGTGTGTAAAATATATATATATATATAAAAATAATATACAACACAATGTGGGTCAAGGAGTATGAAAACTTTCTGAAGGGTTTATTTCTACTATTTTCTACATTATAGAATAATAGTAAAGATATCAAAACTATGAAATAACACATATGGGATCACGTAGTAACCAAAAAAGTGTGACACAAATCTAAATGTAAGTAGCCACCCTTTGCCTTGATGACAGCTTTGCACACTCTTGGCATTCTCTCAACCAGCTTCACCTGGAATGCTTTTCAACAGTTTTGAAGGAGTTCCCACATATGCGGAGCACTGGTTGGCTGCTTTTCCTTCACTCTGCGGTCCAACTCATCCCAAAACATCTCAATTGGGTTGAGGTCGGGTGATTGTAGAGGCAAGGTCATCTGATGCAGCACTCCATCTCCTTCTTGTTGAAATAGCCCTTACACAGCCTGGAGATGTGTTGGGTCATTGTCCTGTTGAAAAACAAATGATAGTCCCACTAAGCGCAAACCAGATGGGATGGCATATCGCTGCAGAATGCTGTGGAAAGCCATGCTGTTTAAGTGTGCCTTAAATCACAGACAGTGTCACCAGCAAAGCACCCCTACACCTCCTCCATGCTTCACGGTGGGAACCACACATGCGGAGATCATCTGCTCTGCGTCTCACAAAGACACGGCGGTTGGAACCAAAAATCTCAAATTTAGACTCAGACCAAAAGGACAGATTTCCACCAGTCTAATGTCCATTGCTTGTATTTCTTGGCCCAAGCAAGTCCCTTCTTCTTATTGGTGTCCTTTAGTAGTGGTTTCTATGCAGCAATTCGACCATGAAGGCCTGATTCACGCAGTCTCCTCTGAACAGTTGATGTTGAGATGTGTCTGTGTTATTGAACCCTGAAGCATTTATTTGGGCTGCAATCTGAGGTAGGTAACTCAAATTAATTTATCCTCTGCTTGCAGAGGTAACTCTGGGTCTTCCAGAGTCATGTGGCGGTCCTCATGAGAGCCAGTTTCATGGATAGCGCTTGATGATTTTTGCGACCGCACTTGAAGAAACATTCAAAATTCGTACATATGTACCACCCCTACCTTGTTACAACACAACTGATTAGCTGAAACGCATTAAGGAAAGAAATTCCACAAATTAACTTTTAACAAAAGCACACTTAATTGAAATGCATTCCAGGTGACTACCCCATAATGCTGGTTGAGACAATGCCAAGAGTGTTCAAAGCTGTCAAGGCAAAGGGTGGCTACTTTGAAGAATCTCAAATATATTTTTGGGGTTACGACTTGATTCCATATGTGTTATTTTATAGTTGATATCTTCACTATTATTCTACAATGTAGAATATAGTAAAAGTAAAGAAAAACCCTGGAATGAGTAGGTGTCCAAACTTTTGACTGGTACTGTACATATGAATGAATCTGATACACCATTACCATTCCTGGACATTTTGTTACGAGACAGTTGGGCTTACATATTTGAGTACTGACTATGAGAACGTTGGGTTTACATTTCGTGGGGAAAAAATTCTAATGAGAATGACAGCCTAACAATTTGCATACATTAGATCATGCCTAACACTGAGAACAGTTGATTATGAGAACGTTGGCCTAACATTGAGAACTTTATCAGAAAATTGGTCTTACATTTTGAGGAGGTTGGCCACCAGGCGTCCGAAAGCAGCGCCACAGAGCAGCGATGGTACAAAGAGGCCGCTGGGCACCGACACGCCGTACGTCCAGCACGCCAACAAAAAGTACAGCACAAAGAACACAATCAGCGTCACAGGGCTGAATGTACCTACAGAGACAGACAGGAAACACAGGAAATCACACACTAAGGCTGCGTTTACACAGACAGTCCAACGCTGATCTTTCTTCCACTAATTGGTATTTTGACCAATCACATCAGATTTTTTCAGAGCTGGCCACAGAGGTGTTCATTATGTTCTGTATAATGATGAACTAAAGTGTAGCCATCACGAGTACACAAACATATTTCGGTGTGTACGTGTATAGAGACTAGAGACCCTGTTAAAATAAAACAAAGATTAAGCTTAGTCCTGGAACTAAGAAGTACTTTAAATAGAGATTATTGAGCATGCAGTTTAGTACAGGCATGGGATCAGTTTTGCTCTTAAAATCAGGTGGGAGATTGTCCATAATCTCATTCATCATTATCTAAAAGGCTAAACTGATCCAAGAACAGCCCTTGTCTCACCGTCCTGGTGGAAGAGCTGGTGGATGGCCACCTCCTGAGGGTTGAAGAACAGAGTGGCCATGTCGTTGTACGTCTTGTTGGGGCAGAAGAACTGGCGGATTGTAGAGTTGATGACGTCTTCATTGAGGGACACCTAGATAAAGCGCCATATCACACATTTTACCATTGTAACAAAACCACTGAATGGGAGCATGTTTCTAACTTTAGTTACATGAATGTATACAGAACTGTATACATGTCTGTCCGATATGGGACGTATTCAAAATGTGAAACTCCACTTCTGAAGGACCTGAGTGTATACTAGAATAGAGGCCTGGGGATACAGTTTTGGAATAGAGGTGATGTCTATGCCATAGATTGAAACTTTAAAATATTAACACAATGGCCGACACTGGAGTGACGGTGTGTGCTGCCCGATGAATCGGTTCATTTACACCATTAAAAGCATTGAATCTGTGGTATGGTCAGTGAAGTCAAACATTGAAAATGGGGTATATTCAGTAAGGTGAAGTGTTCAGTACGTTGCAGATAGAAATGAATGAGTAGCTCTATCTGGATTCCATAATCTACATGACAGACCATCATATCGGTTCTATACAATACACTTCTATCTGAATGTTCTTCATCGTTGCACCCTCCTGAACACTAGCACGGTTGGGATCAATGCCATTTCACTTCATTCAACTCAGTCGGCCAATCTGAGGTCAGAGAGGCAACAGAAAACACCAATAAACTTTTTAAGGATGGCTTTTGTATGAATATGTAGTTTTATGGTCTCGTTATGTTTCAATATGCTTTTAGTGCTCGTTTTAGGATGATTATGACGTTGTCTTACAGCTGTTATTTTTACATGCTTCACTTTTTTATAAAGTTGAGTTCTGCCAAACGTACCAGAGCTGTCGTGTTGTTGTTGGTGATTGTGGAGGCCAAGTCACGACATTCACCCAATGTCATGGATGCCACAAAGATCACCACCGTGGTCACCATGGCAACCAGCAGACTCTCTAGAACCCTTCCCAGGGACCAGACAAAGAACATGACATGAAACCCAAATCACTGTAACCCCTTTGAGAAATATGCCTTTCCACTCAGATGGGGAAGTTAAATATATTGATCATTTGAAAAACAAAAGTTACATTGCAACTGTCACTACAATTAAGTGTATATGTACATATCACGCCAAGCAGGTACCTGACAAACTTGGCCTTGGGGTGGACGTGTCTCATGCGGTACTTGGCCAGCCTCTTGTTGATACAGTTAAAGAAGGCCCCCAGCAGCCCTCCCGCCACCCCCATCAGGACAAAGAATGCCAGGTCAACCGCCGTCCACAGGTGGCACTTCTTATCCCCGTCTGAACACTGTGGGAGAGGGATGGACACCCATGGAGACATGGAACTCAAGTCGCTAAACCATTATATGTACACACAGACCCACATACACTATCTGCACACCTCCACAACATGAACGAGTGCTTGTACCTTGAACTCTCCAAAGTTGAGCAGGCCAGGCAGCTGGAACGAGCCCCATTTGTTGTAGTTGATCCCCGAGCGGAAGAAGTTGAGGGTGAACGTAGCAGACATGGAGCAGAAGAGCTAGGGGGTAGACAGGAAGAGAGTGGTACTTCAGACCAGGCTGACTTTATTTATTTTATTTTTATTTATTTTACCTTTATTTAACCAGGTAGGCAAGTTGAGAACAAGTTCTCATTTACAACTGCGACCTGGCCAAGATAAAGCAAAGCAGTTCGACAGATAAAACGACACAGAGTTACACATGGAGTAAAAACAAACATACAGTCAATAATGCAGTATAAACAAGTCTATATACAATGTGAGCAAATGAGGTGAGAAGGGAGGTAAAGGCAAAAAAGGCCATGATGGCAAAGTAAATACAATATAGCAAGTAAAATACTGGAATGGTAGTTTTGCAATGGAAGAATGTGCAAAGTAGAAATAAAAAAATAATGGGGTGCAAAGGAGCAAAATAAATAAATAAATTAAAATTAAATACAGTTGGAAAGAGGTAGTTGTTTGGGCTAAATTATAGGTGGGCTATGTACAGGTGCAGTAATCTGTGAGCTGCTCTGACAGTTGGTGCTTAAAGCTAGTGAGGGAGATAAGTGTTTCCAGTTTCAGAGATTTTTGTAGTTCGTTCCAGTCATTGGCAGCAGAGAACTGGAAGGAGAGGCGGCCAAAGAAAGAATTGGTTTTGGGGGTGACTAGAGAGATATACCTGCTGGAGCGTGTGCTACAGGTGGGAGATGCTATGGTGACCAGCGAGCTGAGATAAGGGGGGACTTTACCTAGCAGGGTCTTGTAGATGACATGGAGCCAGTGGGTTTGGCGACGAGTATGAAGCGAGGGCCAGCCAACGAGAGCGTACAGGTCGCAATGGTGGGTAGTATATGGGGCTTTGGTGATAAAACGGATTGCACTGTGATAGACTGCATCCAATTTGTTGAGTAGGGTATTGGAGGCTATTTTGTAAATGACATCGCCAAAGTCGAGGATTGGTAGGATGGTCAGTTTTACAAGGGTATGTTTGGCAGCATGAGTGAAGGATGCTTTGTTGCGAAATAGGAAGCCAATTCTAGATTTAACTTTGGATTGGAGATGTTTGATATGGGTCTGGAAGGAGAGTTTACAGTCTAACCAGACACCTAAGTATTTGTAGTTGTCCACGTATTCTAAGTCAGAGCCGTCCAGAGTAGTGATGTTGGACAGGCGGGTAGGTGCAGGTAGCGATCGGTTGAAGAGCATGCATTTAGTTTTACTTGTATTTAAGAGCAATTGGAGGCCACGGAAGGAGAGTTGAATGGCATTGAAGCTTGCCTGGAGGGTTGTTAACACAGTGTCCAAAGAAGGGCCGGAAGTATACAGAATGGTGTCGTCTGCGTAGAGGTGGATCAGGGACTCACCAGCAGCAAGAGCGACCTCATTGATGTATACAGAGAAGAGAGTCGGTCCAAGAATTGAACCCTGTGGCACCCCCATAGAGACTGCCAGAGGTCCGGACAGCAGACCCTCCGATTTGACACACTGAACTCTATCAGAGAAGTAGTTGGTGAACCAGGCGAGGCAATCATTTGAGAAACCAAGGCTGTCGAGTCTGCCGATGAGGATATGGTGATTGACAGAGTCGAAAGCCTTGGCCAGATCAATGAATACGGCTGCACAGTAATGTTTCTTATCGATGGCGGTTAAGATATCGTTTAGGACCTTGAGCGTGGCTGAGGTGCACCCATGACCAGCTCTGAAACCAGATTGCATAGCAGAGAAGGTATGGTGAGATTCGAAATGGTCGGTAATCTGTTTGTTGACTTGGCTTTCGAAGACCTTAGAAAGGCACGGTAGGATAGATATAGGTCTGTAGCAGTTTGGGTCAAGAGTGTCCCCCCCTTTGAAGAGGGGGATGACCGCAGCTGCTTTCCAATCTTTGGGAATCTCAGACGACACGAAAGAGAGGTTGAACAGGCTAGTAATAGGGGTGGCAACAATTTCGGCAGATAATTTTAGAAAGAAAGGGTCCAGATTGTCTAGCCCGGCTGATTTGTAGGGGTCCAGATTTTGCAGCTCTTTCAGAACATCAGCTGAATGGATTTGGGAGAAGGAGAAATGGGGAAGGCTTGGGCGAGTTGCTGTTGGGGGTGCAGTGCTGTTGTCCGGGGTAGGAGTAGCCAGGTGGAAAGCATGGCCAGCCGTAGAAAAATGCTTATTGAAATTCTCAATTATGGTGGATTTATCAGTGGTGACAGTGTTTCCTATCTTCAGTGCAGTGGGCAGCTGGGAGGAGGTGTTCTTATTCTCCATGGACTTTACAGTGTCCCAGAACTTTTTTGAGTTAGTGTTGCAGGAAGCAAATTTCTGCTTGAAAAAGCTAGCCTTAGCTTTTCTAACTGCCTGTGTATAATGATTTCTAGCTTCCCTGAACAGCTGCATATCACGGGGGCTGTTCGATGCTAATGCAGAACGCCATAGGATGTTTTTGTGTTGGTTAAGGGCAGTCAGGTCTGGGGAGAACCAAGGGCTATATCTGTTCCTGGTTCTAAATTTCTTGAGTGGGGCATGTTTATTTAAGATGGTTAGGAAGGCATTTAAAAAAAATATCCAGGCATCCTCTACTGACGGGATGAGATCAATATCCTTCCAGGATACCCCGGCCAGGTCGATTAGAAAGGCCTGCTCGCAGAAGTGTTTCAGGGAGCGTTTTACAGTGATGAGTGGAGGTCGTTTGACCGCTGACCCATTACGGATGCAGGCAATGAGGCAGTGATCGCTGAGATCTTGGTTGAAGACAGCAGAGGTGTATTTAGAGGGGAAGTTGGTTAGGATGATATCTATGAGGGTGCCCGTGTTTAAGGTTTTGGGGAGGTACCTGGTAGGTTCATTGATTATTTGTGTGAGATTGAGGGCATCAAGTTTAGATTGTAGGATGGCTGGGGTGTTAAGCATGTTCCAGTTTAGGTCGCCTAGCAGCACGAACTCTGAAGATAGATGGGGGGCAATCAGTTCACATATGGTGTCCAGAGCACAGCTGGGGGCAGAGGGTGGTCTATAGCAGGCGGCAACGGTGAGAGACTTGTTTTTAGAGAGGTGGATTTTTAAAAGTAGAAGTTCAAATTGTTTGGGTACAGACCTGGATAGTAGGACAGAACTCTGCAGGCTATCTTTGCAGTAGATTGCAACACCGCCCCCTTTGGCAGTTCTATCTTGTCTGAAAATGTTGTAGTTTGGAATTAAAATGTCTGAGTTTTTGGTGGTCTTCCTAAGCCAGGATTCAGACACAGCTAGAACATCCGGGTTGGCAGAGTGTGCTAAAGCAGTGAATAGAACAAACTTAGGGAGGAGGCTTCTAATGTTAACATGCATGAAACCAAGGCTATTACGGTTACAGAAGTCGTCAAAAGAGAGCGCCTGGGGAGTAGGAGTGGAGCTAGGCACTGCAGGGCCTGGATTCACCTCTACATCGCCAGAGGAACATAGGAGGAGTAGAATAAGGGTACGGCTAAAAGCTATGAGAATTGGTCGTCTAGAACGTCTGGAACATAGAGTAAAAGGAGGTTTCTGGGGGCGATAAAATAGCATCAAGGTATAATGTACAGACAAATGTATGGTAGGATGTGAATACAGTGGAGGTAAACCTAGGTATTGAGTGATGAAGAGAGAGATATTGTCTCTAGAAACATCGTTGAAACCAGGAGATGTCATTGCATGTGTGGGTGGTGGAACTAATAGGTTGGATAAGGTATAGTGAGCAGGACTAGAGGCTCTACAGTGAAATAAGCCAATAAACACTAACCAGAACAGAAATGGACAAGACATATTGACATTAAGGATAGGCATGCTTAGTCGAGTGATCAAAAGGGTCCGGTGAGTGGAGAGGTTGGTTGGTGATTTAGACAGCTAGCCAGGGCATCGGTAGCAAGCTAGCATAGGATGGAGGTCTGTTGTTAGCCACCCCTTACGTTCCGTCAGTAGATTAGTGGGGTTCCGTGTGGTAGAGGGGATTAATCCAAATCACACAACAACAACAAAAATAAAAACAATAGATATAGTTATAGAGGCCCAAGAAGAAAACATAATAATAATAATTAAAAAAATAATACAAAAAAATTGTCCGATTGTCTATTCAGATAGCAGCCGGTAAGACAGCTAACGGTTAGCAGGCCGCAGATGGGCGTTCAGGTAACGTCGCGACGGAGGAGCCAGCCGAATAACTCCTTCGGGTAGATAACGTCGGCAGTAAAACGGGTCCAGATAGGTGACTGCAGCCCAGGTGTGATTGATGGAACTCAGGAGTGATTGCCGGAGCTTGCTAGCTCCGGAATAATTGATGTTTGCTCCGGAATCGACGAAGGCCGATAGTCACACGGATAGCAGCTAGCTAGCTGTGAGATCCGGGTATGAATGTCCAGAGAGCAGTCGAAATCCAGGGACATGGAGAGAAAAATTGGTCCGGTATGTTCCGTTCCGAGCCGCGCTGCGCCGTACAGAACTGGCGATAGATTTTCGAGCTAAAGGATAGCTGATGACCACAAACCGTGGTTAGCTGAATATTAACGATTTGCCAGTAAAGGAGCTAACTAGCTTCTGAACTAGCTTCTGGATTAGCTTCTGGCTAGTTTCAGGCTAGCTTCTTGGAGTTTCTGGCTAGCTTCTTGGAGGATTACAGATCTGAGGTAAATAATACTTTTTTTATAAATATACATTGGTGAGGCGGGTTGCAGGAGAGTGTTTTGAAGATGAGTTGATGGAAAATAAAAGTAAAATGTATGTGAAAAAGTTGTAAATATATATATATACAGGACACGACAAGACGAGGACAAAAGACGTCTGAACTGCTATGCCACCTTGGAGATCAGCAGACTGACAATGACAGAAAAATAGCCTGTGTGTTCGTGTGTTTGCATGCGTCTCTGTCTGTGACCTTTGACCTACCACTTTCCAGGTGAGAGCCTGGTTCCAGAACGAGGAGCCCTCCTCCAAGCTGAAGAGGGTGCCCCCTATTGGTGCCCCAAACGCAGCCGCCACCCCAGCCGCCGCCCCCGCCGACACAAAGTCCCGCTTGTCCCTGAAATCAAGATTAAGCAGAGATTTAATTTATAATGATGAACAACTGCACTATTAGCACTTTACAGAGTATGCTACTGTACCGGTCACTGCGGAAGTAGGGGAAGTCAAAGTTGATCTTCTTGAAAGTGATGCTCTGAAACTGAGGGAGTCCGGCTCCCACGATGGCTCCACTGTGGATCATTGGACCCTCCTTCCCCACAAACAGACCTGAGGGATCAAACACTTAAAGGCGGAACAGACGCTTTGCCATTGGATTCCTTTTGCTATAATGTTTGCATCTGTTGGAAAGTCAGAGGTCGTATTCATTAGTGCACACTGTAGCAAAATGTTTTGAAAAAGCAAAATGACTACGGTTTCTATTGGACATGTTCAGGTAGTCCCTTTCTGTTTCAGTTGTCTTCCGTTTGGTGCCTAGTGAATATGACCTTATTCCATATATTTTGTAGTACCTCCGGATACGGTAAAGAGGACTCCGATAGCCTTGCAGATGAAAGTCCGTAGCCGGACTATTCCAGGTATCTTTACTCCGTTCAGGTAGCTCTTGATCTCAGGGATTCCCGAGCCAGCAGCTACAGGCTAAATAACACAGGAAAGGGACAATCAGAAGGAGTTGGGACAATTCTGATATGATACCACCAGACAAGCAAAGAAAACCTAAATAACTGCCCAACAGGTATAAAAATAAAATATTAAAAAGAGGTTTTGATAATGAGTATTGTCAAAGGGATTATGAGCATGTTCAGTACAGGCAGGCATGCAGGCAGTACAGTACAGTAGACTCCTGACAAGTACACTTCAGATAAGAGCAAACTCCGTTGAAGTGCAATATAGGTCCCTTTTTAATTGCTCTGATAACTACACGGTATCAGGACAATCCTAAGCTACTGCATTTATCAGGAGTTGACTTTAAAAATAAAATAAAATGTATTGATTCCATACACATATTTAGCAGATGTTATTGCAGGTGTAGTGAAATGTTTGTGTTCCTAGCTCCAACAGTGCAGTAGTATCTAACAATTCACAAATCTAAAAGTAGATGAATGGAATTAAAAAATATTAGGACAATCAATGTATTAGTGGCATTGACTAAATACAGTAGAATAGAATACAGTATATACATATGAGATGAGTAAAGTAGTATGTAAACATTATTCAAGTGACTAGTCCTCCATTATTAAAGTGGACAGTGATTCCATGTAGCTGTGATGGCTACTTAACAGTCTGATGGCCTTGAGAGAGAAGCTGTTTTTTAGTCTCTCGGTCCCAGCTTTGATGCATGGTTGATGTCCTTGATGATCTTTTTCGCCTTCCTGTGACATCGGGTGCTGACCATACCTCCCTCTGGAGAGCCCTGCGGTTGCGGCCAGTGCAGTTGCCGTACCAGGCGGTGTTACAGCCTGACAGGATGCTCTCAATTGTGCATCTGTAAACCTGAGGTTGAAGAAACCTCCTGAGGTTCTTCACCACACTGTCTGTGTGGGTGGAGCAATTCAGATTGTCAGTGATGTGTACGGCAAGGAACTTGAAGCTTTCCAACTTCTCCACTGTAGTCCCGTCGATGTGGATAGGGGGGGTGCTCCCTCTGCTGTTTCCTTTAGTCCACGATAAGCTCCTTCATTTTGTTGACATTGAGGTTATTTCCTGGCACCACTCCGCCAGAACCCTCACCTCCTCCCTGTAGGCTGTCCCGTCATTGTTGGTAATCAGGCCTACTACTGTTGTGTCATCTGCAAACTTGATGATTTAGTTGGAGGCGTGCATGGCCTCGCAGTCATGGATGAACAGAGAGTACAGGAGGGGGCTGAGGCCCTGGATCCCTGTGTTGAGGATCAGCAAAGTGGAAGTGTTGTTTCCTACCTTCACCACCTGGGGGCGGCCTGTCAGGAAGTCCAGGACCCAGTTGCACAGGGCGGGGTTCAGACCCAGGGCCCCAAGCTTAATGATGAGCTTGGAGGGCACTATGGTGTTGAAGGCTGAGCTATAGTCAATGAACAGCATTCTGACATAGGTATTCCTCATCCAGATGGGATAGGGCAGTGTGATGGCATTGTCTGTGAATCTATAGGGGTGGTAAGCAAATGTAATGGGTCTAGGGTGTCATGGTGAAGAAGAGGTGATATGATCCTTAACTAGGCTCTCAAAGCACTTCTAGATGACATAAGTGAGTGCTCCAGGGCGATAGTCATTTAGTTCAGTTACCTTTGCTTTCTTGGGTACAGGAATAATGGTGGACATCTTGAAGTAAGAGGGGACAGCAGACTGGGATAGGGAGAGATTGAATATGTCCGTAAACACTCCAGCCAGCTGGCCTGCGCATGCTCCGAGTACGCGGCTAGAGGATGCCTTGCGAGAATTGATACACTTAAATGTCTTACTCACGTCGGCCACAGAGAAGAAGAGCCCAGGGTACTTGGGAGTGTGTTATCCATAAAGCGGGCAGCAAGACGTCGGTGTCCAGGAGCAACACATCGGTGTCCGTGACGTGGCTGGTTTTCCGTTTATAATCCGCGATTGTCTGTAGACCCTTCCACATACGTCTCGTGTCTGAGCCGTTGAATTGCGACTCCACTTTGTCTCTGTACTGACGTTTTGCCTGTTTGATTGTCTTACGGGGGCATAACGACACTGTTTATATTCAGCCATATTCCCAGTCACCTCGCCATGGTTAAATGCGGTGGTTCACGCTTTAAGTTTTGCGCATCTGTGCGCAAAACTTAAGTCACCGTGGGGACAACACCCCCTATATACTTCCTAAAGAACTCAGTCACGGTGTCCGTTTAAGCGTCAATGTTATTCTCAGAGGCTAACCTGAACATGTCCCAGACCACGTGATCAAAACAATGTTGAAGCATGGATTCCGATTGGCTTTGAATAGACCGTAGCACGGATACTTCCTGTTTGAGTTTCTGCCTATAGGAAAGGAGGAGAAAAATGGAGTCGTGATCTGAGGGCAGGGGAGGGCCTTGTAGGCATTTCGAAAAGGCAAAAAGCAGTGATCTAGTGTTTTCTCTAAGCGAGTACTACAGTCAATGTGTTGATAGAACTTCGGTAGAATTTTCCTCAAATTTGCTTTGTTAAAATCCCCAGCTACAATAAAATGCGGCCTCAGGATATGTGGTTTGCATAAAGTCCAGTGTAGTTCCTTGAGGGCCTTCGGGGTAGAATTCTCCTGGGAGGTAATAGGGCCGGCATTAAATTGTGAGGTATTCTAGGTCGGGTGAATTAAAGGACTTGAGTTTCTGTACATTATCACAATCACACCTTGTGTAGTTAATCATGAAACATACACCCCCACCTTTCTTCTTCCCAGAGAGTTATTTTTATTCCTGTCTGCGCAATGAACTGAGAACCCAGCTGGCTGTATAGACGGGGACAGTATATCCCGAGAAAGCCTTGATTCCGTGAAACAGAGTATGTTAAAGTCCCTGATGTCTCTCTGGAAGGAGATCCTCGCCCCGAGCTCATCTACTTTATTGTCCAGAGATTGAACATTAGCGAGTAATAACCTCGGAAGTGGTGGATGGTGTGAATACCTCTTCTCCGACCGGCGACGACTTGGAGCAGCCTCTGGGATAAGTTCAATTACCCTGGGGGGGTACAAGCAAATGATCCAATTCGGGAAAGTCGTATTCCTGGTCGTAATGCTGCCGATTTACCACCGCTCTGATATCAAAAAGTTATTTCCGGCTATATGTAACACAAAAAAACATTCGGGCTAATAATGTCCGAAATAACACGTGAAAAAATTTAACTGCAAAGTTGCTTACGAGCTAGAAGCAGAGCTGCCATGTCGGTCGGCGCCATCTTACTAATGTATAGCATAACAATAGCATGTAAGGACACGTTAGGTATTTGTGTAGAGCGTCTTTACCTCAATGAGGACCAACACACTGGCGATGAAGATGAACATCATATTGAAGGCCAGTAGCTCAAGAAGCGAAAGAGCCAGGCAGCCTTTCTCGCTGCACTCCTCCACAGCTAGCACACACTGGCTAAGGAAAAGCATTGTCTGCCACACAACACCTCAAAGCTCTCAACTAATACAATATGTTGATTTGCAAATGTTCAACATCAGAAAGACATTATGAATTAGGCATAGACTTTGAAATATTCCATCTTCAAAAAAAGATACATTTTCCCACCAAGTTGAATTTGAGCTGAGTGAAAAGGCGTACAAAAAAGTCCACAAAAACACCCACCTGAAAGAAAAGAGAATGGTGTTAATAAGAGTTTAATATGCAGTTTTTTTTCAAAGCATGCAGACATTTGTCAGAAGCACCTGCGCATCATCCATACCTTCGTCATACATTATTTCCAGAGAATGTACAGAGGTCCATTGTTTATCGCTAACATACCGGTATGTAAGCCAACCAAAAATCTGAATGTCTGATTCTTCATCCAGCATAGAACATGATTGCACTTACCAGGCCTACTGAAACTCCAATGGCAAACACCAGCATCCACCTCACAGCTTCATACTTTTTGGCTCTCTAATAACGTGATAGAAGATCCCATGTTAGAAGAGATGGGAAAACAACAATTGCAATATGCAGTTTGTGGAAATGAAAAGTAGTTTTTTTTACAGCTTCTGAAAATAAAGGCATTCTAGTGTAGTTGGTAGTCTAACCACATACTTAATGACTTAGTAACGACTTTGTAACTAACTGAAAATGTAGGCTTATTTATCACAATACCAATGCCACAATTAATTTCTTAGTATACCTTGTTGTTCATCTCCTCCAGAACTTCAACATATGGTTCATTGATGCACCTGTCATAATCCAGACTCTGCCAAAATATAGAGCGAACCATTGGGAGAGGAGTCAGTGTGTGTTTAATTGAATTCATTCTGTAGTTTATTTTTCTGACGAGAAAGATTTCAATGATACTCAGGTGACAGACGTGGTCAAGAGGTAGTCTGGTCCCATTTTATTTTGTGCTCTTGCCTACTCCATTGTCATTATCAGTCCTTACATTGACATGACAATTCCATAAGGAGTTGGCAAAAAAAAGCTGAAACAGACTGGCAACCAGGCTAGTCAAGAGCTACACTGATGCTCATTTGGGTGTGTCTATTTTCCCTTCATTCATATGGACTTAGGCCAACATCTTGATCTGCTTCAAAGGGATTTCATCACCTCATAATCTTTCCTTGGAAGGATCTCATCCTCTTCATCTTGAGTTTCCCCAAGAATAGTCTGGAAATTAGAAGAATGTGACACTGCCATCATTGTGCATGAAGAATAACAAAACAACGACACAAAACTACTCTCAGCCTGACAAATAAAGGTTATGCAGTGTAGTGCACCTTCCCAGTCATCATGAAAAGATAGATGACACTTACTACACCTAGTACTATATGCCACACAATAACCCCAACAAAAGAGCAAGCTGTTGGCTGAGGTTTCTTCCTGAGTCATGCAAGGCTGTGAATAGCCTGAGGGAAACAAATAGCTAGATGCTAACGTTGCTCTCTTTCAAATGTAACCTTTATTTAACCATACCCTTCCTCGACAATGAATGCCCCCTTGTCAAACAGTCCGATAGGGTGTTTGACAAGGGCCTCTATTAAACAATGCACATCATGCATAAATAAATGGCATCGGTCGTGCTTAGCAAGCATCAAGCTTGAGTCACAGATAAAACATGGAGAGTTAGTTATAAAAAAAATATTTCCTAGCGTATTGCCAGTGGCTACTAGTTAGCATAGTTGCTCAGCACTGTCAGCTGTGTGTCATGTTGTTTAGTTTGACTCACAGAACACATTACCCCAAAACATTTATTTAGCCTATAATGTTACTGACAGCTATATTCTGTAACATAGTCAAACTCAATATTTATTTATCAAGCTATTTTGCAACATAGTTAGCGACCTAATGATAGCATTGAGAGATATCCACACAACAAAACAGGGTGGAGCTTTCTCCAGCCAGGGTGAAGTCAGGACATGGGCTCAGTTTTCCTTGGAAAACTCACACACAATATATTGCACATTGAGGCAATTCTACACATTATAAGACATTATACAGATTCTCTCTCACCAGTTCCTCGGGTGTTCGGGTATCTTCATCCCTGCAGCAGCAGTGACAACATAAGCAATTCCCACAGCACGCCATCTTCGTTGTTGCCTCTTCAGCACCACCACTTCCCACAATGGCCGTGTTCGAGAGGATCGCAGCCGCAGTGCATCATGGGTAAATTGTGAATGCCTGACTGATCTACAAATCATAATGAGTTGCTATTTATGATGCAGAGGTGATATGTAGATCAATCAGTCGGCAGTCGCATGCAGTCGTTTTGATGCTCTCGAACACGGCCAATAAGGTGTGACGAACAAAGAAGCGGTAATTTACGGAAACGTATCAAAACTGCGTGTAATTTACGCATGTGTGATACTTGTTATTCTCAATAAAACAATAACAACAAGATTACAAAACCCAGTTATAATAGTACAGCACAAATAATGTGCATGCATTCGCCTTCAAACGTATCGCACTGACTGTGTTAAGTTTAAATTTACCCAGCTCGAGCTTCTGTAAACTGACCGGATGATCAAAACCGTAATGTATCATGGGTAAATTGTGACTGACTGATCTACAAATAATAATGTGAGTTAGTTATTTATGATGGAAAGTGAATTGTATAGCATCAGTTGGCAGTCGCTTGCGATGTGGAACACGCCCACTAATTTCAACCATTTTGCCAGGTCAACGGTGCTATACATTGGTTTCAAAGTGAATGGGGTGGTTTCAAAGTGCAAGGATTGTGATGCGTGGCGTCCATATGCCAGGGTTGTGGGTTTGATTCCTAAGGGGGAACAGTATTAAAATGTATGGACTTAATACTGTAAGTCGCTCTCTATAAGAGCTTCTGCTAAAATGTAAAGATAGCTAGCTACCCAACCTGGTCTCAGAATATTTTGTATTAGTCTGTATGTAAATCTGAGACTCCATTTAGGATGTTTTGTATGGTATGTATTAATTTGTGAATGTCAGTCACTAATTTCGTATGGTATTTTACAAATTCCAAATTCAATTTGTATGTTAAAAATTTGCCAAATGTATGATAGCCTAGTGGTTAGCGCGTTGGACTAGTAACCAAAAGGTTGCAAGATTGAATCCCTGAGCTGACAAGGTAAAAATCTATTGTTCTGCCCCTGAACAAGGCTGTTCCTAGGCCGTCATTGAAATAATAATTTCTTCTTAACTGACTTGCCTAGTTAAATAAAGGTTTTAAAAAAGTGTGTTACGAATTATAGCTAGGTGGCTAACGTTAACTAGGTTAGGGGTTAGAGGTTAGGGTTAAGTTTAGGAATTAGGTTAAAGGGTTAACTAAAATGTTTAGGGGAAGGGTGAGCTAACATGCTAAGTAGTTGCAAAGTAACTACAAAGTAGTAAGTAGTTAAAGTCGCTAAAGTTGTCCGTGATGAGGTTCAAACTCGTAACCGTTGGGTTGCTAGACGTTCGCATTATACGCCCACCTGTCCACCCCAAACAAGTATCCATCTGTCTAATGTAACCATACCGAACGTAACATATCATACTAATTTGAATGTACCGGATATACGTTTACTATGTTACGTCAAGTTTATGAGACCAGGCTGAGAGACCAGTTCCCAAAAGTGAACGATGTCTAATGTCAATGTTTTCTAGCCAACCAACATAAGTCAATGCCGCTATCAAACCAATCTACTTTTTCTTGTGAATTTCTGGCAGAATAGACGCTTTTTGGCATATTGCTGACTTTCTCAGTTGGGAATGTGCATTCCACAATGTGACAAAACAAAAAAAATTAAGTGAAAAGGGGAATGGTAAAAACCTAAATTGCAGCACCATCTAACCATGCACCTATACACTATCCCTAAAAACCCACCACACGATCCTACACCAGGCTGTCGGCCTGGAAGGATGGAACCCCTTCTCTCTAAACTTCCTGTAGATCTTCTGCATTAAAATATCTCACACCCAAATATTTCACTGCTGCTGCAACTACCACATTTATCTAGTCCACTCCATCGATGCAAAAAATCTAACCTTACTGAAACTCATCCTCTCTTCAGGCCTACTCACTGGGGGACTCCCAGTCCACTCACTCACCCCTAGGCTATCCTCAACTCTCTTCAATGCCTAAGCATAGGAAACTTTTTTTGCCCCACTCGAACTTTGGCATCTCATTTCTCTCGCTCTCTCTCTTTACTTCGGATCCCCAGCTGCATGGGCATCCCCCCAATTGACACAGTGCTTTCTGTTTCCCAAATGTACACTCCCTCTGACTATGGCCTCCTGCACATTTCTCACATCGTGGGATCTCCCTTCCACACACTGTTGCAACATGTCTGAATCCTTGGCACGTAAAGAACCGAAGCTTGTTCGGAACATAGGCCCTCACAGAATAGCAATTATAACCTGACCTTATCGGGAAGAAACTCTGTGTCAAAGCGCAACAAGATAGACAGAGTATTCTCAGTATCACCATTGCCACCAGGTATACTGTACGTCTCAACAAACAGCAGGCGCCACAAACACTAGGAATATTCCTTTTCATTTGATTCACCTATACACTCAATGCTACCCCACTGATAACCCCTTTTAGCGGAGAGCAAAGCACAGAGCAGCATGACACAAATTGAAAAATACAGAAATCCACTCTTTCCAAAAATCTCACTCCTAACGGTACAAAATCATCTCTGGTAGGATTCTCAGAGCAAACGTTGGAAGTCTCCACTACAACTGTTGACTAGCTCAACCTCAGCGTGCTTACCACTACCGTCTGACTGCATTTTGAGATCATCAAGGTTCTCAAGAGAGCATGAACACCTACAATACTGGTCAAAAGTGTTGGTACACCTACTCATTCAAGGGTTTTTCTTTATTTTTACTATTTACTATATTGTAGAATAATAGTGAAGACAACACTGAAATAACACATGAAATCATGAAGTAACCAAAAAGTGTTAAACAAATCAAAATATATTTTATATTTGAGAGTCTTCAAATAGCCACCCTTTGCCTTGATGGCAGCTTTTTACACTCATGGCATTCTCTCAACCAGCTTCATGAGATAGTCACCTGGAATGCATTTCAATTAACGGTGTGCCTTCTTAAAAGTTCATTTGTGGAATTTATTTCCTTCTTAATACGTTTGAGCCAATCAGTTGTGTTGTGAAAAGGTAGGGGGGTATACAGAAGATGGCCCTATTTTGGTAAAATATATTTTGGTAAAATATATTATATATTAATATATTATATTATTATTAATATTATTATTAATATATTATGGCAAGAACAGCTTAAATATGCAAAGATAAATGACAGTCCATCATTACTTTAAGACATGGTCAGTCAATACAGAACATTTCAAGAAACCATCAAGCGTGATGATGAAACTGGCTCTCATGAGGACAGCTATCACGTCTGCTCCTCCCCTCTGGCGTATTACGTCGCCAGAGTACTAACCACCGGCCCTGGGATTCATCATTAAACACACCTGTTAATCATTATGATTCACACCTGTTAATCATTATGATTCACACCTGGACTCCGTTACCTTAATCTCCTCCCCTTTGTCACTCTCCCATGTTCACTCACTAGTTGATGTTGTTCTTGTGTATCGGCATACAGCCTTATGCTAGTGGCGTGTGCTTTGTGTTGTTATTTTATTAAAACGTTGCACCTGCTTCTGACTCACCGCCCAGTCATTACAACCACCACAGGAATGGAAGACCCAGATGTACCTCTGCTGCAGAGATACGTTTATTAGAATTTACCAGCCTCAGAAATTGCATCCAAAATAAATGGTTCACAGAGTTCAAGTAACAGACACATCTCAACATCAACTGTTCAGAGGAGACTGTGTGAATCAGGCCTTTGTGGTTGAATTGCTGCAAAGAAACCACTACTAAAGGACACCAATAAGAAGAGACTTGCTTGGGCCAAGAAACATGAGCAATGGACATTAGACCGGTGGAAATTTGTCCTTTGGTCCAAATTGTAGAATTGAGTCCAAATTGTAGATTTTTGGTTCCCACAGCCATGTCTTTGTGAGACACGGTGTGGGTGAACGGATGAGCTCCGCATGTGTATTTCCCACAGTAAAGTATAGAGGAGGTGTTCTGGTGTGGGGGTGCTTTGCTGGTGACACTCCACCCGGAATCATCCCAAGAACATCGGCAGTTTCCTTCTACCGGAATTCAGCCGACTTTGCCGGCATTGTACCAGAATTCCCAGAAGCGGCCGATGTGATTTTAAATACATGTATACAACTGTACCCGATTTAGTAACACTATTATATATTTTATACATACAAATGATACCCATCCAATTTATTTTTCTCATTTTATTTATTTGTAAAAAAAAAATGTGCCCCCTTTTCGTTGTATCCAATTGTCTTGTCCCATCGCTGCAACTCTCGTATGGCCTCGGGAGGCGAAGGTCCACCGAAACACAACCCCGAACGTTTCAATAGAAAACTGAGTGTTGATTTCACACAGGTGTTCCAAATATATATTAGCTCTAATCTGGAGCAAGCCCTATTAAATAACCTTATCTCAAAACCTGAATGTAAATACCTTTGCTGCAAATGTGTTATACATCCATGCCTGTACATTTTGACGAAATTACACAAACCTAAAACACAAGGCAATTATCCAGGCAGACCTGTGGTTGCAGGAATAGGGTCAAGGCTAGAGCCATTGTCAAACTTTGTATTTGATTAAATCTCATGTGCAAGCATTGCCCTCGTACGTTAAAGACTATACATTTCATAAATAAGATTTCACCAATAACAGGATTAACAGAAGACTGTATTTTGGTCACATTAGATGTCGAGAGTCAATATGCCAGCATTTCTCATATGTGGGACTGGCAGTCCTAGCTCACTATTAGAGAGACCTACATACTAACAAATACCCACCAAAAAACTTTATTCTACAGCTGGATGAATATTAACTACTTCAGGTTTGATGATGAATTCTAAAGCCAAACGAATAGAATGTCGATGGGCTCCACATTCGCTCCAAGCTATGCTAACCTTTATGTGGGTCATTTTGAAGAACTTTGTTAACAATGAAAATCCATTTTTTTATCAAATCCTGAAGTGGTATCGCCATTTTTTGCATATGGGGAGGCACGGGAAAATAACTGTCTGACTTTATGGCATTACTCAATGACATTGACCGCAATCTCAAATTCACTATGGAATGTGACAACGTGCTCATTACGCTGCACCTCGATTGAGAAATCAAAAGGAACCCTGTTTACAACTCTGCATAGAAAAGAAATGGACAGAAATACTCTATTACTGAGGGACAGCTTCCACCCTGAGCCATTTCAAAGAGGACTTCCAGCGGAGATGCGCAATAGGTTTCCAAGAAGAGGCTAATCTCCACAATGTGTGGATGAAGCTCTAAATTTGGCATTGGGGAAAACACAAGATTAACTGCTACAAAAAAGACAAACTAGAGCTAAAGAACAATCTGTAATGTTCACCACCACATATACTTCGAACTCGCGCAAAGTGGGAGATGCTTAAAAGAAACACTGGCATGTTTTAAACATCGGACCCAGCTCTGCCAGCTGAATTTAAGAATCCACCACATGTTGTATATAGGAGAGGTCCCAATTTACACGTTGGTCCATGCCAGCCACAAAATAAGCCAGGCTTTCTGCCCTCTACCGAATGGTAGCTATACTTTCAAAAAATGTATTTTACCTTCATTTAACTAGGCACGTGTGCGGGTAAATATAATTGTACAGGTTGCGCACAGTGCAACAATATGATAAAGTATGAATATTTCTGCCACCCTGTCACAACTTCTGCCGAAATTGGTACCTCTCCTTGTTCGGGCGGCGTTTGGCGTCACCGGCTTTCTATTCTACACCAATCTACATTTCCTTTTCCTTTTGTTTGGTCTTCATTGTACACACCTGGTTTCCATTACGTTATAATTGATTCCCTATTTAACCCTCTGGTTCCATCATGGTTTTGTGTGTGTTTATTGTTGTCAAGTTGTCTCGTTTATGTGCTCTAGAATGTTGTTCTCCTTGATGGAAGATTGTTTATTGTGTAAAGTTACGATTATTACTCATCTCTGTGTCCTGCGCCTGACTCCGCCTTACCCACGTCACCTAGACTATTGACAAGCCCACATACAGGAAAACGGTTCCAAATAAATGACATTATTACGTCTCCACCACACATGTTATCTACACAATGAAATGTCCATGTGGGCTGTGTTATGTAGGCAAAACCTCTCGTTCTCTCAAACAGAGAATTAGTAAACATAAAAGTTCACCCAGGAGAAAGACAGGGATTATCCAGTCGCAGTACATGTCAATGATATTTCTACCTTTAGATTTTGTGGTATAGAGAAAGTCAATATATCAGACCGGAGAGGGGATATAAATAATGAACTGGGCAAAAGAGAAGGTTTTTGCATTTTCACCCTCTAGACATTATCATGTGAACATGAGTTAATGCTGCTACTTCAGACTACTCTGATGTTTTTTCTTGTACTGTACCCAATGATTTATGGAAACTTATTTGATCGGTCGATGTCCTCATTGAGGTTTCACAGAGTCTTGTTTAATATGTTTTATATAAACACTTTATTAGAATGATCAGAATACTTATGAAATGCACATTGTTATATTTGGTAACACATGCTTGTTGTCCTTATACTCCAATCCCATTCGAAGCATTAAACTGACGAGGGTGGAGTAATGTGTGGGTGCAAATCAAAAACAGTCACAAAACTCTGACGAAGGCCTTGAGGCCGATACGTAACGTTTAATAAAGAGCAGTGATACTAGCAAGTGCGGTGTTTCTTATTTTTTTCTCATCTTATTCAACTGTTACCATGCACCTGCAACAAAGATAGCTCAGATGTGCGGTTGACTTTTGAATTCTGAAATATATTACCCTGCAGTGAGTCATGTCGGCTATTTCTCAAAAGCTTCTGACAACATGCCAAGCAGAACTACTAAGAACTCGAGCAAAATCACCACCCCTGTAGATGTGCTGGGGGGGGGGGGGGGGACACAATTCTAGGGGCCCTGAAATATTATTATGTACATTGTTTTCAATATTATATCATCAGTAATATAATATTTACATGAAATGGTTCGGTCCTGGCCCCAAACCAGGCGTTACTTGCTAGCAGTGAATTGCGAGTGAGGAGTGCCGGTGGAGCATCATGTCTCAGCTTCCTAAAGACAAATCTGGCTTCCAAAAACAAAAAGAAAGACAGGAGAGAGAAAAGAAAGCTGTTGCCCAATTTTTACAAAAGAAGGTGGTTGTAGTCCGTGAGTGGTGGAAACTAACCTGTTAGCTTAGTCCATAGTTATATAGGCTACCTTTGCTCCACTAAAATGATTTACTGGATATCTTCAAATAATATTCTGAGTGATTACGTTTAGCTCCTCTTTTAGCCGACATTTAATCAATGCAGGCAAACTTTTAGCAAGCTAATACTGAATCAGTTGTCCCTACCTGGTGCCAGGCCCAACAGATGCAGCTTCAGGCTCAGCAGCCCGGTCTCCCCATCCCCATACTCCTCAACCAGCCCTACTCCCAACTGAAAAAGGAGGTGAGCAGCATTGTGTTGAATGACATTTCAGTTGGCATAATTGCAGCCACTGCAATGCATTGAGGACAGGAATGTGATTCTCCAGTCAGGAAAAATCTCACTTGACACAGAGGCAGCCAATATCAGAGCCTTGAAGGAAGAGATGCAGGCTCCTAGAGATGGATGGGAGTCTCTCCTGTCTGAGGCAACACTGATTGCTACGCAAATGGATGTTGCACCTCAATTTAGCAAGGAACTCAGCCGCCAGAGGAAAAGGAAGAGATTCCATGATGAGACCTCTCAAGAGGAGACAGCTCAGGACAGTGCAGCAACGGTGTTTCGGAACAGTGTTTTTGTTACTGCTATGGACAACATCATAAGTGACCTGGACACTAGGTTCCACACCACTGCAAAAATTTTAGAATAATTCTACTGTTCTGAAAGTTGGTCAGATTAGTGAGGATAAAGTCCCCTCAGTGTGCCAACCACTGATCATGAAGTATTTCAGAGATCTTACACCTGAGTTTCATAATGAAGTAAGACACCTGAACACTGTATATGCTGCCCCTTTCCCCCCTAACTTGTCCCCTCTTGGTCTCCTGAATGCAATTTGTAAGATGCAGCTGCAAAGCATTTTTTGGAGAAGTGTGCATTGCTTTGCATATATTTTGCACCCTGCCTGTAACTGTTGCTGGTGGCGAGAGAGCTTTCAGTGAGCTAAAACTGATTAACTATTTGAGGTTCACTATGTCACAGGACAGGCTTTGCAGTCTTGCCATGCTGTCCATTGAAAGTCAGTTAGCTAGAAAGCTGGACTTCAAAGACTTGATCAGTGAATTTGCTAGCAAGGCTCAGCGCTGGGCTCTTGGTGAGTAAGGCTGAGCAAGGGCCAGTGATAACTGTTTAATGGCATGGCTATGGATATTGGATCATACACACATGATGCCCACAGGCTGAGAACAAGACTGAGAACAGACTGAGAACAAGATACATCTCAAAGTAATGGCTGGATTGCCATAACATTAGTTATGCACAATCAAGACCCCAAGTGGAAGAAACCTATTGATTGGGTGACCTCTTGACCTTTCCTCTAGCACCACCATCAGGCCTTTTCATTTCCATTTTGTTTTCCATTTCCACTTTTACAGCTGCTTATTGTCTAGTTGGTATACATACTTAGTTCAAAAATCTGCTGCTGATTTTATTATTTTGTTTGTTATATCATTCTATAGATGATGATGTTAATTTATTTTAACTGAAGAGGTTCATATTTATTTTATATTTATTTTAAGTTATTCATTAATGTTAAGAGAATTTTCCATTCAAGAGTTTTACCTTTAAAATGACATTTAGACTGTAAAAGATGTCCTTTAGCACATTTCTTATAGAGGGTATCAGTCTTGCATCAAATAGTGAATTCCACTGTATGCAGAATGTTGCATGCATGTCTGCACAGGGTTATATTTTCACAGCTCACTGTCAGTAAATATCGTACAGTAAATATTGGACTACAAGAGAGTTGCAAGCCTGCAAATGTCAAGTTATTTAAACCTTTGAATGGGTCAATTGGGTTCTGGAGGTGTGTGGTTACAGCAATTGCGCAGGGTTGGTGTGGCCTGTGGTGGTGAGGCCCAATGTGACATCATTTCATGGGGCCCAAAATCCCTGGCGGCGCCCCTGGCCGGTCCCAACCAGCGCCCACGACCAGTGGTCAGAAAGTTCACTAACAAGCAGCACGTCATTGACGCATCGGATCTGACGGTATTCAACACCAAGGTCCAAGGGTCTCATTCTTCATTGACTACTCCACGGCCGTTGTACGAAGATGCAAGGCGTTTGAGGTGAATGCTCGACTCGATAATTAAGATGGACTACGAATTTGCTGTACCCAGCCACATTGAAGATTACGGTCAACAGAGCACATAAGAAGCTTTACATACCTGAAGAGGCTGCTGCGTTTATTGACTCTCTCGGGTCAAAAACTTTACGCTGCGCCTTTGCAGCTTTGGATAACTTTTGTATTCAAATCTGGTCCTGGAGCAGTTCTCAAGTGCTCTTGTTCAGTAACATTTTCTTGCTACTGTAACTGCCACCATAGCTCAGATAGATCTGTTTTGGTGCCCAGGCTTGGTCTTAGGTGGAAGAGCCTCAATATTCTTTTATTGATTTTCATTTTCATATGTACAAATGACGAGACTGTAGAGTGATTGAACAGACTGAGGAGTCTACATTGGAGAGTTGAAATCACCTGCATGTTATAACTAGCGGGAAAACCCCCTTTTGGAACTTTGTATGTTTATTTTTCAGGTGTATTATAGTTCGGGTTCAGGGTTCATACCTGAACCCTCAATGAGAATGGGGAGAGTTAAATACACGGGGAAAGGTACCATCCCCATCTTTACATCTTTATTCATTCTGCATATTGGTTCGTCAAAATGCAATGACAGGTAACAGACTGCGTTTATGTACATGGAACATTAGAGGGAGCCATAATCCTATTAAAAGGAAAAATGTACTATTTAAAAAATGTATATATATATATTGATATTGCTCTGTTGCAAGAAACTCATTTTGATGATCAGGAGCATCTGAAATTGCAACAAGGGGGTTTGGTAAAGTGTTTTTCTCATCATTTACATCCAGAAGTAGAGGTGTGGCAATTCTTGTGAAAAATAACCTACCACTTTGTCATACCCTGACCTTAGTTATCTTTGTTTTCTTTATTATTTTGGTTAGGTCAGGGTGTGACGAGGGTGATATGTGTTTGTCTTGTCTGGGGTTTTTTGTACATCTATGGGGTTTTGGTTTGTCTAGGTAAATGTAGGTCTATGGTGGCCTGAATTGGTTCCCAATCAGAGGCAGCTGTTTATCGTTGTCTCAGATTGCGGATCCTATTTAGGTTGCCATTTCCATTTTGGTTTTGTGGGTTATTGTCTATGTGTAGTTTCATGTCAGCAGTCGTAGTTCTAGCTTCACGTTAGTTTTTGTTAGTTTGTTTAGTGTTCTTCGTTTAAATAAAGAAGAAAGTATTCATTTCACGCTTCGCCTTGGTCTCCTCATTATGACAAACGTGACACACTTAAGGTGTTGCATTGTGTGAAAGATACATTTGGTCATTATAATTAAAGGTACTTTACAAGGGCAGGACATTTCCATAATGAATATTTACTTCCCCCCTGCTCACCCCCCTGATTTCCTCATTAAGGTATTTCTAGACTTTTCAGAATTAAACTCAGACACTGCAGTGGTTGGAGGAGATTTTAATTGTTTGTTGAACCCCCTTATTGATAGGTTTCCCAGCGGTATAGCTTCACTCTCTCCTCAAGCTAAGTCACTTAAAGCTATTTGTGATGATCTGGGGTATGCTGATGTTTGGAGAACTTTTCATCCCTCCAACAGAGAGTTCACTTTTTTCTCTGCACCTCATGGATGTCAGACTAGAATAGATTACTTTTTTATGCCCAGGACGTCTTTGCAGTCTGTTTTATCTGCTAGGATAGGAAGCATAGTCATATCTGATCATGCGGAGGTGATCCTGGACATAAAGCTCAAAGGGACACCCAATCCATCAAGACATTGGAGGTTGAATACAACCATTCTTAAAGACCATACACTTGCATCATATTTTATCACAGATTTTAAAGCATTTTTTTCGAACTCTCAATGAACAGATAACCACTCGCTCTTTTGGGAAACCTGTAAAGCGTACGCCAGGGGTCTGATTATGTCATACTCTGTCACTAAGAGGCAGAAAAAACGTGAAAAGCAAAAAACGTTGGAGGGTGAATTGGCAACTAAAGGGAAGGACTACATAAATATTAACAATCCTGCCCTATTAAAGGAAATATCAGTCCTTATATCAACATTGGACTCTCTCCTAACGCAGGTCGTTGAAAATAAAATTTAATTTGTCAGGCAAAAGCTATATGAACATAGCGATAAACCAGGAAAAGAGTCCCAGTCAATTGCTACTATTACTGATTCTGATGGCAACCATTTATATGCAAATAAATTGATAAACGAGTCAATCTTTATGCCTTAGAACTGACACATTATCCACCCAAACTAATGGAGGACTTATTTTCTAAGATTGAGCTCCCTACTATTTCCAAAGAACAGAGGTCTTTCCTTAATGCCCCTATTACCAAGGAAGAGATCCTGTTTGCAATTGAGAATCTGCAAAATGGTAGGGCCCCAGCACATATTGGGTTTTGTAGTGAGTTATATACAGAGTTCCATGGCCTGATCCTTGAGTCATTGCTTGATATGTTTAACCACACATTTTCAAATGACAGCCTCCCCCAAAAAACTGGGGAAGCTAACATCACTTATTCTCAAAAGGGAAAATGCCCAGAGTCTTGTTCCTCGTACAGAACAATTGCCCTTCTGAATGTGGATTGAAAATAGCTTTCTAAAATCCTAGCCACACGACTAGAGGACTTGTTGCCACTAATTGTGAAAGGGGACCAAACTGGCTTTATTAAGGGCTGTAACTCATATAATAATGTCAGGCGGCTTCTTCAAGTTATTCAAGCCTACTATCCAAGCGCTGTGGATGGTCTTGCACTCTCCCTAGATGCTGATAAAGCATTTGATTGTGTGGTGATCCTACCTATTCTTTGCTCTGACTAAATTTGGTCCAGGTGACAACTTTATAAAATTCGTTAAGGTTTTATATGATGACCCTCAGACTGCTGTCCTTACTAATTGGCTAAGGTCAATTAGCTTTTCCACACACAGAGGTACCAAACAGGGCTGTACTTTGTCCCATCTCCTATTTGCGGTCGCTATGGAACCACTGGCAGAGTAACGCCTGCTATACAGGGTCTGCTCATTGGTGACGTTCATCATAAATTAAGCTTGAATGCTGATGATCTTTTGATAGTCATCTTCAGATTGAGACTTCCATTACATCTCTTGTTAAATACTGTTGAATTATTCAGTGAATTCTCAGGCTACAAGGTGAATTTATCTAAATCAGAGGATATGCCACTTGGTAGTCTTAGCTCTGTACCTACTACCTCTGCCCCTTTCCTTTTAAATGGTCTCCCTCAGGTTTCTGGGTATATTAGTAACTCCTAAATTCCAGAAAATTTACAAAGCCAAATTTGTTATACAATGAGACAGGATCTGGAGCGCTGGAACTCTCTTCCGATTTCATGGTTGGGTAGAATATCCCTCTTGAAAACGAAAATTTTCCCTAGACTACTTTATTTATTTATTTTTTATTTTACCTTTATTTAACCAGGTAGGCAAGTTGAGAACAAGTTCTCATTTACAATTGCGACCTGGCCAAGATAAAGCAAAGCAGTTCGACAGATACAACGACACAGAGTTACACATGGAGTAAAACAAACATACAGTCAATAATACAGTATAAACAAGTCTATATATAATGTGAGCAAATGAGGTGATAAGGGAGGTAAAGGCAACAAAAGGCCATGATGGCAAAGTAAATACAATATAGCAAGTAAAACACTGGAACGGTAGTTTTGCAATGGAAGAATGTGCAAAGTAGAAATAAAAATAATGGGGTGCAAAGGAGCAAAATAAATAAATAAATACAAATTAAATACAGTTGGGAAAGAGGTAGTTGTTTGGGCTAAATTATAGGTGGGCTATGTACAGGTGCAGTAACCTGTGAGCTGCTCTGACAGTTGGTGCTTAAAGCTAGTGAGGGAGATAAGTGTTTCCAGTTTCAGAGATTTTTGTAGTTCGTTCCAGTCATTGGCAGCAGAGAACTGGAAGGAGAGGCGGCCAAAGAAAGAATTGGTTTTGGGGGTGACTAGAGAGATATACCTGCTGGAGCGTGTGCTACAGGTGGGAGATGCTATGGTGACCAGCGAGCTGAGATAAGCGGGGACTTTACCTAGCAGGGTCTTGTAGATGACATGGAGCCAGTGGGTTTGGCGACGAGTATGAAGCGAGGGCCAGCCAACGAGAGCGTACAGGTCGCAATGGTGGGTAGCATATGGGGCTTTGGTGATAAAACGGATTGCACTGTGATAGACTGCATCCAATTTGTTGAGTAGGGTATTGGAGGCTATTTTGTAAATGACATCGCCAAAGTCGAGGATTGGTAGGATGGTCAGTTTTACAAGGGTATGTTTGGCAGCATGTGTGAAGGATGCTTTGTTGCGAAATAGGAAGCCAATTCTAGATTTAACTTTGGATTGGAGATGTTTGATATGGGTCTGGAAGGAGAGTTTACAGTCTAACCAGACACCTAAGTATTTGTAGTTGTCCACGTATTCTAAGTCAGAGCCGTCCAGAGTAGTGATGTTGGACAGGCGGGTAGGTGCAGGTAGCGATCGGTTGAAGAGCATGCATTTAGTTTTACTTGTATTTAAGAGCAATTGGAGGCCACGGAAGGAGAGTTGTATGGCATTGAAGCTTGCCTGGAGGGTTGTTAACACAGTGTCCAAAGAAGGGCCGGAAGTATACAGAATGGTGTCGTCTGCGTAGAGGTGGATCAGGGACTCCCCAGCAGCAAGAGCGACCTCATTGATGTATACAGAGAAGAGAGTCGGTCCAAGAATTGAACCCTGTGGCACCCCCATAGAGACTGCCAGAGGTCCGGACAGCAGACCCTCCGATTTGACACACTGAACTCTATCAGATAAGTAGTTGGTGAACCAGGCGAGGCAATCATTTGAGAAACCAAGGCTGTCGAGTCTGCCGATGAGGATGTGGTGATTGACAGAGTCGAAAGCCTTGGCCAGATCAATGAATACGGCTGCACAGTAATGTTTCTTATCGATGGCGGTTAAGATATCGTTTAGGACCTTGAGCGTGGCTGAGGTGCACCCATGACCAGCTCTGAAACCAGATTGCATAGCAGAGAAGGTATGGTGAGATTCAAAATGGTCGGTAATCTGTTTGTTGACTTGGCTTTTGAAGACCTTAGAAAGGCACGGTAGGATAGATATAGGTCTGTAGCAGTTTGGGTCAAGAGTGTCCCCCCCTTTGAAGAGGGGGATGACCGCAGCTGCTTTCCAATCTTTGGGAATCTCAGACGACACGAAAGAGAGGTTGAACAGGCTAGTAATAGGGGTGGCAACAATTTCGGCAGATAATTTTAGAAAGAAAGGGTCCTGATTTGTAGGGGTCCAGATTTTGCAGCTCTTTCAGAACATCAGCTGAATGGATTTGGGAGAAGGAGAAATGGGGAAGGCTTGGGCGAGTTGCTGTTGGGGGTGCAGTGCTGTTGTCCGGGGTAGGAGTAGCCAGGTGGAAAGCATGGCCAGCCGTAGAAAAATGCTTATTGAAATTCTCAATTATGGTGGATTTATCAGTGGTGACAGTGTTTCCTATCTTCAGTGCAGTGGGCAGCTGGGAGGAGGTGTTCTTATTCTCCATGGACTTTACAGTGTCCCAGAACTTTTTTGAGTTAGTGTTGCAGGAAGCAAATTTCTGCTTGAAAAAGCTAGCCTTGGCTTTTCTAACTGCCTGTGTATAATGGTTTCTAGCTTCCCTGAACAGCTGCATATCATGGGGGCTGTTCGATGCTAATGCAGAACGCCATAGGATGTTTTTGTGTTGGTTAAGGGCAGTCAGCTCTGGGGAGAACCAAGGGCTATATCTGTTCCTGGTTCTAAATTTCTTGAATGGGGCATGTTTATTTAAGATGGTTAGGAAGGCATTTAAAAAAAATATCCAGGCATCCTCTACTGACGGGATGAGATCAATATCCTTCCAGGATACCCCGGCCAGGTCGATTAGAAAGGCCTGCTCGCAGAAGTGTTTCAGGGAGCGTTTTACAGTGATGAGTGGAGGTCGTTTGACCGCTGACCCATTACGGATGCAGGCAATGAGGCAGTGATCGCTGAGATCTTGGTTGAAGACAGCAGAGGTGTATTTAGAGGGGAAGTTGGTTAGGATGATATCTATGAGGGTGCCCGTGTTTAAGGCTTTGGGGAGGTACCTGGTAGGTTCATTGATAATTTGTGTGAGATTGAGGGCATCAAGTTTAGATTGTAGGATGGCTGGGGTGTTAAGCATGTTCCAGTTTAGGTCGCCTAGCAGCACGAACTCTGAAGATAGATGGGGGGCAATCAGTTCACATATGGTGTCCAGAGCACAGCTGGGGGCAGAGGGTGGTCTATAGCAGGCGGCAACGGTGAGAGACTTGTTTTTAGAGAGGTGGATTTTTAAAAGTAGAAGTTCAAATTGTTTGGGTACAGACCTGGATAGTAGGACAGAACTCTGCAGGCTATCTTTGCAGTAGATTGCAACACCGCCCCCTTTGGCAGTTCTATCTTGTCTGAAAATGTTGTAGTTTGGAATTAAAATTTCTGAATTTTTGGTGGTCTTCCTAAGCCAGGATTCAGACACAGCTAGAACATCCGGGTTGGCAGAGTGTGCTAAAGCAGTGAATAGAACAAACTTAGGGAGGAGGCTTCTAATGTTAACATGCATGAAACCAAGGCTATTACGGTTACAGAAGTCGTCAAAAGAGAGCCCATGGGGAATAGGAGTGGAGCTAGGCACTGCAGGGCCTGGATTCACCTCTACATCGCCAGAGGAACATAGGAGGAGTAGAATAAGGGTACGGCTAAAAGCTATGAGTATTGGTCGTCTAGAACGTCTGGAACATAGAGTAAAAGGAGGTTTCTGGGGGCGATAAAATAGCATCAAGGTGTAATGTACAGACAAATGTATGGTAGGATGTGAATACAGTGGAGGTAAACCTATGTATTGAGTGATGAAGAGAGAGATATTGTCTCTAGAAACATCATTGAAACCAGGAGATGTCATTGCATGTGTGGGTGGTGGAACTAATAGGTTGGATAAGGTATAGTGAGCAGGACTAGAGGCTCTACAGTGAAATAAGCCAATAAACACTAACCAGAACAGCAATGGACAAGACATATTGACATTAAGGAGAGGCATGCTTAGTCGAGTGATCAAAAGGGTCCAGTGAGTGGAGAGGTTGGTTGGTGATTTAGACAGCTAGCCAGGCCATCGGTAGCAAGCTAGCATAGGATGGAGGTCTGTTATTAGCCACCTCTTGCGTTCCGTCAGTAGATTAGTGGGGTTCCGTGTGGTAGAGGGGATTAATCCAAATCACACAACAACAACAAAAATAAAAACAATAGATATAGTTATAGAGGCCCAAGAAGAAAACATAATAATAATAAAAATAAATAAATTGTCTATTCAGATAGCAGCCGGTAAGACAGCTAACGGTTAGCAGGCCGCAGATGGGCGTTCAGGTAACGTCACGACGGAGGAGCCAGCCGGATCTCCTTCGGGTAGATAACGTCAGCAGTCCAGTTGTGAAGGCCCGGTGGGGCTCCGCGTAGGCAGTAAAACGGGTCCGGATAGGTGACTGCAGCCCAGGAGTGATTGATGGAACTCGGGAGTGATTGACTGCGCTGGCTAGCTCCGGAATAATTGATGTTTGCTCCGGAATCGACGAAGGCCGATAGTCACACGGATAGCAGCTAGCTAGCTGTGAGATCCGGGTATGAATGTCCAGAGAGCAGTCGAAATCCAGGGACATGGAGAGAAAAATTGGTCCGGGATGTTCCGTTCCGAGCCGCGCTGCCGCGCCGTACAGAACTGGCGATAGATTTTCGAGCTAAAGGATAGCTGATGACCACAAACCGTGGTTAGCTGAATACTAACGATTTGCCAGTAAAGGAGCTAACTAGCTTCTGAACTAGCTTCTGATTAGCTTCTGGGCTAGCTTCTGGCTAGTTTCAGGCTAGCTTCTTGGAGTTTCTGGCTAGCTTCTTGGAGGATTACAGATTTGAGGTAAATAATACTTTTTTATAAATATAAATTGGTGAGGCGGGTTGCAGGAGAGTGTTTTGAAGATGAGTTGATGGAAAATAAAAATAAAATGTATGTGAAAAAAGTTGTAAATATATATATATACAGGACACGACAAGAGGAGGACAAACGACGTCTGAACTGCTATGCCACCCAATCCAAATGATCCCTTTAAAATAAGGTCATAAAATATTTAAATGGCTGGTTAAATTCCTTCATATGGAGTAAATGCAAGCCAAGACTTGACGGTAATATTGAATCTGCCAAGTTCTATGGGGGGCTTGGATCTGCCCAATATTAGGTTTTATCAGTGGTGTGCACACATATGTTATATTTCTGACTGGATCACAAATGATGACTATCACGTTTCAGCTAAGACCCAGATGCAGACAAAGTCGAAGTAACAACAGTTTATTAATCCAACAGGGGCAGGCAAAAGACAGGTCTAGGGCAGGCAGGGGTCAGTAACCCAGATAGGTGGGACAAAGGTACAGGACGGCAGGCAGGCTCAGAGTCAGGGTAGGCAGAGGTCAGTAATCCAGATAGGTGGGGCAAAGGTACAGGACAGCAGGCAGGGTCAGGGCAGGCAGAAGAGGTCAACACTTGGAAAACTATAAAACAGGAACAATCGAGAGACAGGAACAGAGGGAAAACCGCTGGTAGGCTTGACGAAACAAACGAACTGGCAACAGACAAACAGAGAACACAGGTATAAATACACAGGGGATAATGGGGAAGATGGGCGACACTTGGAGGGGTTGGAGATAATCACAAAGACAGGTGAAACCGATCAGGGTGTGAAAGAATCCTCTATTTGGTTCGACACTGAGACTTCTTTTTCAAAATACCCCTTGCAGGATCTTTTATTTTTCAGAAGTTTCAAATATGTAAATGATTACTACAAGAATCCTAATACACTCAAAGCATGAGGGTCAGTTTAACGTTTTTTGGGAAGGTCCAAACTATCCTCTGCTCTTACCCTGATTCTTAACAACCCAGATTTTTAACCAGGATTGCTGGATGCTGGCTTTAACATTTGGCTTAATAAGGGCATAGGCAGACTAAATGATTTATTCGCTGATTAGATTTGTCATTTGAGAAGATGTTTGAGAAATATCGACTCCCAATGCAGGACTATTTTGAAGAGCACAACCTTAATTGGAAACCCTGATGTCTGTCATTGAAATAATGCTTTTTTTGTCACAAAGGAAGAGATCTATGTTTATTTTATGATGCTTTAAGGTCCTTTTCTACTGTTTACACACAGGGGGTCAAGCGAGTGTGGCAGAAATAATAGTCTGTTATTGACGAGGAGATGTGGGAGGACATTTGGAGATATGCAAAAACAAAATCTATCTGTAATCGTACTAGAGCAATCCAATTAAGAATAATACACAGAATACATATATTCCTGGGGCGGCAGGTAGCCTAGTGGTTAGAGCCTATTTTTCCTCTGACCTGTAAATACAATGATGGATTCATGAAATGCTTTTACTATTTCCACCCCTACTCTTGTCCACGGTGGTCTGCGAACCCACAATCTTCTGACCCGCAGCCCTGTGCTCTATCAATATTCCTGCATTGCCACGTAATGCTTACAGGATGAAGAACAGTTTCTAAAACTGCATAACTAAGATTCTGGTCTGTCCAAGAAGTGAGGATAAACGATAGACATGTTCTCTGATATCCACTTTGTTTTAATTATTATTTTGGGTATAGGGGAGGGTCACCTTTTATTTTCCCCCCAAGCATTTAGGGAGGGATTAGGTCAAATATATTTTGCTGAAGGGAGGGCCATCCATTTTCATTTCAGAGAGGTCCAAATTTCTCCATGTAACCTTCATTATAAATAAAATTCACTCCCTTTATAAGGGCACCAGGCGAGACCCAAATGCAGACACAGGAGGCAGATGGTTGAGCTCCGATATTTATTATAACAAAAGGGATAGTCCAAAGGCAGGTCGGGTACAGTCGAGAGTTCATAAACCAGGTCAGAGTCCAAACAGTACCAGGCGATAAGGCAGGCTCGAGGTCAGGCCAGGCAGGGGTTCAGTAACCAGGTCAAAGTCCAAACAGTACCAGGCGATAGGCAGGCTCGAGGTCAGGCCAGGCAGGGGTTCAGTAACCAGGTCAGAGTCCAAATAGTACAAGACGATAGGCAGGCTCGAGGTCAGGGGCAGGCAGAGTGGTCAGGCAGGCGGGCTCAGAGTCAGGACAGGCAACGGTCAAAACCAGGAGGGTGAGAAAAGAGAGACTGGGAAAAGCAGGAGCTGAGACACAAAAACGCTGGTTGACTTGATTAACAAGACAAACTGGCACAGAGAGACAGGAAACACAGGGATAAATACACCAAGAATAATAAGCGACACCTGGAGGGGGTGGAGACAAGCACAAGGACAGGTGAAACAGATCAGGGCGTGACACCCTTATGTAAATATTCTCCAGTTCCAGTCCCTAGAGAGGAAAACTTTGAGGACAGAGAGATAAAAGCCACATGATATTCAGTGCTGTCTAATTGGAGTATAATGAAGTCTGTTTCTTTGTGATGTAATCTGTCCTCAGATATGGAAAGCTGTGAAAGCTTGTTTGCAGATGAAGAGAGGTCCCAATGAATGTCCCAAGATACTAAGGGTATATCCTAAATGTCATGAGTTATATGTGTAGGCCTACCAATGTGAGCAAATGTTGTTAAAAAAAATACAGTTAAACATCACACACAATGTATAAACCTATTACAATTGGAGAAGGCCAACCCTGCTTGAGGTCTGCTGGGTTTGCAGGGTTCTGTTTTAACCCAGCAACAGCACACCTGATTCAACTTATCAAATCTAACGAGTTAATAATCAAGTGTGCTATTGCTGGGCTGGAATAGAATTCTGCTCACTCAGTATATCAAGGATCAGTGGAGAAGGTTGGCCACAGCTGTTCTGCATTTTTTTTTCACCTGAAATTATGCTTTCGTAATAATAGCCTACCTTGTTACTACTCGATTATCTCTTGTTGTTTCGACTAAGATGTCAAATCTTTACATACAAGTTATGTTATTTGTACATTTAGAAGTGATGAAGTGTTAATTCTTTGAAGTGAAGTGTTTAAACTTGCTTTAATGGGTAAACCATTATTAGTGTGCAAAGCTGTCATCAAGGCAAAGGGTGGCTACTCTGAAGAATCTCAAATATTAAATATTTTTATTTGTTTAACACTTTTGGTTACTACATGATTCCATTTGGGATATTTTATCATTTTGATAATAAAAAAAACAAACATTGAATGAGTAGATGTGTCCAAACTTTTGACTGGTACTGTAAGTATTTAGGCCCTTTACTCATTACTTTGTTGAAGCACCTTTGGCAGCCATTACAGCCTTGACTCTTCTTGGGTATGACGCTACAAGCTTGGCACACCAGCATTTGGGGAGTTTCTCCAATTCTTCTCTGCAGATCCTCTCAAGCTGTGTCAGGTTGGATGGGGAGCGTTGCTGCACAGCTTTTTTCCCGGTTTCTCCAGAGATGTTTGATTGGGTTCAACTCCGGGCTCTGGCTGGGCCACTCAAGGACATTCAGCGCCTTGTCCTGAAGCCACTCCTGCATTGTCTTGACTGTGTGCTTCGGGTCGTTGTCCTGTTGGAAGGTGAACCTTCGCCCCAGTCTGAGGTCCTGAGTGCTCTGGAGCAGGTTATCAAGGATCTCTCTGTACTTAGCTCTGTTCATCTTTGCCTCGATCCTGACTAGTCTCCCAGTCCCTGCCGCTGAAAAACATCCCCACAGCATGATGCTTCACCGTAGGGATGGTGCGAGGTTTACTCCAGACATGACACTTGGCATTCAGGCCAAAGAGTTCAATTTTGGTTTCAACAGACCAGAGAATCTTGTTTCTCATGGTCTGAGAGTCTTTAGGTGCCTTTTGGCAAACTCCAACTGAATTTACCACAGGTGGACTCCAATCAAGTTGTAGAAACTTCTCAAGGATGATCAATGGAAACAGGATGCTCCTTAGCTCAATTTCAAGTCTCATAGCAAAGGTTATGAATACTTATGTAAATAAGGTTTTCCTGTTAAAAAAAAATTTCATACATTTTTCAAAAAAATCTAAACCTGTTTTCACTTTGTCATTATTGGTTACTGAGGAATTATTTGTATTTAATGCATTTTAGGATAAGGTTGCAACGTAACTGTCAGGTGTGTGCGTACTGGTAGTGAAGTCACTAAGACCGCACTAAGACCCCACTCAGTCAGCTGTATAAGGAAATAAGCAAACAGGAAACTACTCACCCAGAGGCGGCGCTCCTAGTGGCCAGAGACTTTAATGCAGGGAAACTTAAATCAGTTCTACCAAATTTGTATCAACATGTTAAATGTGCAACCAGAGGGAAAAAAATTCTAGATCACCTGTACTCCACACACAGAGACGCGAACAAAGCTCTCCCTCGTCCTCCATTTGGTAAATCCGACCACAACTCTATCGATTCCTGCTTACAAGCAAAAATTAAAGCAGGAAGCACCAGTGACTCGGTCTATAAAAACATGGTCAGATGAAGCAGATGCCAAACTACAGGACTGTTTTGCTATCACAGAATGGAACATGTTCCGTGATTCTTCCGATGGCATTGAGGAGTACACCACATCAGTCACTAGCTTCATCAATAAGTGCATCGAGGACGTCGTCCCAACAGTGACTGTACGTACATACCCCAACCAGAAGCAATGGATTACAGGGAACATTCGCACTGAGCTAAAGGGTAGAGTTGCCGCTTTCAAGGTGCGGGACTCTAACCCAGAAGCTTACAAGAAATCCTGCTATGCCCTGTGGCGAACCATCAAACAGGCAAAGCGTCAATACAAGGCTAAGATTGAATCATACTACACCGGCTCCGACACTTGTCTTATGTGGCAGGGCTTGCAAACTATTACAGACTACAAAGGGAAGCACAGCCGTGAGCTGCCCAGTGACACGAGCCTACCAGATGAGCTAAATCACTTCTATGCTCGCTTCGAGGCAAGCAACACTGAGGCATGCATGGGAGCATCAGCTGTTCCGGACGACTGTGTGATCACGCTCTCCGTAGCCGACGTGAGTAAGACCTTTAAACAGGTCAACATACACAAGGCTGCGGGGCCAGATGGATTACCAGGACGTGTGCTCCGGGCATGTGCTGACCAACTGGCAGGTGTCTTCACTGACATTTTCAACATGTCCCTGATTTAAGTCGGCAATACCAACATGTTTCAAGCAGGCCACCATAGTCCATGTGCCTAAGAACACAAAGGCAACCTGCCTAACTGACTACAGACCTGTAGCCATGAAGGGCTTTGAAAGGTTGGTAATGGCTCACATCAACACCATTATCCCAGAAACCCTAGACCCACTCCAATTTGCATACCACCCAAACAGATCCACAGATGATGCAATCTCTATTGCACTCCACACTGCTCTTTCCCACCTGGACAAAAGGAACACTTATGTGAGAATGCTATTCATTGACTACAGCTCAGCGTTCAACACCATAGTACCCTTAAAGCTCATCACTAAGCTAAGGATCCTGGGACTAAACATCTCCCTCTGCAACTGGATCCTAGACTTCCTGACGGGCCACCCCCAAGTGGTGAGGGTAGGTAGCAACACATCTGCCATGCTGATCCTCAACACTGGAGCTCCACATGGGTGCTTGCTCAGTCCCCTCCTGTACTCCCTGTTCACCCACGACTGCATGGCCAGGCACGACCCCAACACCATCATTAAGTTTGCAGACAACACAACAGTGGTAGGCCTGATCACCGACAACGACGAGACAGCCTATAGGGAGGAGGTCAGAGACCTGGCCGTGTGGTGCCAGAATAACAACCTATCCCTTAACATAACCAAGACTAAGGAGATGATTGTGGACTACAGGAAAAGGAGGACCGAGCACGCCCCCATTCTCATCGACAGGGCTGTAGTGGAACAGGTTGAGAGGTTCAAGTTCCTTGGTGTCCACACCAACAACAAACTAGAATGGTCCAAACACACCAAGACTGTCGTGAAGAGGGCACAACAAACCCCTCAGGAAACTAAAAAGATTTGGCATGGGTCCTGAGATCCTCAAAATGTTCTACAGCTGCAACATCGAGAGAATCCTGATTGGTTGCATCACTGCCTGGTACGGCAATTGCTCGGCCTCTGAACGCAAGGCACTAAAGAGGGTAGTGCGTACGGCCCAGTACATCACTGGGGCCAAGCTTCCTGCCATCCAGAACCTCTGCACCAGGCGGTGTCAGAGGAAGGCCCTAAAAATTGTCAAAGACCCCAGCCACACTAGTCATAGACTGTTCTCTCGACTACAGCATGGCAAGTGGTACCGGAGTGCCAAGTCTAGGACAAAAAGGCTTCTCAACAGTTTTTACCCCCAAGCCATAAGACTCCCGAACAGGTAATCAAATGGCTACCCGGACTATTTGCATTCTGTTCCCCCCCAACCCCTCTTTTTTACGCTCTCTGTTTATCATATATGCATAGTATATGCATAGTCACCTTAACTATACATTCATGTGCATTTTAGAAACACTTAAAATAAGGGCTGTGTTTTTTATAAGCTTACCTTGTACTGACATTTTGATAACCGTGTAAATCTTTCTTGGACAAGGTGACTTTTATGAATAGATATGGCTATATTTACTCTCAGATTCAAATCATTCTAATTAGCATCAAAGTAGACATGCAAGTCTACTAATCCCTTCATGCTCCTGCACATCATCTTTAACTGACACCTTTGCTAACAGGTATTGTGTAAATTTCAAGCTTGCCCATGACAGTTAACAGAATTGTAAATTTACGGAAATTTTGCCAATTTATTCATTTCAAAATGTTGTTAACATTAGATAGTTAATCCAGAGATTCTTGCCTCGATGCGGTAGTGTCATCCAGATCATCATGGCATTTGTAGTTCTTTATGATAGCCACATTAGCAGCTAATCAGCGTTTCATTTTTGGGGGGTAAATACAGGCAAATATATTGATAAAGGTCACCTTGTCCGAGAGAGACTTACATGGTTATCAACAGGTCATGCCAAAGTAAACCTACACAAAACACAGCCCTTATTTGAATTGTTTCTAAAAATCTATGGAAAAAATGAATGAATGGTGGAAAAAAACAATTTCCCTGTTTGACCGCTAGTGTGGGTGGCTGATTTCAACATTTTCAGCGGTAGGATACACATGAGTATCCTCGATTAAAGGTGGCTATCGAGGAGGGGAGGGGAGGCCACTCTTCCGTTTGCCTACTAACGAAATGACGCATGCCACATTCAAAACAACTGGGAACTCAGAACGAAGAACTCTGAAATGTTCGACGTCCCATAGCAGTGTGTTCAAAACAACTGGAAACCCGGGGAAAAAACTAGCTCCGACTGGGAAAAATCAAGTTGAACGGGCATCCAACTCAGAATTCCAACTCGGGAACTCTTGCCTTTTTCTAGAGCTCCGATTTTCCGACCTGAAGACCACTGACGCCCTGATTTGACCTCGAGTTCCCAGTTGTTTTGAATGCGGCAAATCTTCTCTACCACTTATCAGTTTCCGGGTCACGGATGAGAGAGGACAGACGTGGCGGCTTTTGATCAAACAAGAAAACCCCACTGCGCTGAAATTGACGCCCACCGTGATTAATGCACCAGCAACCAGGGCGAAATTGAAAGAGTAGGCTGATTGAAGCGGATCACTTTTGTCAAGTCGGTGACCATCATTGGTCACAGCCTTTCAAAGTGGGATGCATTATGGGGATAAAAACTGTCCTATTTGCATCTACATGTGGACTGCATGAACATTAAAACAACCATAGGCCTTTTCACACTGCTTTGTTCTTAGACCCAGGCTAGACTGGCCCTAGGATAGCTTAGCCTGTATTCACACAATCATTTGTTAAATCCTGGGCTAAGCTTTACAGGCAGAGTGGCTTTGATGTTTGCAGAGAACGATAGGTTGTTGTCCAGGGTCACGCCAAGGTTCTTTGCATTTTGGAAGGGGGGGACAACCAGGATGGAGAGGTCTTGGTGTGGGCAGGTCTTACCGGGGAGGAAGAGTAGCACAGAGAGCCTCCGTGACACAGAGGAGAGCAGTCTCAGTTGAGTGACACGTCTTGAACCTTGACCTTAGGGTCAAGAAGATCGTTCTGAGAGAGAGTTTGTCAGAGTCAGCATTCTCAAGTGTTTGGTAAGAAAAGAAAGAAGGGATACTGGTCTGTAGTTTTTGACATCAGAGGGGTCGAGTGTTGGTTTCTTGATGACTGGAGCGACCCTGGCAATCTTGAACAGAGGGAACGCAGCCAGTGGTCAGGGATGAGTTGATGAGGTAAGTGAGGAACGGGAGAGGGTCTCCAGAGATGGTCTGTAGAAGGGAGGAGGGGATGGAGTCGATGCAGGCAGTTTGTCGGGTGGTTGGACATCACTAGTTGCAGGAATTAATATGTAAGGTTATGTTGTACCACCTCAGTCTAGATCAGCCTACCACTGTTTTGCTTCTACTGTAGTTATTCTCAATAGTTGATTGAATTCTTTCTTGTTTTCCATTAGATTGTACTTGCACCAATTGTCTGGCCCCTGGAGAACGACAGTGATGACAGTGGTGACGAATGCCCAGAAGAATACCGAACAACTGGCTACTTTAGGCAGTTTGTTGAAAATGGTAATTAAGTCCAATACTTAGGTTGAAATTCAGTTTCGCTGTAACCGTTACATTTTTCCAAAAAGAACCCAGTGATTTTGTTCTGTTCATTTTTAGCCTCCAACCATATACTGAAAATGCTGGTGAAATTCTGGGTCAAATGGGAGCTGCAGACAATGAAGGTGACAGTGGTCGACGGCCCTTGCCAAAAGTATCTACATGCTTCCAGACCCTCCACCTACCAGGGCACCACCAGCAATATTCAACATTCTATGATGATTTGATGGCATCTATCAGCACAGCAGACACAGGATCCCACAGTAGTTCAGGAATTATGTCAAGTGTGGTTTCAAAGTATAGTGCTGGTTTAATTATGTACAGTGTTGTTTCAAAGTACAGTGTATAGTGTGCAAATTTTACAGCAGATGGTGAATTTGACAGAACATATTTAATAGGGATGTACATTTTTACCGATTTGCATGGGTCCCCTATTCATTGGTCCACAGACCACAAACCGATCCAAATGTAGCATGCATCGGTCAGAAAATATATTGAAACATTACCAATTGGCAGTAATACATTTTTTTGCTAATATTACATTCTTTCTACCTTCCAAAACTACCTACCTACCTACCCGTAGCATTGAATGCAAGCGAAGCCAGGAGACACTTGGACTCCCTTGATTAAAAAAATTAAATAATAATAATTGCCAATAAGCTTTGAACTAAAATAAGTGAGCTCAGCTGTGAATGGGCCTGGCGCACAAAAAAAAGTGTCACAGGATGACAGTTTTGATTTGGCTTCAGACAAATCACATCAGAAGCCAAACGTCATTTTTTTTTTGAAGAACCTGCTGGTGCCTGTTATAAAATGTTTATAAAGTCAGATTTGTTCATAAATTCAATTGAATTCAAGCAACAACCACTAGTATGCGCCGGTCCAATAATATCCACTTCACCTTCATGCGCATATCACGTGTGGCAGCTGTAATCAACAGCCAGCCAGCCAGCCAGCCAGCCAGCCAGCCAGCCGCATCCCTAACCAGCCCTCACTCAATTGCTTCTCAACACCCTCCCTTCCTGTGCATCTTTTCCTCCATCAGTTTTGAAAATATAATTTAGCCGTGATGGTGAGTGGGGATGCAAGACCCTAAACTTATCCCGGTTTGCTAATTATTTGTTTGATAACAAACAATGTTGTTCAGTCATGTTACCAAGCTAGCTAACAACCTGGTAACTTGTAGGTCAGTAGGTCTAGGAAAATTTGATAGTGTGGCAGACCAGGGGGTTAAGTCAAGACGTTTACACAGATCAGACAGAGTATGATTAGCTCGGTTTCAAGGGTGTTTATTTAAGTGATATATCAAACAGAAAAAGATAGGCTCCGGGTCTGGCTGTAGCCTGTCGGGCACAAAAACCGATCTCCCTCCTCATACCTCTGCAACCGTCCTCAACTTTACGGGAGATCTTTCTTCCCCCCAATCTCTCTTGTTTGCTGCCCTTCTGGCAGCTTTATGGGCCTTGCACAGCTGGTGAGCAATCAGCCCTTGATTACTCACCAATCCCCAATCAGCCGCAATTAGTCCTGGCCGGAGAGCCCGTCGAGACCTGGTACGTCCAGCAGATGGAGCCATCGCCTCGAGATGTATACTCCATCTTTCACCAGGCCTCGACGAGTCTCCCCCGCTGTGGCTGACCTGTTGTATGCCACAATAGGCACAGAAAAAAAGGGTCTGCTACTCATGAGATGTGCTTCAACGGTAGCATTCATGAAGGCCTAATGTAAGCCTAAACTATATAAAACATCTCTCTCTTTCTGGTGCTCCTTAAATTCTGTTTGGTGCCTAACATTTTAAAAGTTGGGAGCAGTGTTTTTGTGGGGGAGAGCGAGAGAGTGGTGTGTGTGTGTGTGTGTGTTTATGAAAGAGAGGGAGACAGAGTGTGTGAGGAAGATGTGTGTGTGTGTGTGTGTGTGTGTGTGTGTGTGTGTGTGTGTGTGTGTTAAATTGCAAGAAATTGACAAGAAACTGAAGATCTCGTACAACCCTGTGTACTACTCCCTTCACAGAACAGCGCAAACGGCCTCTAACCAGAATAGAAAGAGGAGTGGGAGGCCCCAGTGCACAACTGAGCAAGAGAACAAGTACATTACAGTGTCTAGGTTGAGAAACAGACGCCTCACAAGTCCTCAACTGGCAGCTCATTAAATAGTAACTGCAAAGCACCTGTCTCAACGTCAACAGTGAAGAGGCGACTCCGGGATGCTGGCCTTCTAGGCAGAGTTCCTCTGTCCAGTGTCTGTGATCTTTTGCCCATCTTAATATTTTCTTTTTATCTGGCCAGACTGAGAAATAGCTTTTTTTTCTCAACTCTGGCGCATTGCCTGGAATTGCCCGGCTCGAGAGGAGTCGAGCCCATCAGCAAGCCCCGAAGCGAGGTGGGTCACGCAGTGAACTACTTCACCTCCTGTTGGGCACACCATGAATCAACTGCACCCATGGTCCCGGTGAAGGTTGACGGACACGACACGAAAGCTCAATTAGTCTCCGGAAGTATGGTTACCCTCGTAACCACGAGCCTGCTGAACCAGGATACCGAACGTGGTAGGGAGATGTCCATTTCTTGTGTTCACGGGGACACAAAGCGGTATCATGGGCCAACATTGTGACGCCACAAGGGAACTGCCAGATTATGGTGGGTGCAGTACCAGAGTTGCCGATACCTCTCTCAGTGGGACGAGATTGTCCACTGTTCGCGGCCCTGTGGGGGCACGAGCTTTTGAAGAAGGTACTAGCCGGCAGAAGACAAGAGTGAAGACGACCCATCGCCTGTGAGGCCCGGAAGCAAACGGTTGATCGACCTGTATCTATGGGTCCGGAGTCGGAGTCGAAGGGAGTGCCGGAACCCAACTCCCTCCTGGGGTACAATGTGAGGAAGAGCCCAGCCTCCCCATCCTCGATTTCGAGGGGCCAGTCGAGACACCCCCTGGGGGCCAACTGAGGGAACAATTTGGGACGGTCCAGTGGGAGGATCCTAACTTGAAAGCCGCCACAGCTCAAGTGATAGCGGGGGACAGCTACAGTGGGGCAAAAAAGTATTTTGTCAGCCACCAATTGTTGTTAAGTTCTCCCACTTAAAAAGATGAGAGAGGCCTGTAATTTTCATTATAGGTACACTTCAACTATGACAGACAAAATTAGGAAAAAAAATCCAGAAAATCACTTTGTAGGATTTTTTATGAATTTATTTGCAAATTATGGTGGAAAATAAGTATTTGGTCAATAACAAAAGTTTATCTCAATACTTTGTTATATATGACAGAGGTCAAACGTTTTCTGTAAATCTTCACAAGGTTTTCACACACTGTTGCTGGTATTTTGGCCCATTCCTCCATGCAGATCTCCTCTAGAGCAGTGATGTTTTGGGGCTGTTGCTGGGCAACATGGACTTTCAACTCCCTCCAAAGATTTTCTATGGGGTTGAGATCTGGAGACTGGCTAGGCCACTCCAGGACCTTGAAATGCTTCTTACGAAGCCACTCCTTCGTTGCCCGGGCGGTGTGTTTGGGATCATTGTCATGCTGAAAGACCCAGCCACGTTTCATCTTCAATGCCTTGTAGTCATAGCAGATAATATTCTAATCTTTGGTGACTTTAATATTCACATGGAAAAGTCCACAGACCCACTCCAAAAGGCTTTCGGAGCCATCATCGACTCAGTGGGTTTTGTCCAACATGTCTCTGGACCCACTCACTGTCACAGTCATACGCTGGACCTAGTTTTGTCCCATGGAATAAATGTTGTGGATCTTAATGTTTTTCCTCATAATCCTGGACTATCGGACCACCATTTTATTACGTTTGCAATTGCAACAAATAATCTGCTCAGACCCCAACCAAGGAACATCAAAAGTCGTGCTATAAATTCACAGACTACACAAAGATTCCTTGATGTCCTTCCAGATTCCCTCTGTCTACCCAAGGACGCCAGAGGACAAAAATCAGTTAACCACCTAATTGAGGAACTCAATTTAACCTTGCGCAATACCCTAGATGCAGTTGCACCCCTAAAAACTAAAAACATTTCTCATAAGAAACTAGCTCCCTGGTACACAGAAAATACCCGAGCTCTGAAGCAAGCTTCCAGAAAATTGGAACGGAAATGGCGCCACACCAAACTGGAAGTCTTCCGACTAGCTTGGAAAGACAGTACCGTGCAGTACCGAAGAGCCCTTACTGCTGCTCGATCATCCTATTTTTCAAACTTAATTGAGGAAAATAAGAACAATCCGAAATTCCTTTTTGATACTGTCGCAAAGCTAACTAAAAAGCAGCATTCCCCAAGAGAGGATGACTTTCACTTTAGCAGTGATAAATTCATGAACTTCTTTGAGGAAAAGATTATGATTATTAGAAAGCAAATTACGGACTCCTCTTTACATCTGCGTATTCCTTCAAAGCTCAGTTGTCCTGAGTCTGCACAACTCTCCCAGGACCTAGGATCAAGAGAGACGCTCAAGTGTTTTAGTAATATATCTCTTGACACAATGATGAAAATAATCATGGCCTCTAAACCTTCAAGCTGCATACTGGACCCTATCCCAACTAAACTACTGAAAGAGCTGCTTCCTGTGCTTGGCCCTCCTATGTTGAACATAATAAACGGCTCTCTATCCACCGGATGTGTACCAAACTCACTAAAAGTGGCAGTAATAAAGCCTCTCTTGAAAAAGCCAAACCTTGATCCAGAAAATTTAAAAATCCATCGGCCTATATCGAATCTTCCATTCGTCTCAAAAATTTTAGAAAAGGCTGTTGCGCAGCAACTTACTGCCTTCCTGAAGACAAACAATGTATACGTAATGCTTCAGTCTGGTTTTAGACCCCATCATAGCACTGAGACGGCACTTGTGAAGGTGGTAAATGAAATATTAATGGCATCGGACCGAGGCTCTGCATCTGTCCTCGTGCTCCTAGACCTTAGTGCTGCTTTTGATACCATCGATCACCACATTCTTTTGGAGAGATTGGAAACCCAAATTGGTCTACACGGACAAGTTCTGGCCTGGTTTAGATCTTATCTGTCGGAAAGATATCAGTTTGTCTCTGTGAATGGTTTGTCCTCTGACAAATCAACTGTAAATTTCGGTGTTCCTCAAGGTTCCGTTTTAGGATCACTATTGTTTTCACTATATATTTTACCTCTTGGGGATGTTATTCGAAAACATAATGTTAACTTTCACTGCTATGCGGATGACACACAGCTGTACATTTCAATGAAACATGGTGAAGCCCCAAAATTGCCCTTGCTAGAAGCATGTGTTTCAGACATAAGGAAGTGGATGGCTGCAAACTTTCTACTTTTAAACTCGGTCTCAGTCTCGGTCTCATATGACCCTTCAGTGGGTCATATGATTGAGTGTAGTCTGGCCCAGACTTGGGAAGGTGAACGGAAAGGCTCTGGAGAAACGAACCGCCCTTGCTGTCTCTGCCTGGCCGGTTCCCCTCTTTCCACTGGGATTCTCTGCCTCTAACCCTATTACAGGGGCTGAGTCACTGGCTTACTGGGGCCATCTCATGCCGTCCCTGGAAGGGGTGCGTCACCTGAGTGGGTTGATTCACTGATGTGGTCATCCTGTCTGGGTTGGCGCCCCCCCTTGGGTTGTGCCATGGCGGAGATCTTTGTGGGCTATACTCGGCCCTGTCTCAGGATGGTAAGTTGGTGGTTGAAGATATCCCTCTAGTGGTGTGGGGGCTGTGCTTTGGCAAAGTGGGTGGGGTTATATCCTTCCAGTTTGGCCGGGGGTTTGTCCGGGGGTGTCCTCGGATGGGTCCACAGTGTCTCCTGACATGATGACTCCTTGCTGTCCCCAGTCCACCTGGCCGTGCTGCTGATCCAGTTTCAACTGTTCTGCCTTCTTATTATTCGAACATGCTCATCATTTATGAACATTTGAACATCTTGGCCATGTTCTGTTTTAATCACCACCCGGCACAGCCAGAAGAGGACTGGCCACCCCACATATGCTCTCTCTAATTCTCTCTTTTTTTTCTCTCTCTCGGAGGACCTGAGCCCTAGGACCATGCCCCAGGACTACCTGACATGATGACTCCTTGCTGTCCCCAGTCCATCTGACTGTGCTGCTGCTCCAGTTTCAACTGTTCTGCCTTATTATTATACGACCATGCTGGTCATTTATGCACATTTGAACATCTTGGCCATGTTCTGTTATAATCTCCACCCGGCACAGCCAGAAGAGGACTGGCCACCCCACATAGCCTGGTTCCTCTCTAGGTTTCTTCCTAGGTTTTGGCCTTTCTAGGGAGTTTTTCCTAGCCACCGTGCTTCTACACCTGCATTGCTTGCTGTTTGGGGTTTTAGGCTGTGTTTCTGTACAGCACTTTGAGATATCAGCTGATGTACGAAGGGCTATATAAATACATTTGATTTGATTTGATTTGAATGCCCTTGCTGATGGAAGGAGGTTTTCACTCAAAATCTCACGATACATGGCCCCATTCATTCTTTCCTTTACACGGATCAGTCGCCCTGGTCCCTTTGCAGAAAAACAGCCCCAAAGCATGATGTTTCCACCCCCATGCTTCACAGTAGGTATGCTGTTCTTTGGATGCAACTCAGCATTCTTTGTCCTCCAAACACGACGAGTTGAGTTTTTACCAAAAAGTTATATTTTGGTTTCATCTGACCATATGACATTCTCCCAATCTTCTTCTGGATCATCCAAATGCTCTCTAGCAAACTTCAGATGGGCCTGGACATGTACTGGCTTAAGCAGGGGGACACGTCATGCACTGCAGGATTTGAGTCCATGGCGGCGTAGTGTGTTACTGATGGTAGGCTTTGTTACTTTGGTCCCAGCTCTCTGCAGGTCATTCACTAGGTCCCCCCGTGTGGTTCTGGGATTTTTCCTCACCGTTCTTGTCATCATTTTGACGCCACGGGGTGAGATCTTTGCGTGGAGCCCCAGATCGAGGGAGATTATCAGTGGTCTTGTATGTCTTCCATTTCCTAATAATTGCTCCCACAGTTGATTTCTTCAAACCAAGCTGCTTACCTATTGCAGATTCAGTCTTCCCAGCCTGGTGCAGGTCTACAATTTTGTTTCTGGTGTCCTTTAACAGCTCTTTGGTCTTGTCCATAGTGGAGTTTGGAGTGTGACTGTTTGAGGTTGTGGACAGGTGTCTTTTATACTGATAACAAGTTCAAACAGGTGCCATTAATACAGGTAACGAGTGGAGGACAGAGGAGCCTCTTAAAGAAGAAGTTACAGGTCTGTGAGAGCCAGAAATCTTGCTTGTTTATAGGTGACCAAATACTTATTTTCCACCATCATTTGCAAATAAATTCATAAAAAATCCTACAATGTGATCTTCTGGATTTTTTTTCTCATTTTGTCTGTCGTAGTTGAAGTGTACCTATGATGAAAACTACAGGCCTCTATCATCTTTTTAAGTGGGAGAACTTGCACAATTGGTGGCTGACTAAATGCTTTTTTGCCCCACTGTACTTCCGGAGGTGAGTGACTGGCAATACCCCCATCTCCAAATCAAGAATAACCTTTTGTATCGGGTGTCGTGCCAACAGGGAGAACTTCGAGAGGTATTGTTGCTTCCCCAACGGTACGTGGAAACCATTCTTCAGCTGGCCCACACCCACCTGTTGGGGGTGAACCTGGGAATGGAGAAGACCCGGGAACAGATTGCCGCTCAGTTCCACTGGCCTGGGATGAGGAGGGCCAGGGAAGATTACTGTCGCAGCTGCCTGGAGTGTGAAATGACTGCCCCAAATGCATACAGAACGAGATCCTGACAGACCAAAGTACTGAGTTTATGTCTTGCCTAATGAAAGAGTTGTGTGCTCTCCTGCAAATCAAGCACATCCGAACCTCTGTCTTCCACCTGCAGATGGATGGGCTCGTCAAGCGGTTCAATAAAATGCTCAAACAAATGCTGTGGAAGGTCATCGAGCAGGACGGGAAAAATTGGGACCAGTTACTACCCTACCTAATGTTATACTGATATACTGTCATACTGATGCTGAATTGCGTTGAATTGCGTCTCTATACTGACGCTTTGCTTGTTTGATTGCCTTGCGGAGGGAATAGCTGCACTGTTTGTATTCGGTCGTGTTTCCGGTCGCCTTGCCATGATTAAAAGCAGGAGGAAACAAGCCATGATTAAAAGCAGTAGGAAACAACATCTCCACCCCGTTGATCCTCAACACTGGGGCCCCCACAAGGGTGCGTTCTCAGCCCTCTCCTGTACTCCCTGTTCACCCATGACTGCGGGCCATGCACGCTTCCAACTCAATCATCAAGTTTGCAGACGACACTACAGTAGTAGGCCTGATTACCAACATCAACGAGACAGCCTACAGGGAGGAGGTGAGGGCCCTCGGAGTGTGGTGTCAGGAAAATAACCTCTCACTCCACATCAACAAAACAAAGGAGATGATCGTGGACTTCAGGAAACAGCAGAGGGAGCACCCCCCATCTACATCGATGGGACAGTAGTGGAGAAGGTAGAAAGTTTTAAGTTCCTCAGCGTACACGTCACGGAAAAAATAAAATGGTCCACCCACACAGACAGCATGGTGAAGAAGGCACAACAGAATTTCGCAACTCACAAACTTTTACAAATGCACATAGACATGGAATCACTGGTCACTTTAATAATGTTTATATACTGCTTTACTCATTTGATATGTATATACTGTATTCCTTTCTACTGTATTTTAGTCAATGCCACTTCGACATTGCTCGTCCTAATATTTATATATTTTCATAGTTTAACTTTTAGATTTGTGTGTATTGTTTTTGATTTGTTAGATATAACTGCACTGTTGGAGCTAGGAACACAAGCATTTCGCAACACCCGCAATAACATCTGATAAATATGTTTATATGACCGAGAAACCCCCTAACCCCATCCTACAATTCCCTTATTCTGACAGGAGTTTGTTTTCCTTATTGCCATTTCAAGCCAAATAGAAGTTCACCATGTCCTTGTTGGTTCTCAAGGGCTACACAGGTTTTGTTTTTCACCCATCCCTAACAGTCTATGGCTGTCACAGACGGTTACAAAAGAGGTGGTTAAGTTTAAAAGTCCTAGATGAAAGCATTTGTAATAGTGTGAGCATTGAAAATAGAATAGTCTCTTTCAGAGCTTGAGAATAGTCTCTCTGAGTTTTAATTCAAGCAAAAGTATACCTGGCTTGCTAAAAAGGGACCTTGACAGACTGTGAAAGGTGGACTATTTTCAGAGACAGTATGTCAAATGTCACATAAACACAAGCTTGATCTACTTTGATTAATCCCAAGAGCCAATGATTCACCTGAGAAGTAAGTACCAAATTTAGAGTATGTGAGTGATACATTTAGTTATTATTTTATAGTTTTCTCAACATTTTTATGAATTTGTTAGATAAATATTTATTTAGTCGGTTGAAAATATGTCAACTGTTGAATAACGCAATAAAAAATTATGATATTTGCAGAAAAGACATGATAAAAATCCATATCAATAGAAATGTAATGAAAAGTACTTATTGAATGAGTAATTGTTTGTGTCGATGTGTACCAGATGTTTGGGGCCGTGTACAGCACACCCGAATTGGGTAATCCTCGACAAAATCCCCATTGCATCAACTCGATGCATCGTCGCCCTCCCCCTCCCCTACTGCACTCGATGTCCCTGGTGCTGCAGAGTACCTTTAACCAGCCTGTATCGTGGTTTGGTATGGACGTCCCAAGGATCCCGAATAGCACTGAGCGAGCAACATATAGGCATAGAAGCACATTCCGGTGGTGTGTGCGGCGGGAGAGGGGAGAAAACGCTATGCCGTGGACCGCAGCAAGGCATATTGGTGATGTTACGTCGTCGCGGAAACGGCTAAACGTAATCCAGCGACAAATCAAGGAGCCAATAGTAGATCTCACTGAAAAATATTTGGCATTACTGTTGAAAAATTCATTCTGGGGACGGAACGGACATAAATAAGCAGTTCCACGTTGTAGCTACTCACATAGTGGAGGCGAACCTGGGGGAATAGCTACATAGACTATAATAATTGAGAGAAACAGGTAGGCTAACGGTAGCTATGCGTTCTCTGTATTTTTTGTTTGCATTTTTGCCCAGTATAGCAAACCAACCTTCTCTTTGTAGCTGATTTGTTTATCCTGTTCAGTGGTTCACTAGCAAGATAGTTCTTATTAAGGTAAATTAGAGACATAACGTTAAGTGTACAAGCATGTAAAGTATGATTTGCACATGTAAAATATGAGTTGCACTTATATAATCAGTTTTGTAGTGGCAAAATATTAGCAAACATTTAACTTCTTTTGAGAATAAATGCAACAACACTTTCAAGCAATGGTCCCACATTTTTTTTCGGCAGTAACGTTAAGCAATTTTCAGATCTGCTGAGCACAAACTTGAACCTTGTGTGAATTCTGTAAAACTTCCAGCGCGCGTTAACTGTGAGCGCAGAGGCTGTACCCGCTTTAATTGAGCTTTAACAGTGGCCAAGTAGGCTAATGTGGCTATTTGATCATAATGTAGGCCTAACATAAAAGAACAATGTTGAAAATGCATCCCATAACATTTTAATATGTAAATCGCTTAATATGTAAATCAATCATTCAGCCTACAGTAGCAGTCAATGTGTGGCGTTCGATGTAGGTCTACATTCCATAAGACATTTGAAGAAAAAAAAACATGCAGTGTTTAACAGTAACTTGTTTATCCACTTGTCCTTCAGGCAAGGAGGTGACTGAAAAGGATGTTTGATTCAAGAAGCCACTTTACAAAATTTAATGCATTATTATTCCAATACAATTACAGAGAATCAGACAAATTGTGCTAGCCTCAGGCTATTAGCTACTTAGCTTATTCAAGCCTGTCTCAAAATTCAACACTGCCCCTTTAAGGCAAAAGCTCTTTACTTGACTGGCTTACTAAAGATGTCTAGAAATGTACACGTGTTGTGGTCTTGAAGGAAGCAACCACTCTCCTATTAATGACTACAAATGATCTATAACTGGGCTAATAACTCACTAGCAAAGAATATGAATAAAATGTGCACACGTGGCTACATGCTGCTCTTGTTTTGATCTCAAAAACATGCACATCCTACTAAGAACCACAGTTGTAAGTTCAAAGTAAAGGGCACAGATCCATATATGGCAATGGTCTATTTGCATATAGGCCTACTGCAGATTGGTAATGCTGACCGGTCTGTGTAGAGTATGGGCTGAATCAAAAGTACATTTGCCGATGTCAAATCTGTTTTGGCACTAATTTAGCAACTAACCTGTGGCGAAAGTTTTGTAGTTGTAAAAAAATAAAATAAGCAAGCAGCAGATTTGATGTAAGTTCTCTATTTCAATTAATGGAAAAGTTGTAGGCAGATTGTTGTATTTTCTGGAACAAAAGGTTCGACGTCTATACCAGAGTGGATTCAGAAAAGGAAGAACTACACTTAATGCATTGGTTACAGTTAGTACTGAGTTGACCAAAGCTTTGGCAAGGAAGGAAGTGATATCAATGGTGTATTTTTACATTGAAAAAGCATATTATACAATGTTATGGGAAGGTCTACTGATGAAATTGAATGGAAAGGGTATTAGTGGGGGAATGTACAACTGGATTATGGATTTCTTGTTTGACTGAACCTTCCAGGTCAGGATGGGATCGGAGTTATCAAGAGAATTTGAGGTGGAAAATGGAACTCCACAGGGTAGTGCTATTAGTCCTATCTTATTCACGTGGATGATTGATGATATCTTCGGGAATATCGGACAGGGTATATACAGATGCTGGTGCCATTTGGATAAGAGGAAGAAATATTCCTTGTCTAATAGAAAATGCAAGGTGCTATTGGAGCAGTAAAATAATGGTCCTTAAGTTATCTGTGTATCTTTCCACATATTGTTTGCTAACAACCAAGAAGAGTAGTAATATGTTCGGACTCTGCGTCAGTTCCTGTAGTTTAATATCTGGGAAGTCAGAACGGGAGGATTTATGGATTTATGGTAAAAAAAATAATGCGTGGTTAAGGCTGCTGTACTGCAGCGCCAGCTGTGCCACCAGAGACTCTGGGTTCGCGCCCAGGCCCTGTCGTAACCGGCCGCGACCGGGAGGTCCGTGGGGCGACGCACAATTGGCCTCTAGCGTCGTCTGGGTAAGGGAGGGTTTGGCCGGTAGGCCAGCGACTCCTGTGGTGGGCCGGGTGCAGTGCACCAAGGCTGCCAGGTGCACAGTGTTTCCTCTGACACATTGGTGTGGCTGGCTTCCGGGTTGGAAGCGCGCTGTGTTAAGAAGCAGTGCGGCTTGTGTATCGGAGGACGCATGACTTTCAACCTTTGTCTCTCCCGAGCCCGTATGGGAGTTGCAGAGACAAGATAGTAGCTACTAAAAAACAATTGGATACCATGAAATTGGGGAGAAAAAGGGGTAAAATACAAAAAAAAGAATGATGCTGTTGGGCTTACAAATAAATGGTATTACAATTAAATTCTGTTGGATTCTGGCAAATACATTTTAAGGAAATTATATAGTAGATATAACAGCAAAAAAAACTGAAAATAATATTGTGGATATAGAGGGTAGAGGTAGAGGGGAAAATAAAACATTGATTTGGAAAAATGGGTTAGATTGCTGGCAGAGACAATGGGATAAAAGTAGTAAGGGCATTCCTATAGTACAAGGAAATCTGTACAGGATATAGTGTCATAAAATGGGAATAGAAGGGAGGAAGTTATGTTGTGCAGGATGAGATTAGGGCATATGGGATTCAATTCCTCTAAAATTGGTAGTGAAACATGGTACTGGAATGTGTAATGGCTGAATGGTAGAGGATGATCATGTATTATTATTTTGTGAAATGTATGATGTAGAAAGGGACAGGTTGTTTTATAGGGTCAGAGGTTGGATGGAATGGGGATTATGTGGTATTTTGGATGGGGATGATGGGAGTAGTGAGGTTTGTAGGGAATTATTTTAGTCAGGCGGGCATATTCTTCTGACCAATAAGGTGAGGTGTTGTCATTCTGGAACTTGCTTTCAAACATGGTGCCAGGGTTCCGGTCTGGAAGCACGTTTTCCACTGTGCTAATATGGATAAAATGTGTTAAAATTACTAAATGATATTAACAGAATTTGAAAGCTACAGAAAGGCATGGCCTCTTCTCAATCGAAATAACATGGCTGGTTAGCTAGCTATCATTAGAGTGTTCTGGCTAGCCTGTATCTAGTGGTTCTTACATTGTGTAACAGAGCAATAGGTCTAGCTATGTACTTTTCAAATGGTTGAGACTAACATTAATTTAGGAAATGATTGTTTGCTCTGTGTATATTTGGTGTGTAGTCAGTTTGTTGGCTTTGCTAGTTAGCAAGCTGAGATCTATGCTCAAGTTGGCTAACATTAGCTAGCTTGCTAGTGATGTTTTGAAGAGAAAAGGCTAGCTCCCTGTAGAATCAAGATGAGGGGATGGGAAAGATTAGATGTGTAGTTGCTTCAATTTGGCTGTTGCAGTGCCTAGACGAGACGAGAGCAAACTGCTACAGCTATTTAAAAAAAAGATTAGATACCTAGATGTCAATGTCAAACCCAAAAAATGTCTATCATTGTAATTGGCTTGCTATTTGAGCTGCATTTCCTGTAAATGTGATCTAATATTATAGCTTGAACAACATAAACTAGCTAGCTATCTCACGCAAGCAGGCTTTTCTCCTCCTTGCTGGTCTGCAGATGCAACATGATCATGTTGGGGCTGTAACATTTAATGGAAATTGCACTACAACAACAACTAGCTAGCTATGTCAGACATTTTCAGGAAAAGCAGCTCATACAGCAAGCCAATAAAATGTATATCATTGCATTTGTGCTTGGTGGTTTGAGTCTTTGAATATTTTTAGGGCCTTTGTCTGACACCGCCTGGTATAGAGCTCCTGGATGGCAGGGAGTATGGCCCCAGTGATGTACTGGGCGGACGCACTACCCTCCATAATGCTTTGCGGTCGAATGCCGAGCAGTTGCTATACCAAGAGGTGATGCAGCCAGTCAAGATGCTCTCAATGGTGCAGCTGTAGAACTTTTTGAGGATAATAGGGCCCATGCCAAATATTTTCAGCCTCCTGAGGGGGTAGGGGCATTGTCAACTGTGTTGGTGTTTAGATCATAATAGTTCCTTAGTGATGTATACACCAAGGAGCATGAAGCTCTTGACCTGCTCTACTACAGCCCTGTCAAAGTGAATGAGGGCATGTTCGGCCCTCCATTTCCTGTAGTCCATGATAAGCACCTTTTGTCTTGCCCATGCTGAGGGAGATGTTTCTGATCTGATCCCTAATAGGCTGTCATCATCGTCGGTGATCAGGCCTGCCACCGTTGTTTTGTCGCCAAACTTTAATGATGGCGTTGGAGTTGTGCATGGCCACACAGTCGTGGTAGGGAGTACAGGAGGGGACTGAGCACGCACTCCTGAGGGGCTCTTGTGTTGAGGGTCAGCGTGGCAGATGTGTTGTTGCCTACCCTCACTACCTGGGGGTGGCCGTCAGGATGTCAAGGACCCAGTTGCAGAGGGAGGAGTCCTAAGCTTAGTGAGGAGCTTGGATGGCACTATGGTGTTGAACACGGAGCTATAGTCAATGAACAGTATTCTCACGTAGGTGTTCCTTTTGTCCAGTTGGGAAAGTGTTTCTGGGATGATGGTGTTGATGTGAGCCATGACCATACTTTCAAATCATTTCATGGGTACAGATGTGAGTTCTATGGGGTGGTAGTAATTTAGACAGGTTACCTTGGCTTTCTTAGGCACAAGGACTATGGTGGTTTGCTTGAAACATGTGGGTATTCCAGAATGGGTCAGAATGCGTCCCGGTAATCCATCTGGCCCTGCAGCCTTGTGACTGTTGAACAAGTTTCGATCATAGTCCTGTTTTTACTCTTTGCCTCTTTGATGGTTCATCGGAGGGCGTAGTGGGATTTCTTATAAATGTCCGGATAGTGTCCTGCTCCTTAAAAGCGGCAGCTCTAACTTTTAACTCGGATGTTGCCTGTAATCCATGGCTTCTGGTTGGGATATGTACATATTTATTTATTTTGCTGCTTTGCACCCCTTTATTTTTTATTTCTACTTTGCACATTCTTCCATTGCAAAACTACCATTCCAGTATTTTACTCGCTATATTGTACTTACTTTGCCATCATGGCCTTTTTTGCCTTTACCTCCCTTCTCACCTCATTTGCTCACATTGTATATAGACTTGTTTATACTGCATTATTGACTGTATGTTTGTTTTTACTCCATGTGTAACTCTGTGTCGTTTTATCTGTCGAACTGCTTTGCTTTATCTTGGCCAGGTCGCAATTGTAAATGAGAACTTGTTCTCAACTTGCCTACCTGGTTAAATAAAGGTAAAATAAAAATAAAAAATAAAATAAAAATATGTTCACTATGGGGACAACGTCATCGATGCACTTATTAATGAAGCTGGTGACTGATGTGGTAGACTCCTTATTTCTGTTGGATGAATCCCAGAACATATTCCAGTCTGCGCTAGCAAAACAGTCCTATGTCTTGGCATCCGCTTCATCTGACCACTTCCGTATTGAGCATGTCACTGGTACTTCCTGTTTTGAGTTTTTGCTTGTAAGCAGGAATAAGGACGATAGAGTTATGGTCCGATTTGCCAAATGGAGGGCAGGGGAGAGCTTTGTGTTGCGTAAAGGTGATCTAGAGATTTTTCTACTCTAGTTACACAGGTGGAATGCTGCATTAAAATCTCCGGCCACCAGGTGCACTTCCTCTGGATGAGCATTTTCTTTTTCGCTTATGGCCCTATACAGCTCGTTGAGTGCTGTCTTAGTGGCAGCATTGGTTTGCGGTGGTAAATAGACAGCTAGGAAAATACAGAAACTAAATTATTAAATAGTATGGTCTACAGTTTATCATAAGGTATTCTAACTCAGGCAAGCAGGACCTTGAGACTTCCTTAATATTAGAGATTGTTCACCAGCTGTTAAGAGACCACCACCTCTTACTATTCTCTTACATTCTGTCCTGCTAATGCATAAAAAAAAACAGCTAGATTTACAGGTGAAGCTGTAAGTTTACATACACTTAGGGTGGTGTCATTAAAACTCGTTTATCAACCACTCCACAAATTTCTTATTAACAAACTAGTTTTGGCAAGTCAGTTAGAACATCTAGTTTGTGCATGACACAAGTCATTTTTCCAACAATTGTTAACAGACAGATTATTTCACTTATAATTCACTGTATCACAATTCCAGTGGGTCAGAAGTTTACATACACTAAGTTGACTGTGCCTTTAAACAGCTTGGAAAATTCCAGAAAATTATGTCATGGCTTTAGAAGCGTCTGATAGGCTAATTGACATAATTTGAGTCAATTGGAGGTGTACCTGTGGATGTATTTCAAGGCCTACATTCAAACTCAGTGCTTCTTTGCTGGACATCATGGGAAAATAAAAAGAAATCAGCTAAGATTGTAGACCTCCACAAGTCTGGTTCATCCTTGGGAGCGATTTCCAAATGCCTGAAGGTACCACGTTCATCTGTACAAACAATAGTACGCAAATATAAACACCATGGGACCACGAACCCACCATACCGCTCAGGAAGGAGACACGTTCTGTCTCCTAGAGATTAACCTACTTTGGTGCAAAAAGTGCAAATCAATCCCAGAACAACAGCAAAGGACCTTGTGAAGATGCTGGAGGAAACAAAAGTATCTATATCCACAGTAAAACGAGTCCTAACCTGATAGGCCGCTCAGCAAGGAAGAAGCCACTGCTCCAAAACCTCCATAAAAAAGCCAGACTACGGTTTGCAACTGCACATGGGGACAAAGATCGTACTATTTGGAGAAATGTCCTCTGGTCTGATGAAAGAAAAATAGAACTGTTTGGCCATAATGACCATCGTTATGTTTGGAGGAAAAAGGGAGAGGCTTTCAAGCCGAAGAACACTATCCCAACCTTGAAGCACGGGGGTGGCAACATCATGTTTGGGGGTGCTTTGCTGCAGGAGGGACTGGTGCACTTCCCAAAATAGATGGCATCATGAGGAGTGAAAATTATGTGGATATATTGAAGCAACATCTCAAGACATCAGTCAGGAAGTTAAAGCTTGGTTGCAAATGGGTCTTCCAAATGGACAATGACCCCCAAGCATACTTCCAAAGTTGTGGCAAAATGGCTTAAGGACAACAAAGTCAAGGTATTGGAGTGGCCATCACAAAGCCCTGACCTCAATCCTATAGAACATTTGTGGGCAGAACTGAAAAGTGTGTGCGAGCAAGGAGGCCTACAAAACTGACTCAGTTACACCAGCTCTGTCAGCTGAAATGGGCCAAAATTCACCCAACTTATTGTGGGAAGCTTGTGGAAGGCTACCCAAAACGTTTGACCCAAGTGAAACAATTTAAAGACAATGCTACCAAATACTAATTGAGTGTATGTAAACTTCTGACCCACTGGGAATGTGATGAAAGAAATAAAAGCTGAAATAAATAATTCTCTCTACTATTATTCTGAAATTTCACATTCTTAAATAAAGTGGTGATCCTAACTGACCTAAGACAGGGAATATTTACTAGGATTAAATGTCAGGAATTGTGAAGAACTGAGTTTAAATGTATTTGGCTAAGGTGTATGTACACTTCTGACTTCAACTGTATATTATCCATGTGCTTCTTCAGCCATGACTCAGAGAAGCATAGTATATTACAGTTCTTAATGTCCTGTTGATAGGATGGTCTCATTTGGAGCTTGTCCAGTTTAGCCTCCAGCGATTTCACATTCACCAATAGAACAGAGGGTAGAAGCAATTTTTATTATTTCGCCGCCATAGTCGCACCGGGGTGCCCACATGCCAGCCTCTTTTGCTCCTTCTACGAGTGTCTGGGATTTGGGCCTGGTCCGGGATAATCGATGTCTTTCGCCTCCGACTCATTGAAGTAGAAGTCCTCATCCAAACGGGGTTAGTGATAGTTTCTGGACATCAGAACAGCTATTTTCAGTCATAGGAAACAATGGTAGAAACTTTATTGTCAAAGAAAGTTAAGATCAGCATTTATTCTCAAAATAAGTTACATGTTTGCAAATATTTTTTGCCACTACAAAACTGATTATACAGGTACAATTCATATTTTACATGTGCAAATCATATATTCTTGAACACTTGTCTCTAATTTACCTATATAAATTATGTTCAACAGCTAGCTAGCTAGCAAGCAAGCAGTGTTGCATGCTGGCTAGCATGTCTTTCACATTTTCATCAGGAATGCCCATTTGTGTGTGTGTGTGATAGGGAGAGCTTCAGTTTAAGCACACTCAGGACAGTTTGCGAGTCAAACACTGTTTTTATTCTGCAGCAGCATGGTGAATAATGTGCAGAGAGTCGACGACACCTGGCGAACATGCACCAAAAGCAACTCAAGTGGCACGAGCAACAGCGGCGGCGAGAGTTCCAAGGAGAGCTCTCGCTCCTCGACGCCTGTGCTGGCTGCCGACCGCACGGAAAGGCTACGGGACAAGATGCGCAGGCGGACAGAGTCAGGCGACCACTGGTTTTCCCTAGAGTTCTTCCCCCCTCGTACTGCCAGTGGGGCTGTCAATCTCGTCTCTAGGTCTGTAGCTGAAACTCATTTGCTGTTGGCTTGTTCTAGCTAGTAACTCTCAACGAGGTCAGAGTTTGAAATTAGCAGCTAACTAGCTAGCAGATCTGACCCGGTTCCTTACAGCTGCACTAGGAACGGACAGGGTTCCTGTGTAGATTAAGACACAGCGACGCCAGTGTGTGAAATGGCTTGGAAAATGTACCTCAATCCAGGGATGAGAAATGCATTGTACTGCGAATTGTCCCATTATCCCAACTGTTACACCGAGAAGAATGTATAACTGATAGTTAGCTAGCAGTTGTTCAATATTCTCTGTAATAGTTGGGTTAATGGAGCAATTTTGGAGTACAACGTATTTCTCATTCCTGGATTGAGGTACGTTTTCCGAGCCATATTTTGCGCTGGCTCCACGTTGTCTTAATCTACACAGGAAGCCTGTCTGTTCGTAGTGCAGCTGGAAGCAAGTGGGTCGGATCTGCTCGCTAAACTGCTAAGTAACTACTTTTAGCAACGCTAGTGTGTAATTAGCTTGCAAAAAAAACGGAATAGTCTGCCAGAATAAAATTTAATTTTTACTTACTCTGCCGATTGTCCGTAGGATTGGTCCTTAGGCAGGAGGGAAATTGCGAAAAAAACATCTAATAGAACATATATTAAACAGACTTTCCAAACGTGGGTCTGTTGTAGACCCAATTTCTCTACACTTACATCATGAATGTGTGCCATAAAAAGCAAGGACTTGTGAGGGACCTTTATTTTTACATGAGGTAAGCAGAGAGGATTTGACCTAGCTGAGGAGCTGCTGCATGCATGTACAACAGATCCACGTTTGGAAAATCTGTTTAATTATATGTTAAATTACATGTTTTTTTAAATTCTCAAATTCACCCATGCATAAGGACCAATATTTTGAAATGGAAATGTATTGAACTTCCGGTGGACTATTCATTTTTTTTGCCAGCCAATTCCCAGCAACGCTAGGGACGTGTAAATACTAGAGTTGCTAAAAGCAGCTACTAACTAACCACATCTGCTCTCTCTCCCATTTTTCCCATTCAGATTTGATCGCATGGGCTCTGGGGGGCCCCTGTTCATAGATATTACCTGGCATCCGGCGGGGGACCCAGGTTCGGACAAGGAGACCTCCTCTATGATGATTGCCAGCACAGCGGTCAACTACTGTGGCTTGGAGAGCATCCTGCACCTGACCTGCTGCAACCAGACCAAAGAAAAGATCACTGGATACCTGAGCAAAGCCAAACACCTTGGCCTGAAGAACATCATGGCTCTAAGAGGAGGTAGGGCCACATCGAGTAGGGTGACGTTGCACATAGGCACAGGTCTAAGGGCAGTTTTCATATTTTCCTCTTAACGGTTAAGGTTAGTCTATTGTAGGAGTGTTTGTGTGTGCGCTTGGCTATTGTATTCCAATAGCCTGAGGGTCTGCCTGATATTTGAAGTGAATTCCTGTTAAAAAATGTTTGTTCATATGGCTGCTCGTGGCCATGTCATATCGCTCACAATTACAGCCTCCTGCATCGCTCTCATTGCAATTGCTTTGGTTCATATTGTGGCTTGTGGTAAAATCATATCGCTGAGTCTCAGTTTAACCCTTATTTATCCAGATTTCTCTCATTGAGAAGAAGCGTTTTTCAAGAGGGGCATGGAAACTACACTACCCGTCAAGTTTGGACACACTTCAAGTGTTTTTCTTTATTTTTATAATTTTCTACATTGTAGAATAATAGTGAAAACATCAAAATGATGAAATAACACATATGTAGTAACCAAAAAAGCATTACACAAATCAAAATATATTTGAGATTCTTCAAATTGCCACGCTTTGCCTTGATGACAGCTTTGCACACTCTTGGCATTCTCTCAACCAGATTCACCTGGAATGCTTTTCCAACAGTCTTGAAGGAGTTCTCACCTATGCTGAGCACTTGTTGGCTGCTTTTCCTTCACTTTGCGTTCTGACTCATCCCAAACCATCTCAAATGATAGGCCCCCTAAGCCCAAACCAGATGGGATGGCGTATCGCTGCAGAATGCTGTAGTGGTTTCTTTGCAGCAATTCGACCATGAAGGTCTTATTCACACAGTCTCCTCTGAACAGTTGATGTTGAGATGTGTCTGTGTACTTGAACTCTGAAGCATTTATTTGGGCTGCAATTTCTGAGTCTGGTAAGTCTAATGAACTTATCCTCTGCAGCAGAGGTAACTCTGGGTCTTCCATTCCTGCGTCGGTCCTCATGAGCGCCAGTTTCATCATCGCGCTTGATGGTTTTTGCGACTGCACTTGAAGAAACTTTCAAAGTTCTTGAAACTTTCCGCATCGACTGACATGTCTTAAAGTAATGATGGACTGCCGTTTCTCATTGCTAATTTGAGCTGTTCTCGCCATAATATGAACTTGTTCTTTGACCAAATATGGCTATCTTCTGTATACCCCCCACCTTGTCACAACACAACTGATTGGCTCAAACGCATTAAGAGGGAAAGAAATTCCACAAATGAACTTTTAAGAAGGCAAGACTGTGCAAAGCTGTCATTAAGGTAAAGGTTGGCTACTTTGAATTATCTCAAATATAAAAATATAATTAGATTTGTTTAACACTTTTTTGGTTGCTACGTGATTCCATATGTGTTATTTCATCGTCTTCAGTATTATTCTACAATGTAGAAAATAGTCCAAATAAATGAAAAACCCTTGAATGAGTAGGTGTAATAAAACTTTTGACCGGTAGTGTATACTGAGCAGAAATATAAACGCAACATGTAAAGTGTTCATCCCATGTTTTATGAGGTGAAATAAAAGATCCCAGAAATGTTCCGTTTGCACAAAAATCGTATTTTGCTCAAACTTTTTGCACAAATTAGTTTAAGTCCCTGTGAGTGAGTGTTTCTCATTTTCCAAGATAATCTATCCACCTGACAGGTTTGGCATATTTTAAGAAGCTGATTAAACAACAGTCATTACACAGGTGCACCTTGTGCGGGGGACAATAAAAGGCCAGTTTTGTCACGTCTCAAGTTTTGAGGGAGTGTGCAATTGGCAAGCTGACTGCAGAAATGTCCACCAGAGCTGTTGCCAGAGAATTTAATGTTAATTTCTCTACCATAAATGTTGTTTTAGAGAATTTGGCAGTATGTCCAACTGGCCTCACAACCGCAGACCACGTGTAACCACTCCATCCCATGACCTCCACATCCGGCTTCTTCACATGCAGGTTCGTCTGAGACCAGCCACCCGGACAGCTGATGAAACTGGGTTTGCACAACCAAAGAATTTCTATACAATCTCAGAGAAGCTTGTCGTATTCACCAGGGTCTTGACCTGACTGCAGTTCAGCATCGTAACCGACTTCAGTGGGCAAATGCTCACCTTTGATGGCCACTGGCACCCTGGAGAAGTGTGCTCTTCACGGATGAATCCCGGTTTCAACTGTACCGGGCAGATGGCAGACAGCGTGTATTGCGTTGTGTGGGCGAGCGGTTTGCTGATGTCACCGCTGTGAACAGAGTGCCCCATGGTGGCGGTGGGGTTATGGTATGGGTAGGCATAAGCTACGGACACAATTGATTTTGTCGATGGCAATTTGAATGCACAGAGATACCATGATGATGAATGATATTTAGCAGATTAAATTGCGGGTGTAGCGAAATGCTGGTGTTCCTAGCTCCAACAATGCGGTAGTATCTAACAATTCACAACAACGCACATCTAAAGTGGCATTGACTGAAATAGAGTAGAATACAGTATATACATATGAGATGAGTAAAGCAGTTTGTAAACATTATAAAAGTGGCCATTGATTCCCATGTCTATGTATATAAGGCAGCACTGGTTTCTGGTTTGGGTAGGTTTTAATAGACACCGTGGGAGCAACATCCTCTATACAGTTCCTTATAAACTCAGTCACTGTGTCTGTGTAAATGTCAATATTATTCTCTGAGGCTACCTGGAACATATCCCAGTCCGCGTGATCAAAATAATCTTAAAGCATTGATTCCAATTGGTCAAACCAGCGTTAAATAGACCTTAGCACGGGTACTTCCTGTTTGAGTTTCTGCCTATAGGAAGGGAGGAGCATCTCTAGGGTTTTTCCTAAGCAAGTACTACAGTCCATGTGTTTGATAGAACTTCGGTAGTGTTTTCTTCAAATTTGCTTTGTTAAAATCCCCAGATACAATAAATGCGGCCTCAGAATATGTGGTTTACATAAAGTCCAGTGTAGTTCCTTGAGGGCTGTCGGGAGTATCGGCTTAAGGGGGAATATACACAGCTTTAACTAACCAAAGATAATTCTCTTGGGAGGAAATGCAGTCGGAATTTGATTGAGGTATACAAGGTCGGGTGAGCAAAAGGACTTGAGTGTCTGTATGTTATCACAATCACACTATGAGTGGTTAATCATGAAACATACATCCCCGCCCTTCTTCTTCCCGGAGAGTTCTTTATTCCTGTCTGCGCAATGAACTGAGAACCCAGCTGGCTGTTACGGTCCCTGAAGTCTCTGGAAGGAGATCCTCGCCCTGAGCTCGTTCTACTTTATTGTCTAGAGACTGAACATTAGCGAGTAATATACTCTGAAGCGGTGGATGGTGTGCCCGCCTCTTGAGTGGGACTAGAAGTCCACTCCGAATACTTCTTCTCCGCTGGCCACGTCTTGGAGCAGCCTCTGGGAAACGTTACTTGCCCGGGGGGGTATGAACAAAGGATCCAATTCAGCAAAGTTGTATTTCTGGTCGTAATGCTGGTGAGTTACCACCACTCTGATATTCAAACGTTATTTCTGGCTGTATGTAATAACACAAACATTCTGGGCTAATAATGTAAAAAAAATAATGTAAGAAATAACACACAAAAAACGAAATACTGCGAAGTTGCTTAGGAGCTAGAAGCAGAGCTGCCATGTCTGTCGGCGCCCACTTACCTTAGCCATACCATAACGAGGCAAATGGTGGTCACACCAGATGGACTGGTTTCTAATCCAAAAAAATACACTTTTTTTGACCAACAGATGCATATCTGTATTCCCAGTCATGTTAAATCATAGATTAGGGCCTAATGAATTTATTTGAATGATTTCACTGAACTGTCACTTAGTAAAATCTTTCAAATTGTTGCATCTTGCGTTTTCATATTTTTAAGTGTAGCTTTCATCTTATTGTGACAAATTCCCTTTGAGCACCATGTTTTCCTGATCTCTTTATAGATCCCGTAGGGGCTGACTGGGAAGAGGAAGAAGGGGGCTTCAACTACGCCACAGACCTGGTCAAACACATTCGCTGCGAGTTTGATGACTACTTTGACATCTGTGTGGCTGGTATTATTGATGCAAAATTACTTACTTAAATTTTTATTTTAATTTTTTACACAGCTTCAGCATATTGTCATTTTATACTAATGATATCCTTTCATCAGGTTATTTGTGGAGGACTTTAAAGTAGGCTGTTGTACCTATTTATACGATGTGAGCATTTTATCTCCCGTAAAGACATTTAGTCCTTCAAGTTGTTGGTAAAATGTGACCTGTACACACACACTGCACATTAAAACTCATTTATTGTGGCAGGCTACCCTACTGGCCACCCGGAGGCAGACAGCTACGACGAGGACCTGAGACACCTGAAGGAGAAAGTGGACGCCGGGGCAGACTTCATCATCACCCAGCTCTTCTTCCGGGCCGACACCTTCCTCAAGTTTGTCAGAGATTGCAGGGCCATAGGGATCACCTGCCCCATCCTACCAGGCATCTTCCCTATCCAGGTACTAAGGCCGGGATGATACCATTATCGGGATACTCGTTAGTATTGCGGCAAGGAAACAAAACTCTAGGCGGATTTGACTTCTTTATGAGAACAGCCTTAATGTTGGAAACGAACATTATTATGTTGTTATCCAGAGTCACGTGTTTATTTTCCAAGCTGTAGCACACTTATATATATTTTTTATTAAATAGAGCAGGTTTTTAAAGGACCAAATAGTTTTCATTTTTGCCATGAAAAAATATTGCATTACTGGTATCGTCTCAGCCCTACCAGGAAGTTTGGGACATAGGCCTAAACTGGGCCATGGACTTGTGTGTGGGGTGGTGTGGTCAAAGACTACATTTGTCGAAGGTTGAAAGGGAGGCGCTGCGTACTTTGTAACACTTTCTTGGAATGGCATGTTCTAGGATGTGATGATAGCGAGCAATGTTGTAGCAAATGACCAAGTATGTTCCGTGCAAAAACAAAACATTATTCATCGGACAAGGGGACATTTTCCCATAAGGGGCAGTATATGTTTGGAGTGCCTGGTGGGCGGGGTTTGCTTAATTTGAACAGGCAAGCTCAACCAATTACAGCTAAAGTATTTGAAATTATTTTCTAAAGTATTTGTATGTTTTGTTTTGTGTTTTATCATTCCTCCTTTCCTCCAGGGCTACCAATCTCTAAGGCAGCTGGTGAAGTTGTCCAAGCTGGAAGTGCCTGAGGAGATCATGCGGGTCATCGAGCCCATTAAGGACAACGACGCAGCCATCCGCAACTACGGCATTGAGCAGACCGTGGGCATGTGCCGCGTGCTCCTGGAGAGTGGCAATGTGCCGGGCCTCCACTTCTACACGCTGAACCGCGAGGTGGCCACCATGGAGGTTCTGCGGCAGCTGGGCCTCTGGATCGAGGACCCCAGGTTGGTTGTCTAAGCCCGGACCACCCACCACACCATACCTGGGTCCAAATAGGATTGTTTTTTTCTTTCAAACACTTCAGGTTGCTTGCTTGATTTAGCTGACACAGTATTTGAAGAATAATAACATGTAAAGCTACTACCGTAATCCCGGTTCTCTGACAATATGAGTGAGATGTATCACATATGGGAATTTGTTTAGGATCGCCTACTTGAATGAGGCGAGACCCTCACCTTTTCTTAAAGGACGACTGCAGTTCCTGATTTGTTATTAAATGCTTTCAATATTTGTATATGAAATTCTACAATTTGTAATTGATTTGACGTTTTTAAGTCAATTTGGAGGAATTTTTATATTTTGTCCCATGTACATTGTGGAATTTACCGATGGTCCCTAACTAGCCCCATAGGGATTCCAAAGTCGACCCAAATTTACCACATTGCGTTTGGGTCACGTGCACCTATACTGCCAGCTGTGGGCATATGGACAGGATTGAAACAAAACCAACCTTCATTAACTTTGTGATGCAGTCATAAAACTCTGTTTTTGACGAGACAGACTTTATGCCAAGAATTATCCTATTTACACTAGTCAATTTTGACAGTATAATCAAATGTTTCTGACTCACCGACGTGACCATAAGCTGTTGTTTTTTTAGGGGCAGTTGCTCTTTAAAAGGAGCCACTCCCGCCCTCTGCTTATTCTCAAGCGTGCTTCTCTTCCTCACGCCCTTGCGAGCAGGGGAATGCGGTGATACGTCTTACTCATATTATCAGAGGACCAGGTTACGCAAGTAATCTTAAGTTCTCTTTCAAGTACTAATTTCGATGTATCACATATGGGGATATGGCCAACTCCCATATCGCAAAAAACATGCTGTCCGAAGCCAGGGTAGGCCCAACATCACCAACCCTCAGAGGTCCCGTTACTGAGAGTACACACCAAGAAGGTGCAGAAACAACCCATTGGGAAGAACCTCATAACAAAGCCAGGTGAAGCCCAATACGTGGCTTTTAAAATCTCAGTTCAATGAAATACACTATATATGCAAAAGTATGATTAAAAGGATTTGGATATTTCAGCCACACCCGTTGCTGACAGGTGTATAAAATCAAAGCATTGGCAGTAGAATGGCTTTACTGAAGAGCTCAGGGATTTTCAACGTAGCACTGTCATAGGATGCCACCTTGCCAACAAGTAAGTTGATAACATTTCTGCCCTGCTAGAGCTGCCCCGGTCAACTGTAAGTGCTGTTATTGTGAAGTGGAAACGTCAAGGAGCAACAACAGCTCAGCCGTGAAGTGGTAGCTAACACAAGCTCACAGAGCGGGTCTGCCAAGTGCTGAAGCACGTAGCGGGTAAAAAGTGCAACATTCACTACCGAGTTCCAAACTGCCTCTGGAAGCAACATCAGTACAAGAACTGTTCATCGGGAGCTTCATGAAATGTGTTCCCATTGCCGAGCAGACGCACACAAGCCTAAGATCACCATGCTCAATGCCAAGCGTCGGCTGGAGTTGTGTAAAGCTAGCCGACATTGTTCTCTGGAACAGTGGAAACATGTTCTCTGGAGTGAGGAATCACACTGCACCATCTGGCAGTCCGACGGAAGAATCTGGGTTTGGTGGATGCCAGTAGAAAGCTACCTGCTCGAATGCATAAAGCCAGCTGTAAAGTTTGGTGGAGGAGGAACAATGGGGCTGGGGCTGGGGCTGTTTTTCATGGTTTGGGCTAGGCCCCTTAGTTCCAGTGAAGGGAAATCTTAACGCTACAGAATACAATGACAATCTAGACTAATCTAGACTTGTTTCAGCATGACAATGACCCTGTGCACGAAGTGAGGACCGTACAGAAATGGTTTGTCGAGATAGGTGTGGAAGAACTTGACTGGCCTGCACATAGCCCTGACCTCAACTCTATCGAACATCTTTGGGATGAATTGGGATGACGACTGTGAGCCAGGCTTAATCGCACAAAATCAAAAAGTTGACCTGACCATCCTACCGATCCTAGACTTCGGCGATGTCATTTACAAAATAACCTCCAACACTACTCAACAAATTGGATGCAGTCTATCACAGTGCCATTCGTTTTGTCACCAAAGCCCCATATACTACCCACCACTGCGACCTGTACACTCTCGTTGGCTGGCCCTCGCTTCATACTCGTCGCCAAACCCACTGACTCCAGGTTATCTATAAGTCTCTGCTAGGTAAAGCCCCACCTTATCTCAGCTCGCTGGTCACCATAGCAGCACTATATTTCACTGGTCACCCCCAGAGCCTATTCCTCCTTTGGCCGCCTTTCCTTCCATTTCTCTGCTGCCAATGACTGGAACGAATTGCAAAAATCACTGAAGCTGGAGACTCATATCTCCCTCACTAGCTTTAAGCACCAGCTGTCAGAGCCGCTCACAGATCACTGCACCTGTACATAGCCCATCTGTAAATAGCCCATCCAACTCCCTCATCCCCATACTGTATGTATTTATTTCTTGCTCCTTTGCACTCCAGTATCTCTACTTGCACATTCATCTTCTGCACATCTACCATTCTAGTGCTTAATTGCTATATTGTATTTACTTTTCCCCCATGTCCTATTTATTGCCTTGCCTCCCTTATCCTACCTCATTTGCACACACTGTGTATAGACCTTTTCTACTGTATTATTGACTGTTTGTTTATTCCATGTGTAACTCTGTTGTTGTATGTGTTGAACTGCTTTGCTTTATCTTGGCCAGGTCGTAGTTGTAAATGAGAACTTGTTCTCAACTAGCCTATCTGGTTAAATAAATAAAATAAAGGTCATTAACCCTTCACTCGTTGGAATTGGCCTATGTGGATAGGGCTAAATGAATGTTTCTTATAGAGATATGGAATGCATGACCATGGTAGCAATTACAAGGGGAAAGTTTGGAGATTATGGGAAATTATTACACAAAATATGAGGACACAACAGTTCTTCATCTGCATTGCTTGCTGTTTGGGGTTATTGGCTAGGTTCTGTATAGCTCTTTGACATCTTTCTGATATAAAAAAGGCTTTATAAATACATTTGATTCACCTGACACGACTGAATTTAACCTCTAGTGACACCCCATCCCGTGAACGGGACCGTTGTCATCATCTGACACTAATTAGCATAACGCAACGGACATAAATCTTCCTAGAAAATCTTCCTATTCATGAAAATCACAAGTGAAATATATTGGAACACAGCTTAGCCTTTTGTTAATCACCCTGTCATCTCAGATTTTCAAAATTATGCTTTACAGCCAAAGCTAGACAAGCATTTGTGTAAGTTTATCGATAGCCTAGCATAGCATTATGCCTTGCCAGCAGCAGGCAACCTTGTCACAAATCAGAAAAGCAATCAAATTAAATAGTTTACCTTTGATGAACTTTGGATGTTTTCACTCACGAGACTCCTAGGTAGATAGCCAAAGTTCATTTTTTCCCCAAAGATTATTTTTGTAGGCGAAATAGCTCCGTTTGTTCTTCGCGTTTGGCTGAGAAATCGCGGTCACGACAACTCCGAAAAATATTCCAAATTAGCTCCATAATATCGACAGAAACATGGCAAACGTTGTTTAGAATCAATCCTCAAGGTGTTTTTCAAATATCTATTCGAGAATATATCCACCTGGACAATTGGTTTCTCAGTAGAAGCGATTGGAATAATGGCTACCTCGGGAGCATCATGTGACCTCTTGCACAATGTAGCCCCCTACGGGTATTCTTCAACATAAATGCGTAAAACTACGTCACAATGCTGGGGAATATGTAGAAAGCGTAAGCTGATTCATAGCACATTCACAGCTGAATGGGGAGTCATTGGAAAGCAGCGCTTTCAAAACCTGGGGCACTTCCGGAATGGATTTTTCTCAGGCTTTCGCCTGCAACATCAGTTCTGTTATACTCACAGACAATATCTTTACAGTTTTGGAAACGTTAGTGTTTTCTATCCAAAGCTGTCAATTATATGCATATTCTAGCATCTTGTCCTGACAAAATATCCCGTTTTAAAACGGGAACGTTTTTTTTCCAAAAATGAACATACTGCCCCTAGAGTCTCAACAGGCTAAACATTACACTGTTTATGTGTATTTTACATTTACTGTACCTTTTGCCGCATTCGTTGCTAACAAAATCTGTCGTACACGTCAATCCAGAGCATCCCAAACATGCTTAATGGGTGACATGTCTGAGTATGTAGGCCATAGAAGAACTGGGACATTTTCAGCTTTCGGGAATTGTGTACAGATCATTGTGATATGGGGCCGTGCATTATCATGCTGAAACATGAGGTGGCAGATGAATGCCACGACAATAGGCCTCTGGAGGTTGTCACAGTATCTCTGTGCATTCAAATTGCCATCGATTTAAAATGCAATTGTGTTCATTAGCCGTAGCTTATGCCTGCCCATACCATAATCCCATCACCAGCATGGGGCACTCTGTTCACAACGTTGACATCAGAAAACCGCTCACCCACACAATGTTGTACACGCTGTGTGCCATCTGCCCGGTACAGTTGAAACCGGGATTAATCCTTGAAGAGCACACTTCTCCAGCGTGCCAGTCGTCATCGAAGGTGAGCATTTGCCCACTGAAGTCGGTTACGACGCCGAGCTGCAGTCAGGACAAGAACCTGGTGAGGACAATGAGCACGCAGATGAGCTTCCCTAAGACTGTTTCTGACAATTTGTGCAGAAATTCTTTGGATGTGCAAACCCACAGTTTCATCAGCTGTCTGGGTGGCTGGTCTCAGATGATCACAGACATCTGTGCACCATTTTTTCTTGTGAGCACAGTCCCTAAATTGAGATGCTTCAAAGAGATGAGGGTTTTGTCTCAATGAAGCCCTGCCTTTCCACTGTGGTGAAAACAATGCCACTCCTTCCCCTATCAAACGTTAAACCCGAAGAGCGAGGGTAGGGCAGAGGGCCGACGGCCCTATCTTGGCCGGCCCTCCTCACCTCCCTTAGGAAGCAGCGTAAGACAGCTTTACTACAGGCTTCGCCTGGTTCAATGGCCTAGCCTGAGTCTTGGCAGGCTGCTGCGTCACTGGGGACCTCAGTCCCCCAAGGCCAGCTTGTTGCCCCCTCCCAGCTGTGATGCTGGGGCGAGATGCAGGAACCAGCGGCCGGCCACGGGGCCCTAGTCTGCGGTTCAAGCAAAAGTTGAAGGCTTTGCCTTATTTCTTGTGCATGTCACACTTCTGCTGCATGGCGGCGACAGTGGGCCCAAGCAACTCCTTGGGTGACACTGGGGCTTCCAAGATGCAGTATAAGCTCAGCCAAAGCGCCATTCCTTCTACAACCGCTAGGCTGATGGTACGATCACAGCCTTGGGAGGCACAGAGGTTCAGGTCTGTAATTCCTCCATATTGTGCATATCCAGGCTAGGGGTACACCTGGCAAGAATCTTTGGGACAGGAGTCTCTTCCCATTGTATAGGTCCCTTGACTCGCCCTGAGCCCCTGTAGGAGACGGTCACTCGATGCAGAGTCTGGCCGCAGCCCGCTTGCAGACATGAAGGATCCCAAACTCCACTAGAGAGGCAGCTCCACTGCTCTCGGGGCCGTGAGGCCTGCAGGCTTGAGAAGGGGAGAGAACAGGGTTGTCAGTCCACACCTCCTGAGCAATCTCGTGGATATCCGTGAGATTATTCTCCTCCTCTTCCTTGTTGTCCCCTAACTTGCTACATCATCAGACAGTGACGGGAGAGAGTCAAGGCTATCCGTGACCTCTCCCTAACTGGGAGAGGTTGCAGAGAGCCTACCCTAAAGGTGTCGCTGTTTGCTTGGAGGCAAGAGGGGCTATCGAGATCGAAGCATGTTTAAGCCTCTTCTTCAGACCAGCCCTCATCTGCAGTGCTTGCAGAACTCCGGGTCCTCGAGCGCCTCTTGGGGATGTCCCTTACCCAAGCAATTAGATGCATAGAGGGTGGGAATCTTTCCCTGCAATCATGGACCTACAGGCACATGAATGCGGGGGTTTGAGTGCTAGGCTCGTCCCTGGACGGGGTAGCAGTGGACATTGTGAGGAATGAGGCTTGCTAGGGGGACCGAGCAGCGTCTGTTATAGGGACAAATTGTAAACTGCGTACGAAGCTAGCTAGTTAGAAGCCTTGTGACTAATAGCTAGCAATAATGAGCTTCGTAGAACCCTATAGCCGTGAGGCTAGTTGGGCGTTAGCTAGCTAGCAGCTATCCCATGGTGAAGGGGTGGGACGTTAGCTAGCTAGCAGCTACCTCATGGTACGCCATGGCTAGCTCAGTGCTGACTGAAGGAAACCACGTGGTGGCAGAGTTAACTTTCGGATAGAGTGCTCCCGTAAACAAGGGCGCCATGAGGCTGAGCTGGTCGGTGTAGTTAACAGAACAGGTGAACGTAGGTTAAACTACACGAGAGAAGTGAGATGACAATGCTACCACGGTGCAGGTAGGGTATGCTAGTGCGGATAGCTTGCCTCTCAGTGAGCTAGCCATGTTAGCCTAACCGAGTCTCAAGCTAGCCGTGAAGCAACAGAGACTGAGAAGTAGATAAGGAATTTCGATACAAAAATAAAACCTTAGTACTCAACCTCTCGAGGGGGTCTGAAGACCTTTTGCACGGCAGCGATGTCCTTCATGGTTCACTTGTGAGCAGTTAAGCAGGAAAACGGGTATCCAGTTGATATGAGGAAAGCTAGAGTACTATTGCTCTTTGTGAGGCAGAGAAGCGAGAATAACCAGAGGGCAGAGTGGCTCCTTTTCACCTCATTCATCACTATACCGGTCTGTCTCCAACAGATACTTTTGATATTACAGTGCCTTGCGAAAGTATTCGGCCCCCTTGAACTTTGCGACCTTTTGCCACATTTCAGGCTTCAAACATAAAGATATAAAACTGTATTTTTTTGTGAAGAATCAACAACAAGTGGGACACAATCATGAAGTGGAACAACATTTATTGGATATTTCAAACTTTTTTAACAAATCAAAAACGGAAGAATTTGGCGTGCAAAATTATTCAGCCCCTTTACTTTCAGTGCAGCAAACTCTCTCCAGAAGTTCAGTGAGGATCTCTGAATGATCCAATGTTGACCTAAATGACTAATGATGATAAATACAATCCACCTGTGTGTAATCAAGTCTCCGTATAAATGCACCTGCACTGTGATAGTCTCAGAGGTCCGTTAAAAGCGCAGAGAGCATCATGAAGAACAAGGAACACACCAGGCAGGTCCGAGATACTGTTGTGAAGAAGTTTAAAGCCGGATTTGGATACAAAAAGATTTCCCAAGCTTTAAACATCCCAAGGAGCACTGTGCAAGCGATAATATTGAAATGGAAGGAGTATCAGACCACTGCAAATCTACCAAGACCTGGCCGTCCCTCTAAACTTTCAGCTCATACAAGGAGAAGACTGATCAGAGATGCAGCCAAGAGGCCCATGATCACTCTGGATGAACTGCAGAGATCTACAGCTGAGGTGGGAGACTCTGTCCATAGGACAACAATCAGTCGTATATTGCACAAATCTGGCCTTTATGGAAGAGTGGCAAGAAGAAAGCCATTTCTTAAAGATATCCATAAAAAGTGTTGTTTAAAGTTTGCCACAAGCCACCTGGGAGACACACCAAACATGTGGAAGAAGGTGCTTGAACTTTTTGGCAACAATGCAAAACGTTATGTTTGGCGTAAAAGCAACACAACACCCCATCCCCACTGTCAAACATGGTGGTGGCAGCATCATGGTTTGGGCCTGCTTTTCTTCAGCAGGGACAGGGAAGATGGTTAAAATTGATGGGAAGATGGATGGAGCCAAATACAGGACCATTCTGGAAGAAAACCTGATGGAGTCTGCAAAAGACCTGAGACTGGGACGGAGATTTGTCTTCCAACAAGACAATGATCCAAAACATAAAGCAAAATCTACAATGGAATGGTTAAAAAATAAACATATCCAGGTGTTAGAATGGCCAAGTCAAAGTCCAGACCTGAATCCAATCGAGAATCTGTGGAAAGAACTGAAAACTGCTGTTCACAAATGCTCTCCATCCAACCTCACTGAGCTCGAGCTGTTTTGCAAGGAGGAATGGGAAAAAATTTCAGTCTCTCGATGTGCAAAACTGATAGAGACATACCCCAAGTGACTTACAGCTGTAATCGCAGCAAAAGGTGGCGCTACAAAGTATTAACTTAAGGGGGCTGAATAATTTTGCACGCCCAATTTTTCAGTTTTTGATTTGTTAAAAAAGTTTGAAATATCCAATAAATGTCGTTCCACTTGATGATTGTGTCCCACTTGTTGTTGATTCTTCACAAAAATATACAGTTTTATATCTTTATGTTTGAAGCCTGAAATGTGGCAAAAGGTCGCAAAGTTCAAGGGGGCCGAATACTTTCGCAAGGCACTGTATATGTGGTACATCAAAACAAGTATTTGAAAGAGAACCAAATGGGTATACTGTGTAAGGTTTAATTGTCTATTGCACAATAATCAGATTCAATTTGATTGGTACATGCACACTCTGTCCTGGAGAGCTTAATAAAATCAAACAAACCACTTCACATGAAATGTAACTGTCTATGTATTAGAATGGAATAGCTGCTGTCGCACCCTTTTCTACTAGTATTGATGCCTTCTGGTTGTCTTCTTGGGTTGCCAGGCGTCCACTCCCCTGGGCGGTGAGTGCTCACCCCAAACGCAAAGTGGAGGACGTGCGGCCCATCTTCTGGGCCTCCAGACCCAAGAGCTACATATACAGAACACAGGACTGGGACGACTTCCCCAACGGACGATGGTGAGCAAGCCATACACTGGACAAAAGCTCTAGAGAAATCACCTTGCACCTTGGCTTGTTTGTGGTTAGACATGGTTACATTTCCAATGTGTTTGTAGCTGTCATTGGTCTAATAGTTAAGGGAATACATGATATACAGTACGTTTGTTATCTCAACCTATTCTGTGACTTTTCCATGTGAATAATTACTGTGTAATCAGTGAAAAGACAATGTTCCCAGGACTTATCAGCTTGGCTCTGTGTTATTTCAGGGGCAACTCGTCATCTCCAGCCTTTGGCGAACTCAACGATTACTACCTGTTCTACCTGAAGAGTAAATCGTCCAAGGACGCCCTGCTGAAGATGTGGGGCGAGGAGCTGACCAGTGAGCAGAGTGTCTACAAGGTTTTCACCAGCTACATTAAGGCCCAGCCCAACTGCGCCGGACACAAGGTGACGCCTGGCCCTGGACACTTCACTTCAAATATTTCAGTCAGCTTTCTTCCGTTTGGAGCTTCATGAATTCGACCTACGTGCCCATTATGACTACAACCTAAACCCTTGATTTCCGCTTTGCTCAACTGACATCAATGATCGGCTGTTATCTCCTAGGTGATGTGTCTGCCATGGAACGACGAGCCGCTGGCTCCGGAGACCAACTTAATGATGGACGAGCTCGACAAGGTGAACCGCCGGGGGGTCCTCACCATCAACTCCCAGCCCACCATCAATGGCAAGCCCTCCGACGACCCCATCGTGGGCTGGGGCCCACCGGGGGGCTACGTCTTCCAGAAGGTGAAGTTAGGCCTCCGTGGTTTGGTTTTGGGGATTACCAATTATAAGATTATATAACATGATAAAGGCTCATACATACATACTTTATAACAAGTTATAAATCATCATGCTGTACCTGCAGGCTTAAAGTAAAGTTTTACCAAAATAATTGTAGAAAGAAGGTAGGCCTACCAAAGGGAGGGGAGATTTAAACATTTGAATTTATAACACAATTTAAACACCCATAAAGTCATTCAAATTATCAAGTATTAAAATAAGGTAAAATAACTGTTTAGGAAAATGAAGGCTGTCCCCTTTTCTCTCTTGTTACGATGTTGAGAGTAGGGTGATTCACAATCTTTCCTAGAAATGAGGAAGAGTGAATAAATTAAAGGTTTCTCAAACTTAGTTATTGTATTACACGCATACTAATCATGTAATGACATGAACCTAATGCTGTGCGACGTTTGCAAATTCAACAGGCCTATCTGGAATTTTTCACCTCGAGTGAAAACGTCACCGTTCTCCTCAAAGTGCTGAAGAAGTACGAACCTCGCGTTAACTACCACATTGTCAATGTTCATGTAAGTTCATCTACATATATTAGCCTTCATTTACACCTGTATTGTGAATTAAATGGATTGTTGGATTGATCTACTGGTCGATTGTTTCCATTTACAGGGTCAGAATACGACGAACGCCCATGACATGCAACCCAACGCTGTGACGTGGGGCATCTTCCCCGGCAGGGAGATTGTCCAGCCCACGGTGGTGGATCCAGTCAGCTTCATGTACTGGAAGGTAAAGGTCAAAGGTCATCTCATTAACCTACTGGCCCCTTCCAGGAACATTACTCTCTATGCACTTGTAAGCAAGGAGGTGAAACCATCTCTCAGAAGGAATGACGGAGTGTGCTAGGGGTTGGTTCTGGAATGTTCCCTTGACTCGGATGAGTTTGTGAAATGCTTGTCATTGGTTCTCTATGAACATTTTCTGAGATTTTAGTTGAGTATGGAATTTTTAACCCTCTACATCGTCTCTCTGAGCTGGAGCGTTTGGAAAGTCACAAAAACCTCCCGTGAGGCCTTTTAAAGTAATCCTTTTCAAAGTCATTATTTTGTGTGGAATTTATAAAGCTTCCTGATAAAGTTTTATCAGAGCTGTAAAGCTAAATCGATGTCGAAACACTTGAAATTCCACCTTTCAGAAATGCGTAGAGTTAATTGTTTTCGCCTTCTTTTAATAGGACGAGGCCTTTGCCCTGTGGATTGAGCAGTGGGCCAAGCTGTATGAGGACGAGTCGCCATCACGCATGATCATCAAGTACATCCACGACAACTACTTCCTAGTCAACCTGGTGGACAACGACTTCCCATTGGACAACTGCCTGTGGCAGGTCATCGACGACATGTTTGAGCTGCTTGACAACCCCCCGGATGAGCAACCCACGGAGCAACCTGTAGAACAGCCTGCCGAGGAGTCACCCGTGGAAGATCAATCGCCAAAGTAACAGTGGGGACAGCCACTGACTGACTTTTTTACATTTTCTCCCCGGTGCTGCGATCGAGAACTTTTCACTAAAAACTAACACCACAAAGTACTTAACTGGAGTATTATACTATACAGTATATATACTGAACATATATACACTGCTCAAAAAAATAAAGGGAACACTTAAACAACACAATGTAACTCCAAGTCAATCACACTTCTGTGAAATCAAACTGTCCACTTAGGAAGCAACACTGATTGACAATAAATTTCACATGCTGTTGTGCAAATGGAATAGACAACAGGTGGAAATTATAGGCATTTAGCAAGACACCCCCAATAAAGGAGTGGTTCTGCAGGTGGTGACCACAGACCACTTCTCAGTTCCTATGCTTCCTGGCTGATGTTTTGGTCACTTTTGAATGCTGGCGGTGCTTTCACTCTAGTGGTAGCATGAGACGGAGTCTACAACCCACACAAGTGGCTCAGGTAGTGCAGCTCATTCAGGATGGAACATCAATGCGAGATGTGGCAAGAAGGTTTGCTGTGTCTGTCAGCGTAGTGTCCAGAGCATAGAGGCGCTACCAGGAGACGGGCCAGTACATCAGGAGACGTGGAGGAGGCCGTAGGAGGGCAACAACCCAGCAGCAGGACCGCTACCTCCACCTTTGTGCAAGGAGGAGCACTGCCAGAGCCCTGCAAAATGACTTCCAGCAGGCCACATATGTGTCTGCTCAAACGGTCAGAAACAGACTCCATGAGGGTGGTATGAGGGCCCGACATTTGGCATTTGCCAGAGAACACCAAGATTGGCAAATTCTCCACTGGTGCCCTGTGCTCTTCACAGATGAAAGCAGGTTCACACTGAGCACATGTGACAGACATGACAGAGTCTGGAGATGCTGTGGAGAACGTTCTGCTGCCTGCAACATCCTCCAGCATGACCGGTTTGGCGGTGGGTCAGTCATGGTGTGGGGTGGCATTTCTTTGGGGGGGCCGCACAGCCCTCCATGTGCTCGCCAGAGGTAGCCTGACTGCCATTAGGTACCGAGATGAGATCCTCAGACCCCTTGTGAGACCATATGCTGGTGCGGTTGGCCCTGGGTTCCTCCTAATGCAAGACAATGCTAGACCTCATGTGGCTGGAGTGTGTCAGCAGTTCCTGCAAGAGGAAGGCATTGATGCTATGGACTGGCCCGCCCGTTCCCCAGACCTGAATCCAATTGAGCACATCTGGGACATCATGTCTCGCTCCATCCACCAACGCCACGTTGCACCACAGACTGCCCAGGAGTTGGTGGATGCTTTAGGCCAGGTCTGGGAGGAGATCCCTCAGGAGACCATCCGCCACCTCATCAGGATCATGCCCAGGCATTGTAGGGAGGTCATACAGGCACCTGGAGGCCACACACACTATTGAGCCTCATTTTGACTTGTTTTAAGGACATTACATCAAAGTTGGATCAGCCTGTAGTGTGGTTTTCCACTTTAATTTTGAGTGTGACTCCAAATCCAGACCTCCATGGGTTGATAAATTTAATAAGAATATTTCATTCATTCAGATCTAGGATGTGTTATTTTAGTGTTCCCTTTATTTTTTTGAGCAGTGTATATATAAACGCTACATGCAACATTTTAATTGATTTTACTGTTACAGTTCATGAGGAAATCAAATCAAAATCTAATGTATTTATATAGCCCTTTGTACATCAGCTGATATCTCAAAGTGCTGTACAGAAACCCAGCCTAAAACCCCAAACAACAAGCAATGCATGTATTGAAGCACTTTGGCTAGGAAAACCTCCCTAGAAAGGCCAAAACCTAGGAAGAAACCTAGAGAGGAACCAGGCTATGAGGGGTGGCCAGTCCTCTTCTGGCTGTGCCGGGTGGAGATTATAACAGAACATTGCCAAGATGTTCAAATGTTCATAAATGACCAGCATGGTCAAATAATAGGTTTGGGACAGGTAGCACGTCCGGTGAACAGCCGCAGGCAGAACAGTTGAAACTGGAGCAGCAGCACGGCCATGTAGACTGGGGACAGAGAGAGAAAAAGAAAGAGAGAATTAGAGAGAGCATACTTAAAGAGCATACTTAAATTCACACAGGACACCGGATAAGACAGGAGAAGTACTCCAGATATAACAAACTGTCCCTAGCCCCCCGACACATAAACTACTGCAGCATAAATCCTGAGGCTGAGACAGGAGGGGTCAGGAGACACTGTGGCCCCATCCGATGATACCCTCAGACAGGGCCAAACAGGAAGGATATAACCCCGCCCACTTTGCCAAAGCACAGCCCCCACACCACTAGAGGGATATCTTCAACCACCAACTTACCATCCTGAGACGAGGCCGAGTATAGCCCACAAAGATCTCCGCCACAGCACAACCCAAGGGGGAGCGCCAACCCAGGAAATCAGTCAATTGAAATAAATTAATTAGGGCCTAATAAAAAATTATAATATATGGATTTCACATGACTGGGAATACAGATATTCATCTGTTGGTCACAGATACCTTTAAAAAAAAAATGGGCCTCAGGATCTCCTCATGGTATTTTTAGTGCATTCAAATTGCCATCGATAAAATGCATTAGTATTTGTTGTCCATAGCTTATGCCTGCCCATACCATAACCCCACCGCCACCATGGGGCACTCTGTTCACAACGTTGACAGTAGCAACCCGCTTGCCCACACGATGCCATACACGTGGTCTGCGGTTGTGAGGCCGGTTGGACGCACTGCCAAATTTGATGAAACGTTGGAGGCTGCTTATGGTAGAGAAATAAACATTCCATTATCTGGCAACGGCTCTGGTGGAGATTCCTGCCGTCAGCATGCCAACTGCATGTCTCTCAAAACATGAGACATCTGTGGCATTATGTTGTATGACAAAACTGTACATTTTAGAGTGGCCTTTTATTGTCCCCAGTACGTAGGTGCACCTGTGTAATGATCATGCTATTTCATCAGCTTCTTGATATGCCACATCTGCCAGGTGAATGTATTCTCTTGGCAAAGGAGAAATGCTCACTAACGGGAATGTAAACAGATTTGTGCCAAACATTTGAGAGAAATAAGCTCTGTGCATATGGAACATTTCTGGGATCTTTTATTTCAGCTCATGAAACATGGGACTAACACTTTACATGTTGCGTTTATTTTTGTTCAGTGTACTTCAAAATTCGTTTTTAAACCGTTTTGAGAATATGGATTTCATTTGAGCGTGAAATGGCGAGGGAAATGTGCCATGAAAGGAACTAAATTAGTCCAACACCAAATGTTTATCTTGTGTAATATACAATATGACTAGCAAACTGAGCTGCGATCTGGATGATCAATCTTCATCGAGAGGCACTTCACTGAATGAATATTATGATTAATGACACAGGGAAACATGTTGGACTTTATAAACCTTTTAATTCTGTGTTTGGTGTATTCATATAAACATGTATGTACTTAAGGGTGAAAACAGTGGTACAGTATAGGAAGCTGTTTACATTGTGCTAAATTTTATTTTATCTTTATTTAACTAGGCAAGTCAGTTAACAACAAATTCTTATTTTCAATGACTGCCTAGGAACAGTGCCTTGTTCAGTGGCAGAACGAGAGATTTTTACCTTGGGGATTCGATCTAGCAACCTTTCTGTTACTAGTCCAATGCTCTAACCACGTTACCTGCCGCCCCAATTGAAATAAATTAATAATATTATAATATATGGATTTCACATGACTGGGAATACAGATATTCATCTGTTGGTCACAGATGCCTTTAAAAAAAAAATGGGCCTCAGGATCTCCTCATGGTATTTTCATGCATTCAAATTGCCATCGATAAAATGCATTTGTATACGTTGTCCATAGCTTATACCTGCCCATACCATAACCCCACCGCTACCATGGGGCACTCTGTTCACAACTTTGACAGTAGCAATGAGAGAGGAGATGTGTAGACTATAGAATTGCATAACCAAAGTTTAAATTGAGCAATACAGGGACTTTCTCCTGAATCTTCAGGGTTACCAGAACACATGAGCAATGACGGACTTGTGATTACAATTGTAACAGTACTGAGCTGCTACTGACTGTTTTGGAAATTTCCTGCGAGGCCTTAACTAACAAGAATTAAGCAGTGATTTCACACTGCTTTATTTTTCAGCTTTTTTTTGTTCATATTTATTTGTTGTGCAACGTGATTTATTAAGATCAATAAAAAAAACTCTTCATGTTGCAATGGTGAACTGTGGCCTGATGTGTACATGGTTGTCTACATGGCGATACCATTTGCATGATGACAGTCAGTACAAAGGCTATGAGACCTCGTCACCCGCTGTCACATATTTGGGATTTCCCCTCAGAACATAGAAGTCTGTGATTTGTCAGAAATTGGGTGAAGTATCATTCATTTCCCCTGTGGCCAGTGCGAAGTCAGATGATATCCCACTACCAAGCTGGAATGTTTTCTTATCTTTCGCAGCTGCTGACCTATAGCCTACATAAAACCCAGCGCACTTGGCTGCAGTCCAAACATAACCTCATGTTCAAACATGTACCTATATGAGGTTAACCTACTGTAGCGCTGCCATTGGTTGATGCCAACAAACCCTGTTTGTCATGGTGGTACGGGTTCAAAATATTGCCCACTGTGGTCACCTTGACCCTCTCCTGCCAACATGAGTCATCACCAGAGTCCACACACTAAAAATAACAGCATTGAAGCGTACTTGGCAGAACTCTTCTATAAAGAGACTGACATGGCCAACTGTTCTGGGGGGTTTGAGAAAGAACAAGCCAGTGATCTCCTAAGAGTTGCTCTGAATTTCATCAGTCAATCTAATCGAGGATGCCTTCATGCAGGGCCACATGCTTGAACCACATTGAAACCTGAGCCAAGTCCCATCAAATGGCAAACCCAGACTATTTGCATTGCCCTCCCCTATTTTATGCTGCTGCTACTCTGTTATCTATGCAGTCACTTTCATAACTACCTACATAACTCGACCATCCTCAGTGAAATTTCATAAAAATAGTGAAACATTAAAGTTACCCTTTTTAGATAAAACAATATTAAATATTCATGTCACCAAATAATTGATTAAATAACTGTTTTGCAATGAAGGTCTACAGTAACTTCAACAACGGCTTGCTTCCGTCCTCTGGTTACAAACCCTAGGAGGCTCTTAGGCCTCACTCCCTTCCATAGACACAGTTTGTTTTGAACTAATTAAACATTTATTTGTTCAAATTACAGGAGATTGTGGAAGTATATTATAAATACTTTTCTTGGTTTTCTAACTTCATTTTTGTGTCCAGTTAGTGCAATGTACTTCAGTGTGCAGTTTTCTGCACCAGAATGGTTGTAACGGTTTTCTTCTGTTGAAGGAGAGGAGGACCAAAATGCAGCGTGGTTAGTGTTCAACATCTTTAATATAGACGATCAACGAGACCACTACAAAATACAAAACAATAAATGTGAAAACCGAAACAGTCCTAGCTGGTGCAATGACACAGACAGAAGACCACCATCCACAAACCCCCAACACAAAACAAGCTACCTAAATATGGTTCCCAATCAGAGACAATGACTAACACCTGCCTCTGATTGAGAACCATATCAGGCCATACATAGAAACGGACAAACTAGACACACAACATAGAATGCCCACCCAGCTCACGTCCTGACCAACACTAAAACACAACAGAACTATGGTCAGAACGTGACAATGGTAGTCTGGCCAATGCTGCTGAAAAAGGTTTTTGAAGAACCACTTTCACTATCTGGGGTACACGGAGAAAGTGCGAATTAAAAGCGAGGGTCGACTTCTGTCTGAGGTCAGTTTCATGAAGAAGGATGAAAAGGTGAGGGCGTTCAATACCAACTGGTATCGAAAGTATAGTTGGTTAACAGGGAGCCTTTCACCAAGTTGCCTGTATTGCTGGCCTTGCCTGCGTTTTTGGGCATGCAAGAATTTGCTTTTAGAGGACACGACGAGATGGACATTTCCGCCGACGGGCAACTACAAGGACCTTGCAGAGGTAATTGCACGTTACGATGCTTTACCTGCTTAACGTATCAAACTTTCGACTGTCTTTTCTGGTATGGTCGAAAACAATTCCGACTGATTTGACAGCTTCCATCGCATTGTCCATTAAAAAATGAGAGTTTGATGCGGCGCATTTATTTTCGCGTGCGCTCAAGTAAGCCTTCCACTTTCCTCCGGTATTTATTTAGCGAAGACTAATAACACACAATCACTCCGGACAGACACAAGCAAAAAGTCATGATCTAAATATTGCTGCAGCCTAGTCTACACCTAAACATTAGAGATCTGGCATGCTGTATGGGACGAAAACGAGGACATTTTCCTGTCTGATCATATGAGCAGCTGCAAACAGCCTATGCGCCCTGTCCATCTGGTCAGGATAAACTAATTGGTAACATTATGTATTTATAGTCCATTTGTGTGTCAGCAGAAAATATGAATGTAATCAAATTTAGTTTATATTCAAAATTGTGCTGGCTAGGCTGCCTATACGTTTTCAATCCATAATGATTAACTGGAATTAATGAATCAACATAATAGTGATGACGGATGTGAGTAAATGTTTTGTAAGGCCTACAGCTGCATAGGCCTGGACGATGCAAACATGCATAAAGCAAGCGCAGTCCTGTGGGTTCTATTGTCTCAGTTGTTGTCTATGTCAGGGCAGAGGAAATCTCCCTCCTAATCTAGTCTAAATATAATTTATATGAACAAATATAAGGTAGCTGCAGTTTGACAGGGTTTTCACCCCCCAGGGCCAGGAGTTCTTTTCAGGAGTAAAAAAGAGTCATGTGACCTGATTAGGAAAAACAGCCCATACAGTATATAAAACCTTTTTACAACTGATTAATCACTACCATACCTTAAGGTCCAGAGTTTTCCTAGTTAGGGGTTAACATATAAGGAAAAACTCCAGGCCCCAGGGGGTACAAATTGCCCCACCACTCTGGGACCTATGGTGGCGCCAGTCTGCTTGCAGCTATCGTCAGGTATGTGGATGATCAGGGCTTTAATTCAGGAACGTTTCTTGGTATACTTTGATGTGTCAAGTGGGCGAGATGTGCAATCTGTGTTTGACTTAATGAACTTTGAGATGTTTAAGTTCATAGTGAAACTCGTCCAAACCTATGATTGTGCAGCTGTAATGGAATGTATCTGCTATTTGTATTTACAGCTAAGTCCCCTCCTGTTCCCTGATTTAAGAGGTAATGACTACTCTTCTCCACTTCCTTTGTCAACTTTCTCCTGACATGAACTGAAGCCACGTCTCATGTGCCTGCTCATCCATTGGCACATTGAATGTTCCCCTCCAATTACTGTGAGTACCCCTATTAATTTTCTCTTTACTGTGTGATTTTACTCCTTGCTTGGACTAACACATTCTTAGCTCTCTCATTCCCATTCCCCATAATATTGTACTAAAAATGTATTTTATTAAATTCTTTAGGTTAAAATAATTAGTCTTTGACGATTTTTGAAACACACTCATCTCTGTGCATTCCGCGCCTATACCGTGGGTCTCCCATCCTCCTCACATTTTCAAGGCACCAGCCTCCACTGCTACATGTACATATTACCTCAATTACCTCGACTAACATTGACTCTGTACCGGTACCCCCTGTATATAGCCTCGCTATTGTTATTTTACTGCTGTTCTTTAATTATTTGTTACTTTTATTTGATGTATTTATTTATGATATTTATCTTAACTGCATTGTTGGTTAAGGGCTTGTAAGTAAACATTTCACCTGTTGTATGCATGTGACAAAAACAATTTGATTTGATATGGTAAGCCCCTTAGCCCCAGGGTAGTAGGAGACCAGAGGAACATGATAGTGGAGAGGGGAACCCTTTGGCTTAATTAAGCCTGAACTGTGATCCATGTGTCTCCGGTTACATGGATTACATATCAAATGCCATAGACCTAGACACACACCTGCACCTCTAATGAATGTATCATGTACTCCACTGGAAGGTGGCATGTTAGCCTACAGAGAGCCTGTTCCAGTTCCACCTTCTTTCATAACTCACTGAAACCCATTAAAAATGGAAATACTATAGTCTGGAGTTGCATAGATTATGAGTGTCAGTTGGTGACATTTACCATGTTCAATGTTAAGTGTTCAGAATGAGTAGTCCAGACCTACTCTTATCATATAGATGTTTTATTCGATTCTTGTTTTGTTTATTCGATTCTTGTTTCAAGCACTTTGAGATCCTTGTAATGAAAAGCACTATAGAAGTTGAATAAAGTATTATTATTATCTAAAAATGGTTGGCTGGTATTATGCCCTCACCTGTCTGAGCAGTCGGTTGTCAATGCCCTCAACTGCTATTATACTTATGCTGACCCTGACTTGGGTTGTGACCCTCTACGGTATTTCAGGGTTTTTATTTCCTGTTCCTCTTCACCACCACAGATTAAGCACACACCATCATCTTGACTTGGTGGAATAGTAACTGTGGTAATCCGAATTATTTGTGATTATTTCAGACATTCGTGTTCCTGTCGACAATAAAAAGTCCTCAGAAATATGTGCGTCTTCTCTCTTCAGACGACGATAACACTCTGACCTGAGCGGGCAGGTGCAGTGTCCAGATGCACATTCTAGAGCTCTGATTGGTTGGGAATGGCAGGGCTATGATGCTTGAGGGACCACTAAGGTAGGCTGAGCAGCCAAACTAACAGGACATAAGGGATACTGAAGGTACTGTGAGGGAACATTAGGTAGAGATGAGGGGAGCAGCACAGGCTTCATTATTATATTTTGTGGTCTATACTACCCTATAGGTAGCCATAACTGTGTAGAAAACTCCTTTTGAGGGGAACTTTTTCATTGTTGCATGTTGCTTTTATTTTTGTTCAGTTCATAAAAAAAAGCTTTTTTAGAAATCTAATTGTGTTTGTAGTCAATTTGATTGTTGCTTTCATACCCCTTGACTTATTCCACATTTTGTTGTTACAGCCAGTATTCAAAATGGATTAAATGTATATTTTTCTCACCCATCTACACACAATACCCCATAATGACAAAGTCAAAACATGTTTTTAGACATTTTAAAAAATGTGAAAATTTAATACAGAAATCTCATTTACATAAGTATTCACACCCCTGAGTCAATACATGTTAGAATCACCTTTGGCAGCGATTACAGCTATGAGTCTTTCTGGGTAAGTTTCTAAGTGTTTTGCACACCTGGATTGTACAATACTTACACAATTTTTTTTATTCTTCAAGCTCTGTCAAGTTTGTTTCAAGTCTTGCCATAGACTTTCAAGACAATTTAAGACCAAACTGTAACTAGACCACTCAGGAAGTAATCTTAGTAAGCAACTCTAGTATTATTGTTATTATTACTTGGCCTCTTGCGTTTGGAGTTTGTCTCCCAGTGTCTTTAGGAAAGCAGACTTTACTAGGTTTTCCTCTAGGATTTTGCCTGTGCTTAGCTCTTGTTTATTTTTTAACCCCCTTGCCGATGACAAGAATACCCATAACATGATGCAGCCACCACAATGTTAGAACATATGAAGAATGGTACTCAGTGAGGTGTTGTGGAGGAGGACAACAACGAGATGCAACAATTAAAGTTTTTTCTGTCAATGAAGTTTGGCTTCTGAGGTGATGTGATTGGTGTGAAGCCAAATCTGAACTGGCTTCCCTTCCCTTGACTTTTTTTTTCTTTTTCTGGTGCACCAACTATATGGGCTACACAGAGGGGCGCTGTTTCATTTGCTCTGTTGAGGCCACTGTTGAGGCTTGCCATAACAAATGGGTTGAATACTTATTGACTCAAGACATTTCAGCTTTTCATTTTTAATTAATTTGTAAAAATGTATGAAAACATAATACCACTTCCACATTATGGGGTATTGCCAGTGAAAAAAAAATCACAATTGGATCTATTTAAAATTCAAGCAGTCAAGGGGTGTGAATACTTTCTAAAGGCTCAATTTGATTTATTTTGACATTTTTTTACTTAAGTTTATGCATTTTGAGATGATTCTTGTCTAGTAAATTGAACTTGTGGTCTTTTTCAATTTTTTATTTTACCTTTTATTTAACCAGGCAAGTCAGTTAAGAACACATCCTTATTTTCAATGACGGCCTGGGAACAGTGGGTTAACTGCCTGTTCAGGGGCAGAACGACAGATTTGTACCTTGTCAGCTCAGGGGTTTGAACTCGCAACCTTCCGGTTACTAGTCCAACGCTCTAACCACTAGGCTACGCTGCCGCCCCAATCCAATCCTCAAGTTGCAGGTGGACAAACAAAAACCCACAAATTCTGACAAACTCCAAGCATTGATGATGCAAGAATGGGCTGCCATTCCAGGATGTGGCCCAGAAGTTAATTAACTGCATGCCAAGGCGGATTGCAGAGGTCTTATATTGACTCTGCATCAACTTTTATTTGTCAATAAAAGCCTTTGACACTTATGAAATGCTTGTAATTATAGTTCACTATTCCATAGTAACATCTGACAAATATCTGAAGACACTGAGGCAGCAGACTTTGAAAATTAATATTTGTGTCACTCAACTTTTGGTCACGACTATACACATATAAACAATAGCCTAAATGTAGGATATTCTGGTGGGAGGCAATGAGGAGACTCCAGATCTTTCCCCCACGTGTTTCCATAGCAACGTCATTCTTTTTGTCTAGTTTGATTGACCACTACCGCATCTATCAGGAGCACAGGATGCTTATAGGTCATAATAGAGAGCAATAGTAGAGGCGTCTTTTTGTAGGCACTATCTCCTCAATGGCTCGTTGGCCAAAGCCTAAGGGGAAATGAAAGTTGTTTATTTTATAAATGCTAAAAAAAACTAGATAGTGGCTTAGATCTTATATGATTTGTTTCATGAAATCATCTTCATCAGCTAACATCACTGTGAATTGAAGCATTTATGTCATTAAAACCAGCCCATAAAGCACACGAAGGCTTCAAAATTAAAAAGTGTCATGTTAACTGACATATCTCAGAACAAAACGTAACTCCTGAGCCTGTGTTAACCTCAGATCTTATTTTCAGTGTTTATCCCAATTATTTTCCCACATAGGAATGTCTGAAAAAAACAGTGATAACTCATAATAATAATACATACTGGAGCGCTATGTAATGTCATAGTCAAGTTCCAGTAGTCCAATTCCATAGGACCTTTCACATTGGTTGAGGTTGTTGTTTAAGACTCTCCCTAGAAATCAAAACAGACAAGGCCTTGCAAATCCTGCTCTTATCTTGTAAGTATTCTCATCAATTTTCAATTTATTGCCACACCCATTCAGAAGTGATAAAGTGGGCAGAGAATGATATCTCCCTACAAAACTCCCGTGGCCTACTAGTTGTCTTTGTGTAGGCCAAACCTTCTATCTGAATGGACTGCTGACTAACTGGCTGGAGAAGAAAATGAGGGAGGCCGACCAGCTCCAAGAGGTGTGTTAGGAGGGTCGATGAGATCAAGAAGATCCAAATCCTGAGGACCGGCAGCGTCCAGTGCTTGTAAGTTAGTCATAATTGTGGTCAATGCTGTCAATCAATTGTTTTTAAGTATAGATTCATAAATGTGTCTATGACAAGGCATGATGTTTGAACTAGAACATGTGTTCAACTGGGTGAACCGAGGATAGGTCATTTAAACAGACAGGTATCTGTTTGTGTTCTCCTCCCCACAGAGCCCAGCATGCTGGCGAGAGAACAGCCCTGAGTATACGGTTAGAGACTGGCTTAATGAAATCTCCATGACGGGCCGCTCTTCTCTTACGACCTTGGCTGGCCAAACCACCGCCTCTCACAGCCGGCGCTCCACCAGTTGTGGAGTACTTGCCTTACCGGTACCCCCACCTGGCTCCCATTACCACCTGGAGTCTTACGACAGAGGATGACGCCAAGTCTCCCAGCCCTGACTGGCCTCTCCGGTTGCCCTGTGATCCCCGGTGTCCCATGAATGGCGATGACCAAACCATTGCCATGGTCCATTTCTCTGCTGATGATGATGGATCTCTGGCCTCTCCCAGCCCTGTAGAGTACTTCAGCCTGGCTCCCACCACTGATGCCAACCTGAGAGAATTAGCCAGGAAGCTCATTCAGGCCCAGGGACAGGAAGTGGTGGTTGTGCAGGAGAATGAAATTATGGGAAGGGGAAAGTAGTCAACCAACAGAGTTAGAAGGAACAGTAGTCATCACTTTGGCTCTAAAACTTCAGGTGATTAATTTTAGAGAGGTGTAGTCATTTAAAGCTTGTATTTTAATCTCTTGTTGACTTAATTCAGGAAGGGAAAGGCAAGAAAAAGAAGCAAAGGCAGGTAAAAAGCTAGTAAAGGGAGTGGAAAATAACAGCCAGAAAGAGAAATAGGCTCCTCAGAAAAAGGCAAAAAGAGTCTGGGGACATGGTGAGAGACAGCAGTGTGGTCCAGAGAATAGGTTTATACTGTCCTGTAGTTCTAGTGTATGTTTTCACCCTTCAAGTGATTCTTTTGTTTTTAACACAACCATGTTTACAAGTCATGTTCTTATTCAAACGTAATCATAACTCTAACTACAGGTTTATTCAGTGGCTGCTGCCTAAACCAATGAAAACCTACCATACTCACCTTCCTACATACCCACCCCCACCTAACCATTCATCCATTTATTTACTTACCCACCTACCAACCAACCTATCTACTTTATTCTGTTTTGTCTGCTTATTTGGGACATATTGTGATTGTTTCATATTCTGATTACAATTTCAAAGTTATCATATTAAGACAGTCACAGTTCAATTGGGAATCACAAAAACAAAAGTCTACACAGAATGGAATTTATTGTGAAAGAATTTCAAATTACTGGAGTTAAATTAGTTCTAATAGTGGCACTCACGCACAGTGTGCTGCTTTCCAGGATTAATAGTGTGAAATATGAACAGTGTATCTATTATGTCTCAAAGCTGTTCTTAGTAGTTTCCCCACACTAGTTTCCACTTCTAAGAGCATTCAAAGGAGGTAAAAGCCAACATCTATGAGAATGGTTGGCACATGTTTTCAAAACAATACATTTAAAATGTGAGCAATGACTTGCCAGATGACATTGACCCAAGAAACCAAAAAGTGAACCTCTATTTTGAAATATGAAGTGCTGTACTGGTAGTATGGTGAAAAGCCACACACTACTCGTTATCTCCCCTACCATATAGGGGGGGGAGAGGTCAAGGGTTGACGGAGCAGAGGACAGCTACTTCTCCCTATACCGTAGGTCACGTGTCGGTCGCTGTGGAGCGAAGAGCATGCTTCTGCCGCCACATGTTGAACACCTACAGTAGGGAAACACAGAAACAAACTCTAGCTGTTGTAGCGGGGCACTGCCACTGACCTGCTTCAACCACAGTGAGGTTTGATATGCAGTAGCTGATGGTTCAACCAGGTACAATCAGAGCCTGTCACAACTCTGCAAATAGAAGACTCTAGGTAGAACGACAGGAGAACCAAAGAACTCTATACATATAGAGATTTTAGTTGCCATAAAAAATGTCTATGTTGTAATAACTATTAAAGCATGATGTTAGATGGTTCCTCACCCTGGAAGTAGTCTATGGGCCAGGAGAAACTGTAATCCATTGTTGTTTTCTTTAAACAGCCACCACAAGCGATGGGGAATGTTTTTTAAATTTTTTATGGCCAACTGAATATGGAGTTGATTTGAAGTAACTTCAAGTGATTTGGACATAGTGAACTACTCCTTTAACAGGAAACAAATTGACCTTTGGTAAAGTTATAGGCTAACCAGAGATTTTAAATAATGCTGACTTCGGTACAACTATAGAATAAGAATGGCTAATAATAACTAGTCCTCTATACAAAAATACATGGGAACTTGCTCTGTCTCACCTGCGCAATGAGGGCTTGGTCCAGTTGCGCGGCAAAGGTCTCAGACACCCGGGTTCTGATGTGTCTCTTCCTCCATGTCAGCCACGCCCACTGCTGCAGTCGGTCAGTGTGCTGCAGAGAGGAGTGGTCACACAAACAAAGGAAACTGAATTACTATGCCTTACACACAGGTAGTAATATGCACTATAAAATATGCAGTAAGCATTCATGACAACTTTAAATGCATAAATAGTAACCATTAAGTTAAGCAAATACATTATAAAACAGATGGCTCATTTAAAAAGTGTCACTGTAACCTAAGGTGAATCCTAATAAGTCCACTTCTACAAGTGTCCCAACGAGCGGGACAGCACTTTGCTTTCTTACCAGGGTCTTGAGTAGGAGTGCAGCAGCGGTCTGGTCTCTCCAGCTGACCCACAACACCTGGGTGAGTCTCCTCCGAGCTCTTTTCAGCAGCACACCTAAACGCCACCGCCGTAGACACTCCCTTTGGAAGTGAGAGAGGTATTATAAAAGGTTTGATTATACTGATTTAATAAACATTAATTTACCTTGCTTACACCAACTACTTTTGTATACAGACTAAAAGTAACATTTGTCTCCGTTCAGATACATATACATACAGCCAGCCATGAGACGTACCTCAGTCTAGCCTCCAACTGATTCTTCCTTTCAATGTGTCTGATGCCAATTCTGTTCACCCAACAGGCAAAGTACTTCTGTGAGAGGTGTAGAGATCGTCTTTTACGCAACTGGACCTGATGCAGGTGGAAAACAAAGACAAATAGGACATTACCTACTTACCTGCTACACATCATAAGGGTGACAGCAGGTCAGAAATAGGACTATTGATATTATATGCATCTCTGTGCAGTAGCTAACCATGCAATGACAGAAGGGCTCAATCACTGGTGTCACTTTAATTTAGAGGACAGGCTCATAGGAATGGCTGGAATGGAATGAATGAAACCTTATCAAACGCATGGTATACTGTCCTTCATCAGCTTCCTCTGGACTTAACCCAATAATGACTGGTCTAATGAAAGAATCCAAATCACGTTATCAACTCCATTATGATTCTTCCCAAAGGATACCTCTTGGTGCCAGGTGTGGAGTGATGATCTCAGCAGACGACTCCTCTGCCTGGATTTTGTTCTCTGGACCAGGTCACTTAAGAGATTATGGGACACGGTGCGCCTCCTCCAGACACTGAAAGCTGATTGGGTCTGGTGGGTGCGTAGCCGTGACTCCGCCTTCTGAAAAGTTGACAGGCTCTCCGTCACTACCCTTCGCCAGACCCGAAAAGACCTATACGGGACAAAAAAAGACAGCAACGAGATTACCAATTGGGAAGTAAAGGTCTTGACATGCCCACAATCAAAGAATCCAGGGGCAAGCAATGTGATGTATTACAACTTCAACTGTAATGGGGCTAAAAAGTTACAGATGACATGCACTGTATGTGAAGCCTACCTGAAGAGAATGATATTTGGCCACTTGGAGGACAATGGAAGCAGATTCAATAAATACTTAAAGAGGGGACTAGCGTGGTACTACATGTTATATAAATCTGTCAGTCTGTGACGTGGCACGCAACCATTGCTTGATACATGCAACATCTGAGCAGGGGAAAGCGAACTCTGAAATCTGATACCACTTGAAGCTGGGATGTCCCGCCTACACTACCATTTAATTCAATCTTCCGACTGTCCAACTCCTGGCTGAATGCTACATCACAGCCACTGACAAAGCACACGCCTTCAAACCATTTGGGCTTTCACACTAAATTGTTTTGGAGCCGGTTCGTTTGGACTGGTGTGAACACTATCCGCATTAGGGAGCGCACTAAACAATGCACCACGGTTCAATGAAAATGGTATGAACACAGCAGCGACCAAACAGAGGAAAATAACCAGAGGTATGCAGTAGGCCTATTATTGGTTGTTTGACTGCGAGCATTTGATGAAATGCAGGCAGTAGTCTACCATAACTTTATCTCTGAAACATTCAGTGAGTAGCAGCGCATTTATTAGCACATTGATGCAGATTAGGTGAGATGTGGGCAATAACCCAGAGGTGTGGGCACGCGTCACATTACTTGGACTCAAGTCGGACTCCAGCCACAAATTTGATAGAAAATAACTTCAGACTTGACTTGGACCCTTGGGACTCGACTTTGACTTTGAGACTGACTTGAAATTCTGGCCCGGTTTTGTCACTCATTTTGTGGCACAGAGTCTCCATGGATTACTCTCCATGCAGCATACCTTTGGTTATTTGATCTGGTCACTAACATAGGCCTATGGCATAGCACCAATTTATAAAAAATAAAGTCTCATCTGTGCTTCAGAACCCAAAAATTTTACATTTCACTGTTGACCAATAACCAGTCATCAGCATTGTTGCGCAAAGGAGATCTTGCTTACAAGCAAAAACTCAAACAGGTAGTAGCTCAATACGGAAGTTTTCCGATGAAGCGGATGCTTGGCTACAGGACTGTTTTGCTAGCACAGACTGAAATATGTTCCGGGATTCATCTGATAACTTTGAGGAGTTTATTACATCAGTCATCAGCTTCATTAATAAGTGCATTGACTACCTCGTCCAATGGCGGCATTGTGCATGGTGATCTTAGGCTTGTGTGCGGCTGCTCGGGCATGGAAACCCATTTCATGAAGCTCCCGACAAACAGTTATTTTGCTGACATTGCTTCCAGAGGCAGTTTGGAACTCGGTAGTGAGTGTTGAAACTGAGGACATATGATTTTTACTCGCTACGCTATGGAGATTTCATGGTTGTGCGCTCGATTTTAAACACTTGTCAGCAACAGGTTTGACTGAAATGGCCAAGTCAACTCATTTGAATGGGTGTCCACCTACTTTTGTGTATATATAGTGCATGTGAGAATGCTGTAGTGCAGTTATTCCCAAACTGGGGTATGCGCAATGCCATCGGGGGTACACCAAAGAAAAAAGTGATTCACATTCAAAAAAATTTGTTTTTCTTCATCACATTTACAAACAGTCCATTTCTATTTTCCAATGGGTCTGGCTGAGGTTTTTGTCTCGCTTGAGTGGTCTCGTTTCACTGCCAAAAATACAATTAAACCATCTAGTGTTTCAAGTTAAATAACTACACAATGTCAAATACAGGTAGCCTAGTCAAATAATTAACATCGAGTCACATTAACAGTTACTCTCTGGCAGGAATTCCACTAACGGTATGTAGCCAAACATAGCTGCTGTTCATTCCGTTTGCTGGAAAATGAATAAATGGTTAACAAAAAGTAAGGCCCGTGTCCATAGAGACAAATACCAGTTCTACTGGTAATAGTGCTACTACCCGCAGTACTACACCTGCACCTGTTGGCGACACACAAGTTGTTCTGCTTCCACGAGCACATCCTATGCTAGCATCAGTAATTCTACATTTGTTGTTAGCCCAGCTAACATGGGCACAGACAGTTGTGAATTTGATGCAACCGAAGAGCTGCTGCCCCATTACCTGGGAAAGCACCGAACAACAGGCAGGGGCATTGGACCATTTAACAGGCGCAAAAATGATGAGAACTACATTGATTTGGGGCTCAGTTATATTGGAAGTAGTGCCTTTCCTCAGCCACAGTGTGTTATATGTACAAAAGTACTATCTCACAACTCGATGAAACCTTTACTCCTACGCAGACATTTAGAAACTAACATGCCAGTTTGAAAAATAAGGCGCAGGACTTTTTTGAGCTTGAATTAAGACGACTTTTGAGTAGGACATGTATAAAAGCAACAGATACCATTAATAAGAAGGGGCTAGAAGCGTCTTATATGGTGAGCTACCGAGTAGCTAGGACAGACAAGCCCCATACTATTGTGGAAGACTTAATTCTTCCTGCTGCCGCGGATATTGATAGGACAATGCTGGGGGAAACAGCCAAAAAACACTTTCACAACGCATCAGTGACATGGCAGGAGATGTTTTGAAACAATTACTGCTTCGCATACAAGCCAGTGAATTATCTGCGTTACAGCTGGATGAGTCAACAGACATGGCGGTCCTGTCACAGTTCCTGGTATATGTCCGTTATGTTTATGGGGGGATCAATTAAGAAAGACATCCTCTTCTGCAAACCACTGGAAACCCGGACAACAGGAGAGGATCTTTTTAAAGTACTGGACAGCTTTGTGACATCAAATGGACTTTGGTGGTCAAGATGTGTTGGTATCTGTACTGATGGCGCAAAAGCCATGACAGGGAGACCTAGTGGAGTGGTAACACGCGTGCAAGCAGTTGCTCCTGACACCATGTGGGTACACTGCAGCATCCACTGAGAGGCTCTTGCTGACAAGGGAATGCCTGACAGCTTGAAAGATGTTTTGGACACTACAGTGAAAATGGTTAACTTTGTTAAAGCAAGGCCCCTAAACTTTCGTTTATTTTCTGCATTATTCAATGATATGGGCCGAACAACAGGCTATTGGGCCTGTAACGCTATTACAACATACGCTGGTTAAAAGTATTGATACGGGTTTTTTTTTCAATTGAGAGCCAAGCTTAAAGTTTTCTTTACTGTCCATAATTTTCACTTGTCGGACGAGTTTCTCACACGACTGGCCTATCTGGGTGATGTTTTTTCTCGCCTGAATGATCTGAATCTAGGATTACAGGGACTCTCTGTGCAGGACAAAATTGAGGCTATGATTAAGAAGTTGGAGCTCTTCTCTGTCTGCATTAACAAGGACAACACACAGGTCTTTCCATCCTTGTATTATTATTTTGTGTGGAAATTAACTCAAGCTTACGGACAATGTCAAATGTGATATAGCGAAGCACCTGAGTGAGCTGGGTGCGCAATTACGCAGGTACTTTCCCGAAACGGACGACACAAACAACTGGAAAAGTTATCCCTTTCATGCCCTGCCTCCAGTCCACTTACCAAATATCTGAACAAGAGAGCCTCATCGAAATTACAACAAGGGGTTCGGTGAAAATGTCATTTAATCAGAAGCCACTGACAGATTTCTGGATTGGGCTGAGCTCAGAGTATCCTGCCTTGGCAAATTGCGCTGTTAAGACACTGATGCCCTTTGCAACCTCGTACTTATGTGAGAGTGGATTCTTGGCCCTCACTAAAATTATTTAAGACCGACTCTCTCCAATACAACCCAACATTGCAGAGTTATGTGCATCCTTTCAAGCACACCCTTCTCATTAACCAGGGAAGAGTTAATCACAATTTTCGATGAACAAATAAAGTTTTATATGTAAGATGGCTAAATAAAGAGCAAAATGATTGATTATTATTATTATTTGTGCCCTGGTCCTATAAGAGCTCTGTCACTTCTCTCGAGCCGGGTTGTGACGACAACTCACACTCATTTTCTAAATATGCTTTACAGCCAAAGCTAGACAAGCATTTGTGTAAGTTTATCGATGGCCTAGCATAGCATTATGCCTTGCTAGCAGCAGGCAACCTTGTCACAAATCAGAAAAGCAATCAAATTAAATCGTTTACCTTTGATGAACTTCGGATGTTTTCACTCACGAGACTCCCAGGTAGATAGCCAAAGTTCATTTTTTCCCAAAATATTATTTTTGTAGGCGAAATAGCTCCGTTTGTTCTTCACGTTTGGCTGAGAAATCGCCCGGAAATTGCAGTCACGAAAACGGCGAAAGCCACCACTTACGCAATGTGGCCGCCTACGGCTATTCTTCAACATAAATGCGTAAAACTACGTCACAATGCTGTAGACACCTTGGGAAATACGTAGAAAGCGTAAGCTCGTTGATGGCACACTCACAGCTCAATAGGGACTCATTGGAACGCAGCGCTTTCAAAACCTGGGGCACTTCCGGATTGGATTTTTCTCAGGCTTTCGCCTGTAACATCAGTTCTGTTATACTCACAGACAATATCTTTACAGTTTTGGAAACGTTAGAGTGTTTTCTATCCAAAGCTGTCAATTATATGCATATTCTAGCATCTTGTCCTGACAAAAATATCCCGTTTAAAACGGGAAAGTTTTTTTTCCAAAAATGAAAATACTGCCCCCTAGTACCAACAGGTTTTAAGTGTGGGACGTTACCGTGGTAACGTGAATCGAGTCATGTTTGTGCCTGTGAGATTGAGTCTGACTTGTAGAATCGTTGTCTTCTCTTCCCTAGCAGTTTAAACCCAAAAATGTATTAAGCTGTGAGAACAAAACAATGTAAATAGACAAGAAACACAAGGACAAAGTCCCACTTTTGTAGACTTTAATTTCAAGTAAATTAGACCAACTTTTATGCCTGTGCGCAGCGCCTCTAAAAATGAATCTTTCACTCAGCTCTTCATGTGCGCACAGCACCAAGCCAGGCAGAGGTGGGATAGGTCATAGGATTTGTAGTTATTTTACTTTGTGTGATTAATTTACCAGCTATGAAACAAAATTACAGAAATACTTTGAAAAAAGCTACTGAAGCATTTATTTTACTTGACTATTTTTATTCACAAATGCGAGTGAAATGCTCGCCCTGTGGAGCCCTGACCACCCGCCAACATGGCTGGTGAAATAGACATTACCCGCCAATGCTAAAATCTACCCGCATTTGGCAGATGTTAATTTTAGGCACTGATGAGACCGACTATTGGGAGGAGGTCAGTGAACTGGCAGTGTGGTGCCAGGACAACAACCTCTCCCTCAACGACAGGAGACTTTAATTTAAAGTAAGCTGATCGTGGACTACAGGAAACGGAAGGCCGAGCACGCCCCCATCCACATGAACGGGGCTGTAGTGGAGCAGGTGGAGAGCTTCAAGTTCCTTGGTGTCCACATCACTAAGGAATTATCATGAGAGCATCTTGACTGGCTGCATCACTGCTTGGCATCCGATACATTTCAGTCATTTAGTAGATGCTCTGAACTTGTTCTGAACCCACTGCCCGCAAATCGTCATTACATTTCTTGGGAGTATGCAGAATTACTAGTTATTGTTTATGGCCCTCGTGATAAATAATTACTTTTGGGATTACATTTCAAATTCAATTTTAGTTGGAATTTTCCACATTTTTTGGCATACAAAGTGGGATTGAAATGGATTTATTTGTGATTTTTCTGTCCTTGATCTACACAAAATATCCCATAATGTCAAAGTGATAAAATGTTAACAAATTAAATAACTAAAACAGTTTTTGAAAAAGTATTCACCCCTTTTGTTTTAGTAAACCTAAATTAGTTCAGGGGTACAATTTGGCTTAACAAATCACATATTAAGTTACATGGACTCATTCTGTGTGAAATAATAGAGGTTAACATTATTTTTCTAATGACTATGCCTTCCTCTGTCCACCATACATACATCTGTAAGGTCCCTAAGTCAAGTACTGAATTTCAAGCACAGATTTTACTACAAAGACCAGGGAGCTTTTCAAATCAGACATTGAATATATCTTTAAGCATGGTCAAGTTAATAATTATGCTGTGGATGATGTATTAAACCACCCAGACACAACAAAGATACAGTCATCCTGAACTGAGCTGCAGGACAGGAAAGAAACTTCTCAGGGATGTCACCATGAGGCCATTGGTGATTTAAAAAACAGCTACAGAGTTCAACGGCTGTGATGGGAGAAAACTGATGATGGATCAACAACATTGTTGTTACTCCACAATAATGACCTAAATGACGGAGTGAAAAGAATACAAATACACAAGCAGAAAATATCCCAAAACATGGCAAATTAATAAACTTTTGGGCCTAATTCCAAAGCACTATGTTTGGGGCAAATCCAACATAACATCTCTGATTACCTGCCTCCTTACTTTCAAGCATGGTGGTGGCTATTTCATGGTATGAGTATGCTTAACCTCGGCAAAGACTGGAGTTTTTCAGGATAAAAAGAAACGGGATGGAGCTAAGCACAGGCAAAATCCTAGAGGAATACCTGCTTCAGTCTGCTTTACACCAGAATCTGGGAGAGGAATTAACCTTTCAGCAGGACAAAAACCTATGACCAAATCTACACTGGAGTTGCTTACCAAGAAGACAGTGAATGTTCCTGAGTGACCAAGTTACAGTTTTGACTTAAATCTGCTTGAAAATCTATGGCAAGACTTGAAAATTGCAGTCTAGCCATGACCCCAACACCTTGACAGAGCTTGAAGAATTTTGCAAATGCTAAATGGGCAAATATTGCGCAATCCAGGTGTGTAAAGCTATTACATTTACATTTGAGTCATTTGGCAAACGCACTTATCCAGAGCGACTTACAAGAGCAATTAGGGTTAAATACCTTGCTCAAGGGCACATCGGCAAATGTTTCACCTAATCAACTCAAGGATTCAAACCAGCGACCTTTCGATTACTGGCCCAACACTGAACCACTAGGCTACCTGCCTGAAACTTACCCAAGAAAACTCACAGCTGTAATCTGCCAAAGGTGTTTCTAACCTGTATTGACTCGGGGGTGAATACTTGTTATATTTTTCATTAATTTTTATATTTTTATATTTTGAATTTCTTCTACTTTGACATTACAGAATATTTTGTGTAATTCATTGACAAAAAAATCTAAATGTAATTAAATCCCCAAAATCCAAGTGGGGTGAATACTTAAAACCAACAGCCTACCTGCGCATTAGGTGAGCCCGTCCCAGCCGTGAGGCCTCTTGGTGGCGATGGTGGACTCTGAGCCACAGTTGAAAGGCTCTGGTCACTCTGCGACCCTCCAGCCACAGCCACACTGCCTCCTCCATCTGCCTCTGGCATCTAGACTCTGACCAACACAAACAGGCTGTGTGTGGGTGGGGACCTGGGAGTGCTTCAGCACAAAATGGCTGCCATACTTCTCCCATGTGAATGCGACACATTGAAATATGGCAGCATTTCTCCATCCATTCCTTGGATGTGGACCTTTTTATTTCAGGCCTGCATTAGCACACCCAAACGCCTAACTAATTCATCAATAACCAAGCTGATTCCCTTGAATCAGGTTTGCTAGTGCAGGTTAGAACAAAAATGTACACACCCTGGGGAACATCAGGAATGGATTGAGAAACGCTGAAATATGGAACCTTATAGCCACTTGGCTCTCAAACAAAGGCAACATCACATATTAAACAGTCCCTCTGTTCAACCTGTTAAGAGAATGATAATCATGTCGCTACCTTTAGTCCACTTCCACCAGCATAGCAGAACTTCACGTGCCCCTCTCCTCTCTCTCTGTACACACAGTATAGTGACTGCTCTGGATGTGCGTGTCCTCTCCCTCCAGTGATCAAAACACTAAAACAAACACACACTGGCTACTTACTGATGGGAAAGCACAATACAGATTGAACAGTCTTGTTAGGTTGACACCAAAGTCATTTTGATTTTGATTCACGAAGATGTCACCTTCCTTTAGTTCCTGCTAAATATGTGAATATGACTCTGTCCAGAAACAACCTCTACCCCTGCCTATCCAGTGAGAAGTTGTGTGAAATTGAAAGAATTTGATTACGATTAGAAATATAGTAGTACTGTAAATTATTTCCTAGCTCCTTTTTCTTGGATTGGCTTGGTGTGGCTGGTTGTTTTCGCCCATAGAAATAGAATGCAAATCATTGATATTGAATTATTTGACAATCATCTAATTCTATGTTTTTTCAGCAGTCCTCTCAAATGTGCATGTGCAGAAAGGGTTAAACCCTTAGGGTTGTCTAGATGGGACCTGTGTGTGTGTATAAAGAAAAGGGATGCTGCACCTGACGTATTGTCCCTCTGTTGAAGTGTTTGAGCGCTATGCACCCTCTAGTGGCCGTTCTCCAGTGGTTCATGGTGACAGCAGTGAGTTTGAAGTGTATGTGTTTCAGTCTCTGCTCCAGGACCTTCAGTCTGTTTCGAGCCTGCTCCAGCTCACTCCTCCAGTGGGTAAAACACAGGGCCACCAGCCTCCTGGCTCTGCCAAGATGGAACCTGGCACCTTTGTGCTTACGTGCTAGTGTAGGGCCGGTGTAGGCTTGCCAGCTCTGGAAAACCCTGCGTGGGAGAGAGAGAAGTAAAAAGAGGTGAGAATAATTCTGAATGCTACACAGAAGTACTTGTCCAATCCACTCAAACGTTATTGGAGGAATGTCCCTGTGATACACAGAAAAATCAAGTAGCAAACTGGTACTGCAATGCATGGCACACTGCTTTGTTATTGTAGGGGAAAATGTTTATTTTCATATTCAAGGACGAATGATTAGTTACATTTTCTTTCTCACACACACACACATTGCCTGGCTACCCAAACCCTTGCTCCGGCCAAATGCCACGCCCACGGACTTTAGTTTAGTCTCCGCAATGAGTCTGAAACTGAGTACCTACCTGACGATTTCTAGAACGCAAACACATTCTAACCATTCTGATTGGTCCCAGAAACCGATGGGTTGGGCCAGAGCCAGAACGCACGTGGGTATAGCGTCATTGGCTTTGATACTCTGATTGGTTAGAGATAATCCAATCGCTGATAACTTTGTTTTGCACAACACCCCTCATTTTGACGTCAATACAAACGACTTCAACAACGGCTTTCTCAGACTGAAATATGTAGCGAACATAGAGCAGTGGAACAATTCAGTTTGAGTCGTAAGGCAGCGCAGCACACACACATTTCCCCATCATCACACCTCTTGCACAGAGTCTGGTTGTGGAATACCAAACTGGTCAGTGAGGACTGATGGGCTGTGATCCAGTAGTAGAACCTCTCTGCGACGTCTCTCCTCTGTCTCTGCTGAAGGAGCTCCGTCGCCCTCTCCTGGTCATCCACGCTCTGCTTGGCGCGCCGCGCCCACTCCCTGCCCAGCACCCTCGCCCGCTGGCACCTGGGGAGCACGCACATGGACGTCAATATGATTATATGACGTGAAACAGCCAATCGTGAAAGAGTATTTAACACTATGTAGTCAACCTTTTTTTGTTTAGAGCTTCGTATTGGTTGATTCTGATACTTTTCAAGTGGGAAACTCGCACCTCGTGCTTCCAAGTCGGAATATGAAAGGTGCGCTAACAGCTCAAACTGAGTCTTCCTGCTACAAATGAGTATGTTGGATGTTCAAATTGTATTATACAGTGTATGGTACATTAGTTATCTTCTGCACCTTAAAACATCATTTATTTGTCTACTTATTTGATATACTTAATACCTGTCTCTCCGTCTGTGCAGCGCCCATCTCCACCGGGTCAAGGAATACCAGGTCAGACAGGTGACGCGGTGGCTGGCTGCCTTGCTTTCGAGTGCCCTCTGTCTCCAGTGGCGTGCTGCTGCCCTGGCTAAGCTCTGCTGGTAGAGGAAACGCTCCTTCCAGGAAGTAAAAGCCGCAAGCAGTGTTCTTCTGTGCCTCTGCGTCTTCATGGCTATGATGGCACTCTGCTCTCTGGCGCTGCGTTGGGCCTGGGCGTGCCATCGCTGCAGTAGTCTGAGTAGAAGACCGAAACAACTGGAAAATGTAAGGCATTGACATTTTTCCACAAGAAAAAGGAAATAACACTCAAATGAAGTAGAGATGATTGACATCACGGTGGCCCTAGATGTGCCATCTAGACCCCAGTACCCCATGAAATAAAACCATATATAGATTCTACAGACCCTACCGAGTACTTCTAATGCCACTTTCACCTCGGCACAAAGACTTGTTTGCTCTAGAAACCAATATGTAATTCAAATACAATGTATTGCATTGGGGCCAATGGAATGGGCCAGCAACACTCCGTATTCCTCAGTCCCCATGAAATGACACCAGATATACACTCAGTGGCCAGTTTATTAGGTACACCCATCTGCAAAGCCTCAGTTAAAATGTGCATATGTTTTTTGCACTGAGCTTACTATTAGTTGATTCTGATACTTTCCAAGTGGGAAACGTGGACCTCATCTTTCTACAATGAGTTTCCAAGTTGGACATTTCTGAGTTGTCTTGAACGCGGCATGAGAGCTTCCCCATTCATCTTGTGGTTTCACTTTAGGCAATGACAAGCAAAAGCAAGAGAGATCGTAAATGTTTCTTTGCACTTCCAACTGAACAATCATTGCGTCTGATATGTCTTTGATTTATTTGGAAATAGGGCTGTGCAGAGGCTCGAAATTACACTCAAATTGTGAAAATTATAATAACGCTCTAATTTCTGTAAGAGCTGTTAAAAATTAAAAATAATAAACGGCTGAAATTTCTGCACGTCTTGGGTGGGTTGAGTTTTGGCCCAGACCATTACGTACTAATCTGATCTGATTATAATAGACCAATGGCAGTTCATATTTTATTTGCATATCCTCCCACAGCAGCTGCTGGTCCTGCACATTGAAGTATATAAATCACACTGGTCAAAAGGATAATTTTGTGCCACAAACTAGCAGACAACCTCCAACTCCTGCACTCAATCAGAAATATCATCCCAAGCTTCCTCCAAAACAGCCAAGGTTTCCACAGCCACCATTCACCCCAGAAGCTGGAGTCCCTCAATGTTCAGTCCTCAGCACACTTCTATGAAACTATCTATATCTCATGCACTTACTACCCCCCACCTCACCCTACGTGGGACAGGAATATGTACCTGCCTGGATTACAACTTCCACACATCAAATGAACAGACTACAAAGAATACAGAACAAAGCAATAAAACTGCCATTCAGAAAACCATGCTTCATCAACATTCAAAACGTCCACCACATATCTGGAGTCAAGACCATGACAGAAAGACAGGCAATATTATGACAGAAATACAGAAATACCTGAACAGAGCAATCCATAACCCAAGCACAATGGGCCACAGAAACACTATCAACCACAGGGCTCTAGAGTGTGACTATTTTGGTCGCATATGCTCCTAGATTTTTTGCTGTGTAACGTGACATTTTATTTTGGGAGCATCAGTGCAACCAGGAAAAAAAAACACCCAGATAATAATTGTTGTAATGATAGGTTTCACAGTGCAGTTGTTTCCAAGTGCCCTGTAGAAAAAAGTGAGTGCAGTTTCGTTCAATCAAAAGCCTACATGTAAGGAACACTAGGGCTGACCCCAATTAGTCAACTGGTTGATTGTTTGGCCGTTATGCTGATGGTCGACAGAGATTGTTTTAGTCGAGCAGTAACAAATATATACAGTACCAGTCAAAAGTTTGGACACACCTACTCATTCTAGGTTTTTTCTTTATTTTTACTATTTTCTACATTGTAGAATAATAGTGAAGACATCAACACTATGAAATAACACATATGGAATCATGTAGTAACCAAAAAAGTGGAAAAGCAGCCAACAAGTGCTCAGCGTATGTGGAAACTCCTTCAAGGCTGTTGGAAAAGCATTCCATGTGAAGCTGGTTGAGAGAATGCCAAGAGTTTGCAAATCTAAAATGTATATAACAACATTCCAACCTTTTTGTTAGCATTGTCTATTCCAAATATGGCATGATACCACTATTTGTATCCATTTTCAATCATTTTCAATGGGGCGACTGCCCTAGAAAGCCTATGTAAATTACGATTGTGAGATAACTACCAATCTATTTTAGTTTCACTGTCCGATCATTAAAAAAAAGCCCACTAATTGTTATTTTTACCTTTCCACAAACGGTCTGGTATGTGTTGCTTGATAGGAGCAAGTTAACCCAAATGTATCAAAGAATAGGACATGATTAGTTAGTGTCAAACGTTACTGCCTGCCCAGTGAGCTAGCTAGCAACATTTCAGTTATGACCTATCCTCTTAAATGCGGTGGTCAGTGGATAAACAATGAGTTGAACATATTTCTGAAAATGGACTAGTCACCATTTATTGTAATCATGTCTGACCAGTTGGCTAATATAGCCTGTGTGCCCATGAGCTCCCGACTATAGCTAGCTGCGTCTTTTGACATCCACGATTAGCTAGCTAGTTGGCTACTACCTACATTTGAGTCAGTAGCCATGCTTCTAAATGCAATGGTCACTGGATAAACTAGAAATTAGTTGAACATACGTGGCTGAAAACAAACTAGTAGCCAGTAAGTGTTGTTGTTGCCAATGCTGGAATCATATCTAACCCGCTGGCTCCCGAGTCTAGAGGGTAATGGTGTAACAATAGTCACTACCTTCTTATCTCAGTTGCTGGAGAGGAAGGAAACCGCCATAGGAAGTAGTTTGGGGGTGGGGTTGTCTGAACAAATCTTTTTGCCTGCGCTGGCACTGCAGGCGGCTATATCGGTCCTCTAATACAGGACTATTAAAGGCCCAGTGCACTACTTTTGTAAAAAAAATATCTATCGTTGTCATGACTTCTGCCAAAGTTGGTCCCTCTTCTTGTTCAGGTGGCGTTCGGCGTCACCGGCTTTCTAGTCACCACCGATCCATGTTTCATTTTCGTTTTGTTTTGTCTATCATACACACCTGGTTTCTATTCCATTAATTATGTTCCTTATTTAACCCTCTGGCTTCCCTCTCTGTTTTGTGCGTTATTGTTGGTCATGTGGGTTCGTGGTTTTTGCTCTGGATTATTGTGTTTTTCCTTGTTGGAACTTTACTTACTAAATTTCGGACTATTACTCATATTTGTGTCCTGCGCCTGACTCCGCATTTTTCCATTTATCAACACCCTCACAATAATTTTTTAAATTCTGATTTTTTGGGGGGGTGCTGCATCACCCTCAGCACCCCTACTTCCCACGGCTATGGAAACCACTAAAGGATATCACCATGAGGCCAATAGTAATGTCATAACTCTCCTGTGAAGATCTGAAGGATCAGGTTACACTGTTGCTCTACAGCACCCTCTCTCTCTCCTGCAGAGGGAGAGGGGGCCGCTTTATGGAGGTCATAAAATACGCTGCCTCAATGCTCTGTAGTGTTCAAGATTGGAATGTAACTGTGGAACACAGAGAGACACTTGGACATTAAAAGGTTGAATAATTGAACAGTATTTCATTTACATCTAAATGTTGTGAAACGTATATGATTAAATATGAAACTATTTATGAAAAGATGTAATGTGATGTTAATCTTCTATATGAGAAAATTGTGTTCCCTATGAAGCAATAACCAAGTCAGAGGCCATGCCCCGTGAGCACAGAAATTATCTCGGCATCATGAACCGCCCCTTCTCCCAAAAGTGTATAAAAACACTTGTGACAAAATATACTTTATTTTATGCCAGAGACCCACGGAGGTCACGAATGGTTTAAGAAATCTACAAATCACTCTAGAGACCAACACATACCGGGTGAAGCTGGTGTGTGAAGTGGTTCAAACTACAACTCTACAAAAGGACAAGACCAGAAAATGTGGAGATCATCCCCACGCTGAAATGGTGAAGAAATCTACAAACTAAAGACCAATTATTCAGGCTGCAGCTGTTTAAGTACTTTAGTCTGGTAAACACAACCGGTCGAATGACCGAATAGTACGCCTGACGTATCCATTTCAACAGACACTGTCCAGAGCCCGCTGAGAAAACTACAACCACGAAAGTCCTTGGGACTTCTGGGGAACGCAACCAGAGACTCTATCCAGCAGATGGACTGGTGATCACAGAGAGGGACAACAAAGGCATACAATGATAAATATGTAAATTGCAATTGATTTTCGAATGAGTGGTTGTTCATGCTAAAAGTATTAGCATTTCATGAGTGTAGCTATCAACTGTATTACAGTGAATCCACTCAGAGTTTCCCGCTCTTGAGCTGTCCCCAAACCTTTCCTTTGTCTACCAAGCCGTCATATCGGCTTAGTCCACTAGGGACTTTTCAGTGCATCATGTCAGTAACTAATGTATGACCTAATTCTGTGTGTGTTTATGTCATTCTGTGATTGATTAAGTTAGTTAGTAAATAAATAAATAATTTGTTTATCACTGACTCATGATCTATGCTAGGGTTTGTGCAGATATCCAAGTGTTTGCAACATTCAGAATATGACTGATGAGGTAATAATACATTAATAAGTGACTAATTGATAAGCTATGAAAATATCTGAAAAGTTAATTCGGGAATAAGAGACTTGAACTTCTCTAGGGTAGGGGGCAGCATTTGGAATTTTGGATGAAAAGCATACCCAAATTAAACAGCTTTCTACTCAGGCCCAGAAGATAGGATATGCATATAATTAGTACATTTGGATAGAAAACACTCTAAAGTTTCCAAAACAGTTAAAATAGTGTTTGTTAGAAAACAGAACTGATTTGGCAGGCAAAAACCTGAGAAAAATCCATTCAGGAAGTAGGAATTGTTTTTGTAGTTTTCTATTACAGAATCCATTGATTTAGGACTCAAATTGCAGTTCCTATGCCTTCCACTAGATGTCACCAGTCTTTAAAAATTGTTTCAGGCTTGTATTCTGAAAAATGAGGGAGGAAGAGCAGTCTGAATGAGTGGACCCTGCCGTGTCACAGAGCTTTTTTATGCGCGTGACCAGAGAGAGTGCCTTTCTTGTTTACCTTTTATATTGACGACGTTATTGTCCGGGTGAAATATTGTAGATTATTTAGGCTAAAAACAACCCGAGGATTGAATATAAACATCGCTTGACATGTTTCTATGAACTTACGGATACAATTTGAATTTTTTTGTCTGCCTGTTGTGACTGCTTTTGAGCCAGTGGATTACTGTAGAAAATGAGCAAACAAAACTGAGGTTTTCGGATATAAAGAGAGACTTTATCGAACAAAAGGAACATTTATTGAATAAATGAATGTCTTCTGAGTGCCACCATATGAAGATCATCAAAGGTAAGGGATTAATTTTATCTCTATTTCTGACTTGTGTAACTCTTCTACTTGGCTGGTTACTGTTTGTAATGATTTGTCTGCTGGGCTATGTTCTCAAATAATCGTAAGATATGCTTTCACCGTAAAGCATTTTTTAAATCTGACACAGTGGTTGCATTCACAAGAAGTTAATCTTTAAACCAATGTCAAATAGTTGTATCTTTTCTGAATTTTTATAATGAGTATTTCTGTATTTGAATTTGGCGCTCTGCAATCTCACTGGATGTTGGCCAGGTGGGACGCGTCCCACATACCCTAGAGAGGTTAAACATTTTCCCGTGGTGCCCTGACTTCCTAGTTAAAGTTAGATGATTATTTGAATAGCGTAATTAAATTACACATATAGAATTGATTTGATAATATACAGTCTTCGCATTTAATGACAGCAGTGACTTTAAAACAGTTAGAGTTCAATGGTTTTGATAGGAGAAAACTGACAATGGATCAACAACATTATAGTAAATCAACAATATTATCCTACATGACAGAGTGAAAAGAAGGAAGCCTGTACAGAATATTCCAAAACATGCATCCTGTTTGCAATAAGGCACTAAAGTAAAACAGAAAAAACTTTGGCAAAAAAATTCACTTTACGTTCCAAATACAAAGCTTTAAGTTTGGGGAAAATCAAATATAACACATTACTGAGTACCATTCTTCATATTTTCAAGCATTATGGTGGCTGCATCATGTTGTGGATATGCTTGTCATTGGCAAAGAACTAGGGAGTTTTTTAGGATAAAAATAAACAGAATAGAGTTGAACACAAGCAAAATCAGAGGAAAACCTGGTTCAGTTCGCTTTTTAACAGACACTGGGAGACTAAATCACCTTTCAGCAGGATAACAACCTAAAACACAAGGCCAAATATACACTGGAGTTGCTTACCAAGACAACATTGAATGTTCCTGAGTGGCCTAGTTTTGACTCAAATTGGTTTGAAAATCTATGGCAAGACTTGAAAACGGCTGTCTAGCAAATGATCAACAACCAATGTCGAACAAGCCCAGTAATACAGCGCCACTCAGCAGGAAGCGGTCTGGGGCCAACTTGACAGAGCCTGAAGAATCGTTTTAAGAATAATACAATCCAGGTGTGTACAATCCAGGTGTGTAAAGCTCTTAGAGACTTACCCAGAAAGACTCACAGCTGTAATTGCTGCCAACAGTGATTCTATATATTGACTCAGGGGTGTAAATACTTATGTAAATTAGATATTTTTGTATTTCATTTTTTATAAATTTGCAAAAATGTCTAAAAACATGTTTTCACTTTATCATTACGGGGTATTGTGTGTAGTTTAGGTGAGACATATATTTAATCTATTTTGAATTGAGGCTGTAACAACAAAATGTGGAATAAGTCCAGGGGTATGAATACTTTCTGCAGGCACTAATTCTCTAACACGATTGGCTGAAACAATAGCCAACAGAATAGCAGTCTTGACTGTGAGCTCATATAGCTCAGGTGAAGACAGGAACTCAAATGGTGGGCTCATAGGTGATTGTAGGACTTAAAACAACTTCAGTATGCTTGGTTTTCCAAAGTTTGCCATTCGCTTGTGAGAGGAAGTCAGCTCAAAGACGGACTTCCCATGTTTGGGAGGTTGTCAGCTGTACAAGGTCTGAAAACCAGTGATGCTGTGGCCAATGTGGAGCAACAAGTAGAACTGACAGCTCTCAGGACTGATCCTCCTCAAGACCTGAGGGAGCAAAGGAATTGTTGAAAACGCATACAGAAGACTCCTTGGCCAGCTGAAAGGGCATCGACATCAATGAGTTGAGTCTTGCGATGCGAACAGATCGGCGATGGCCCTTCCGAATCGCGTGTAGATCAACTCCACTACTGTGGATTTTTTAAGATCACAAAAATGTAACATTAACCTAATAAAAATGTGATTTGTGCAGTAGGCCAAATACATTATTACAGCATATTGGCTATATGCCTCGTCTACCAATATTGTTTTTCTCAGACCATATTATATTTCCAAACTTGAGCTTTGATAACAAAATAGATCAGTTGGTGTAGCACTTGTGAGGCACAGCTGAGCATAAAATGAAATTATTTGCAAATAATTAGCTTTTAACTGATGGCCATGGTGCATAAAAAAGTGTAATAGTGTTGAATAAAAGTGATGACACTGCTGAATTAAAAACTTAGACATGAACTCACTCAAAAACAGCAGCTCTTTACTGTATTCTTTTTGAGTCTCTCTCTGGTCAAGATTTTAAAAGTTATGAAATCTCACATAGGCTAGTATCAAACTTTGTGGAAACGGTAGGCACGGTGACTTGAGCTATCCGATTGGCGCAGTAGGCACTCTCGATTTAGCCACAGGTCTCCATGTCTGCTGGGTGAGTGGAGTTAGTTTTGTCAGACAAATTAAAATGGTTAAAAATGGGAACATTTTGCTTACCCGGTGCTCAGTGCTTATGAATCAAGTGCACCTACCGCCAACATGAAGTGCTTGCACTTATAAAAAACAATACGTCTATCATTGGATTTTCTACAGAAATGTTTGGTGATCAACTAAGAATGCTATGAGGATCGCGATTTACCAGTTGGTGACCACTGGTCTAAGTAGTTCAGGACTCCACTCCTGCTTGGCGAGGGGCTTGTGCTGCTAATTTGAAGGGGTGTCCACATACTTTTGTATATATAGTGTAATTCTCTCAGACTAGGTGAGTTTTATCAATATATTAGCCTCAATTTACTTTAAAAAAAATGTAAATGCTAATTAGCAACAGAGAAGACCTTAGCAATTCCAACAGGAAGCTCCTGCACGTCATCTCTAGCCAACACTGTCAGCTACCGTTCACCAGCGCGATCAGAGACCTTCTGTGCCCAATCCATGATGAATCCATGTGCTTTATTGAAATGAACAAAGTGTTGAACTTCTTACGTCCCCTTTCTCTGTCTTATCTAGCCACTGGCTACACTTTATCTAGCTAGTTAGCAGAGCAGTAGATTAAAAAAAGATTTTTGTTTTACTTTTGAGCATCTTAGCAATACAATGCCTTCTATACAGCTGTCAAGAGTCACTTAATCAATTATGTAATCATTAACCAGACTACCCCGGATACCAGACTTAGATGTGGTATAACTTAGTGCTAAAATCAAAAAATCTATTGACATTCAGAATTGACTGAGACATCCATCCTGTATCGTAGTTTCATGACCAGAGACAAATCTTCAAAAGGCACAGTATTTATTTATTCTGAGTGGTTCACATTCTTGATTTGTAGGATCCTTCCCACTATATGATCGATATGTGAAGTGATAAAATCCCAAGTTATCAATTAATAGTTTATGTAAAAAAGTGCACTTCTCCTCGTGAAAATGACAGTTTATTATACATTCTACAGCTGTAATGTCATCAATCAAATCAATCTTTATTTATATAGCACATTTCAGGAAGTTATATGGCAGGCAACAGTTGGACAGCACACCAACCCCAACAGGCACACCATGAGGAGAGGGAGGTTGACGGCCAGCAAAGTGGTTAGGGCCAATCGCGTTACTCCATCGCTGCTAGAAAGGGTCTTCAGATCAGTCGTTGGATGGGGTGTTGTCTGTAAAGTGGGACACATAATGAAGAGGAGGGCACCAAGGCATTCAAAATGGCTACAATGATGGATGTGCAGGAGTAAGGGCTTTGGGTCACGGGGTCTGGGTACATTCAGGGCACAACACATCAGCTGTCTGTGACCAGGAGATTAAAAAAAAACTTCCAAGCCAAACCATTTCATAACCACTACACACAGCCAACATCGTCGTCACCATATTAGCTAACGTCAAGACAACATAGCTGTTAGAACTAACGCTTTAGTAAACGCACTACAATCATACAGTTAGAAAGCAGTTTAGCAGTTACACCGGGGAGTCCAGGTGGCAATATATTAATAAAACTAAAAGCTTATATTGACTTAGAAGAGTTCCAGTTTGGAAAAACATAGCCAGCTAGGTAACATAGCATCCATCTCCAATTGAGCCGGTTGTTTGAGTAGGCTAGCTAGCTGCATTGGCTAGCTATGTAAGTGAAAGAAAAAAATGAAATATAGCTAGCTAGCTCTCTTTTGCTTCTCCTTAATTTTTGAAGAAATGTATTTGTTCAAAACTGTTCAACTATTGTCTTTCTCCCTCTTTGAGTCAACTACTCACCATGTTATGTACTGCTGTACTAATTAGCTGTAGCTTATGCTTTCAATACTAGATTCATTCTCTGATCCTTTGATTGGGTGGACAACATGTCAGTTCATTCTGCAAGAGCTCTGATAGGTGTGAGGATGTCCTGCGGAAGTTGTCATAATTACTGTGTAAGTCTATGGAAGGGGGTGAAAACCACAAGATTCCTACGTTTTGGATTGAAGTCAATGTACCCAGAGGAGGACGGAAACTAGCTGTCCTCCGGCTACGCCCTGGTTCTAACCTACAGCGTGCTGTTGAGGCAACCGTAGACCTTCATTGCAAAACTGTCTGTTTTCGTCAAGTATTTGGTGACGTGAATATATTTAGCATAGTTGATCTAAAAAGGACAACTTTTTAATGTTTCACTATTTTTATTTTTATGAAATTCAGTGAGGATGGTCCTCCCCTTCCTCTTCTGAGGAGCCTCCACTGACTCAAGTTTTGCTCAATGCAGCCAACTAAAGTAATGCCGTTAATGTAAGTTCAATCACAAAGGCTGGTCTGAGTGCATCTCTTCAGTTTCATTCAGTATCACAACACAATTCACATTGCATTTTATCATGGGCACAGTGGGAATTTATATATGTGATGTTTCAACTATGTCTTACCCCCAGAGTGAGAGATTAAGAGAGAGAGTACATAATTTCCAACAGATCTCCTTGCGGAGAGTGGCGTTGATCATGCACTGCTTCTCGTGGGGTGAGCCTGATGTTCAGCATGTCACGCCTCAGGTCTAAAACATGGGGGAAAGTGGACGTAGTCAATCAATAGTATCACCATCTTTATCTGGACAGAAAACGCATTGTTTATCATAACACAAACACACCTTGGACAATGTGACAAGTGGTCCCTCAACTCCCAACCTTAAGTCATGAGAACCATATGTAACAGGGTTGAATTAAACATCCTTAGTTGTATGAGTTTTGTCATAATTAAGCAGACACACTGTACATAACCTATGTGTGTGTGTAGTTGTGCAGCCACCTGCTGTATTATTTGTGTAACTGCATCTCTGTGCATATGTGCGCATGAACATGCAGGATCCAGGTAAAGAGCTGTTAAACTTTGATGGAGATGTCATGATGGATTTGAAGTTGCTCTGAAGTTTACACATTGTGTAGTGTGTATGTCTGCAGAATAAACTGTGAAAGAGAACAACACTGTGTCCTTTGTCGATGAGCCATGTGATAGCCGTTACACTGGTGCCATGACCCGTCGGATCCTCAAAATCAGCCTGAAGCAGATCACCAGGGAAAGTGAAGATCAAGTGTGCTCTTCTGGTCAGATGTTTGGTTTCATGGTCATAGGACTACTGTTATGTCATTTCAGTGTTGAGGGTTTTTCCTGTTTTTATTTTCTGTCGATCTTTCTTTACATTTTTATTCTACATTTAATTTGTTTAATCTAAAGGTGGTGTCATGGCTCACAAATGTACAACTGATAGTAAAATAGTTTACGATTATACTACTCCTATTGCAGCGGGGTGTTTGGTTTGGCGAGCGTACAGGTATCAATGTGATGTCCAGTGGGTTTCATGGTCGGGGAGTGTGGACATATCAGTCATTAGCTGATAGGAGCACGGGGCAAGGTCAGAGCCCAGGTTGTTCACCTATGGGTCCATTTTTGAGGGGAGGTCCACACACGTCCACACCCAGTAGCGATACAGATGCCATACCACACCGTACTGACATGGTGAGCCAGTTAGGTGACTCCAAAGTAGCCAGATTGATGTCAGCAGGAGCCATAGATACGAGTGGTGAGCTCCACAGTACACCAAAGAGAAACGTCAGCATCTGATTCAGTAAGACAGGAAGTTGCACATGTGACAGTCCATGTCAAACTGAGAAAGAACCCAGAGTGTTCAGGGGTGACAGCTCTGACAAGTACACAATTCAAGAGTGGGTTGATGTGACAACAGACTATTTGAAAAGGCAAAGATGTGAGGTGCCTGATCAAGTGGAAGAGATCATGAGCAGGTTGATGGGAAAAGCTAGGGATGCAGTGAAGATAGACTTGTGGGGTGAGGAGTCGTTGGATGTGAAACAGAACCCAGATCTAATCTATCATATCCTCCTGCAGTATTTTAGTGACGCGTCATCATGTCTCCCGCTTGAAGATTTCTACTCTACCAAGCCCAAACTGAGGGAGGACTCAGTAGACAACTGGACTAGGCTCAACAAAGTAGCAGATTTCGCTGACGAGGGTTTACGCAGATAGGGTGGGAGGATGGAAAACATAAGTCAACAAGTAGCCTGCATGTTTGTGAAACATTGCCCTGATCCTGAGCTCTCCTGCAGATTCAACTGCAAAGCACTTCCTGAGTAGAATTCCAGAGATGTTCAGGTGAGGATCGATGAGTACCAGAGGGAGCAGAGAGCCTTAATGAAACAAAGCAGTGTTACACAGCTGAAGAGTTATGCCACTGCTCTGCACGACAAGGTCCCAGTGTCACATAACCAAGCTAACGATGAAAAATGTCATGCCTCACACTCTTTTGCTCCTGTTCCGAGGGAGGCAGTACAGGTCAAGATGAAGATACTCCCAACGCTAAAGCTCTATAGATGGCAACCAAAGACTCTAGTGACATGACTGGAGATGTTGTGTACCAGAACACACATGTGATAGGAAGACACGACAGCCTCTTTTACACGCCTGTGATTGTTGGTAACAAAGTGACTCTAGGTGCTATGCTTGACAGTGGGTCAATGGTGTGCACAATGAGTGAGATGGCAGAGCTGAAGTTGATAGATGCTGGTGTAGTTGATGTGAAAAGCCAGTTTAACTCAGATGTTGTGCTTGTTGGCTGTGGAGGACGCCGTGTGAGGCCTAAGTCTACATTCAACATAAACATGGAAGTCTATTGTTCTAACCTTGGTAGTAGAAGGTCAACCTGATGAATTAATACTGGGAACCAACGCGATCAAGCACATCCTCGTGAATCAAAACAATGTGACTTGCAGCACTGATGACACAGAATCTGAGCAGTTTCTCGCCATGTTAGCTGGAATGAAACACTGGAGAGGCGACGACATCCCTGACAAGACAGGAACAGTGAGATGTAACGCAGCCATTTGCCTCGACCCTAGTCACGAGTATCTGGTTTGGGGTAAGCTACCAAAAACCACCGTTGTGTATCCTGGCAGTAGGGTGATGACAGAACCTGCTACATCTCGCTCAGCACCACGGGGGATCATGGTGGCAAGGATTGTTAAGCCTCTGTGGGGAGACAGATGGGTCCCACTGAAGCATGATCAACACGTCTGGCCGTCCTGTGTGGCGGCCAGACATACCAATGCATGAAGATGACAGGAAGTATTCCGCTTTCACAACACCTATTGGCTCTTTGAATACAACAGTCTACCTCAGGGTCTCTGTAACAGCCCTGAAAGCTTCATGCGCATGATGGCCAGTATCTTCGGAGATCAGAACTTCATGAGTTTGCTGTGTTACTTGGATGATCTGTTGGTCTTTGGCCTAGGCGAGAAGACAGCCTTGGAATGCTTGGAGATCGTAGTCAAAACATGAAGTTGGCCCCAAAGAAGAGCTTCTTCCTCAGGAAGTCTGTCAAGATCCTTGGTCACATAATTGATGGAAATGGTGTGTCTATAGACCCTAGTAAAGTCGACAGCATCTCTAACATGAGCAGTGCTGATCCGATGGAATTTGATGGTGTGACTCAGAAACAGATAAGGTCGTTCCTTGACATGGTAAACTACTACCAACACTTTGTGCCAGGTTTCTCCGCAATAGCCAGACTTCTTCTCATTGTTGACTGGATCAAAGAGAAAACCCAAGGGTCGTCAGAAAATAAAGCCCTCACTGCGTCGAAAATGTAACGTTGCTGACTGGACACCCGAACATGAGCAGGCCTTCGAAAAGTTGGAGATATCTCTAATAGACACGGTGGTGTTGGCACACCCTGATGTCTCCCGTGCCGGGTCCTCAGAATATGGTTGCTGATGTTCTGAGTCGAGTGCCCTTTGTCAAAGGTGTTGGCCACAGACTGCAACATGAGTCCAAGATGCCTTCAGGTGGTCCAGTGATCTCAAAGGCAGCCCCAACTGTGTAAGCTCACAGAGAACTTCCACACCTGTCAACATGTGTTCTCAGTCCTTGGCAGCGGATGAGGTGTCACATGACACACAGGAGCTAGAACACGTGCATAATTTACCTCAACTGATACCTCCTGGTCAAGACACCTTACCTGCCCACTCTGAGGAGCTTCGTGATGAGCAACTCAATGACAGGACCCTGTCTCGTGTGCTATTCTATGAGAGACAACGCAGGCCTTCTAGAAGAGAAAGAGCAAGAGAAACAGTTACAGTCATCAGACACTTGAAGAGTTGGGAGAAGCTTGTTGTCAGTAATGACATACTGTACAGAGTCTCACAAGATCTCAAAGATGAGCAGTTCCAGTACGTAGTTCCTGGGTCTCTCAAAGCAGAAGTCCTGAAGGGCGTTCATGATCACGCGGGTCATAAGGGTCAGTTCAGAAGCCTTAGATTAGCTAGACAGAGATTATTCTGGCTGCACCTTGACAGAGATGTTAGGGATTGTGTCCATGGTTGCCACCATTGCATCGTCAGCAAGACAGTTGAGCCTGGGTGCAGGGCTCCACTGGAAAGTATCACTTCGACTAGGCCACTACAACTGGTTTGTATCGATTTCTGGTCTGCTGAAGATTCAAGCAACAAGTCCATTGATGTACTAGTGATAACATATCACTTTACAAGAATGGCTCAAGTGTTTGCTTGCAGAAACCAATCAGCTAAGCAGGTGGCAAGAATCCTGTGGGACCGATACTTCTGTGTGTATTGATTTCCTGAGAGAATTGATAGTGACCAAGGGGAAAGTTTCGAGAGGCAGTTGATCAATGAGTTACTCAAAGTTCTGGTGTGAGAAAGTCGCACACGACACTATCACCCGATGGGGAATGGCAGTGTGTAACGTTTCAATCAGACACTTGGCAACATGATCAGAGCAGTAGCACCTAACACCAAGCAACACTGACCGAGACACGTGCAGACATTGACTTTCATGTACGATTGCACCACCGATGAGATGACAGAGTACGCCCCCTTCTACCTGATGTATGGAAGGATCCCTTGTCTGCCAGTAGATGGGATTTTCAGAAACACTCTGAACGTTCCAGCTGTTACGAGTTACGATATGTATGTGGTGTCGCTCTCTAATGATCTGAAGGATGCTATGGTGATAGCGCAGGAACATGCTGAAGAAGAACAGAACCGACAAACAAATTTATAACAGAAAGGTCAAGGGTCCCACCATAGAAGTCAACGATCAGGTACTGTAGGCAAACAAGAAAGACGAAGGCAAGAGGAAAGTGGCAGATCGATGGGAATCAACCATATTACTATGTAATATAGCCACTGGAATGGAAAAAGTAGTTAATCAGAACCTGACCATGTTGGTCAACTTCTTCCCAGTAGACGATGAAAGTGCAGTTTCTGGCGTCTCTTCATCCATGTCTGTTGGCCTGACTCCAAGTTCCGGTGCTCACAATGTGATGATGGATTCAATATCAAAAGTGAGACAAGGGAGTTCCTTTCCTGAAGAAGAGAGTCAAGATTCACTATCTAGAATGGAGTGTGACATGTCGGTAAAAGGTGTCACACAGGGAGAATCAGATCACGAAGAGGAAAGAGGAGCAGACCTATCTGCGGAAGAGAGAATGTATTCAATTTCTGAAAGAGAGAGCAAGAAATCTTTACCTGATGAGTAGCTTGTGGACTCTGAAGGAAGAACTCGAGATTGGATCACACAGTTACCAGGTAGTAGAGATCAGAATGAGGAATCTTCAGGTGTGACCTCAGAACCACTGGTATCTCAAGACGCCGATTTAGAAGAGTTCCAGTGAGCAGACACGCTCTTCTACCGGCATTGGACAGTCTGAACAGCCTAGTGACTCACAATTGACTGACACTCTCGTGACTTACACTCACAACGACAATCCTACCGCAGTTTGACAAATTAGGAACCGTGTTGGTCGAATCATCAAACCTGTCAACAGATTGATCTACACGATGTCTACACAAGATATTCTAAGTGAGACTAATCTTATTATTCAAGCAGTTTGCAAGTCAGTGATTCAAGCCTTCAGAGATTAAGCAAAACTAGAGTTATGATTCAGTGAAGTTTTATTTTTCATGAGCATTGTACTTTAGATAGGTAGTGTGGGGTGTAGAAAGGCATCCTACAGTCAGTAGTTGGTTTGAGAGTTTTGCCAACTCTCCTTCCACTTCATCTTTTTGGGATACTTCAAATGTTCTTGTAAATGGACCTTATATGTTGTGTAAGTTGATGTAGATGTGTGCTCAAGTTGTGGTTGCTGCTTACATTCTGCCTAAATTCAGTGGGGGTGGGTGTAACAGGGTTGAAATAGACATCCTTAGTTGTATGAGTTTTGTCATAATTAAGCTGCCAGGTTATGTATATGTATTGCTGTGGAGCAACCTCCTGTACTATTTGTGCAACTGCATCTCTGCGCATATACGTGCACATGATCACGCAGATCCAGGTAAAGAGTTGTTAAACTTTGGAGACGTCATGACGGATTTGCAGTTGCTCTGAAGTTTACACATTGTGTTGTGTGTATGTCTGCGGAATAAACCGTGAAAGAGAACAGCACAGTGTCCTTTGTCGATGAGCCATATGAAAGCCGTTACACATACACAAGAATGACAAACATACTGCGCAGATATAACTACAAATTCATTGTTGTATTACATCTGATGAGTTACTGACCTGTCCGTCAACAGGCTTGATATCCTGTAGTCTCTACAACTGCTTAATGTGACAAGTAGTTCCTCTACACCCAATCCTCATGCCTCATCTGAAAGACAACAAAAAAAAAGAAAATTTTACTAGCTAGCTAAGTTGATCACTAAAATGGTAACATCTATATTAAAATACCATAACCCACAGACATGACTATAGTAACAGTAAAATAGATTGGTCTTTGGTCTATCTGCACATCTAAAATCCTACTATGTGGATGGGATATTTCTGCTGGGATGGAGGAATTATCTGGAATGCTCAACTAGATGATCAGGACAGTCTAGGGTACTATTTGCCCAAAGAGGTGAAGTATTGAGGTTTGGTATTGCGGTGACCTATAGGACTGTACTAAATCTCAAGCGGAAAGTTAACACCATCAGCCGCGAGGTCACTGACGAGGACCAACAGTGATAGAGGGATCATCTGAAAGGGACTGGCATGCAGGGATGGAACATAATTATTTTGGGCACTGGTCACGAGACCCCGATATCTACTAGACCAGGTAACATTCAGGTCCTAAATCTGTGGCATCCAATGTTTTTAGCTAGCTAGTTATGGTAGTTCATCGTTTGTGTAGTCAGACTTTTCCCCAGACCCCACGGTTGGTGACACGCTAGCTAGTCCACCAGGGCAGGGATATTTAACATTAGCTAGTTGTTAGCGTTAACCACATTTGCTTACATGTCGGGAAAGTCTCACTACACCACGGTGAGATACGGTGCAACTTTAGCTAATGTAGCAAACTTCCCAACCAAAACGCCTAACTAGCGATATTTAGCTAGCTATATCCTTGCACTGGTGGGCTAACGTTAGCTAGCATGTCACCACGTGGAAAAGTATGACTACACAAACTGAGCTAACGTTAACTAGCTGGCTAGGTCACAAAGAACTTGTCAATATTAAGGTCATAAAAGTAGCCTAGCCTATGCTGATTTTCTTTTTACTTGTAAGGAAGGTAACGTGCGTTGTACACGTAACTACAGTCAGTGGTTAAATAGCTAATTTTCAAAAGGAGCTAACTAACCACAGATCTTTCACCTAATTAAAATAGCTTGTTAGCAGCTAGCAAACAGGGCTTACCTTATCACACAGCTCCAGCGATGCCTCTCACTTACAGAGGTCGGAAAATGATCAAATGCATGTGTGCTTATCGGAGTGGTGGTTACAATCCGGTAAATAACACAGAACCATCCCTGCTTCTGATCGACGGAGAGACCTAAGGTTAGCTACAAAGCCAGGGTAATTAAAAAAATTATAGTTATCAAAAAATGCTAAGGTAGCATTTTTTTGTGGGAAAAATTATCAACAAGAATACATACTAGAAATACACAATCTAAATCATTTACACAAGAAACTAAAAACGTTAAAATATCTACTTCCTAGGTGACTTGCTACTTGTCGATGTTAGTTTTTCCCACCCTGCGCCTTGAGTGATTACATCAAAGCTTGCGGCAGTTCTGTATGACAGCCAAATTAGTGTCTAATTAGTGTGTCATTTTTGGGGGGTAATTACAGGCGAATATATTGCTAAAAGTTACCTTGTCCGAGAGAGATATGTGTGATTATCATGCCAGGGTAAGCCTACACGAAACACAGACCTTATACGAAGTAGTTCTAAAATCCCCTACGGAAAAAAATTACTGGTGGAAAATGAACAATTTCTGGGTTTTACAGCTAGGTTTTATGGATATGACTCATACTGTGGTACTCAATTAAGCATCTCAATCACATCGCGGGAAGGGGTTCCCATAGGTTGTTGGCTGAACCATTACAAAAATGAAAGAGAACCAGCTAACCACAAACTAAGGTTTACCCTTTTGTCTGTGGTCTAGCTATTAGCTAATGTTAGCTAGCCAGCTTCACAAATTAGCATTTCAATAGCTAGTAGTTGAGCTGTTTTTATAAGAAAACATCTGAGAATACGCAAATACTGGAGCTAACTAGCAAGCCCTCCTCGGCGGCAATGTTAGCCAAGAAGCCTCAACCAATCACCCAACAGATACAGTGCCTTCAAAGTATTTACACCACTTGACTTTTTCCATATTTTGTTGTGTTACATCCTGAATTTTGAATGGATTAAATTGAGATTGTGTCACTAGCCTACACACAATAAGTGGAAGTCTCTGTACCCCGCACATACAATTATCTGTATGTCGAGCAGTGAACTTTGAACACAGACCAGGGAGGTTTTCCAATGCCTCGCAAAGAAGGGACAGAAGAGTAAAAAAAAAGCAGACATTGAATATCCCTTTGAGCATGGTGAAGTTATTAATTACACTTTGGATGGTGTATTAATACACTCAAAGATACAGGCTTCCTTCCCATCTCAGTTGCCAGAGAGGAAGGAAACCGCTCAGCGATTTCACCATGAGGCCAATGGTGACTTTAAAACAGTTAAGCTTTTAATGGCTGTGATAGGAGAAAACTGAGGATGGGATCATCAACAACATTGTAGTTAATCCACAATACTAACCTAATTGACAGTGAAAAGAAGGAAGCCTGTACATTACAAAAATGGAATACAAATATTCAAAAACATGCATCCTGTTTGCAACAAAAGTAATACCAAAGTAATACTGCAAAAAAATGTACTTTATGTCCTGAATACAAAGCATTATATTTGGGGCAAATCCAATACAACACATTACTGAGTGCCACTCTCCATATTTTCAAGAAAAGTGGTGGCAGCATCATGTTATGGGTATACTTGTAATCATTAAGGACTGGGGAGTTTTTACAAAATAAACTGAAAGGAGCTAAGCACATGCAAAATTCTAGAGGGAAACCTGGTTCAGTCTGCTTTCCACCAGACACTGGGAGATTAATTCACCGTTCAGCAGGATAATAACCTAAAACACAAGGCCAAATCTACACAAGTTGTTTACCAAGAAGACAGTGAATGTTCCTGAGTGGCCGAGTTACAGTTTTGACTTAAATTTCCTTGAAAATCTATGGCAAGACTTGAAAATGGTTGTCTAGCAATGATCCACAACCAATGTCGAACAAGCCCAGTAATACAACGCCATGCAGCAGAAAGCGGTCTGGGGCGAAGATTCAATAATCAACAATTCTAGAACGTTTGTCAAAAAAGGTCTATAGTCTATCACCCGTACTGTAGGTGCACCTCTAACGATTGTTTGCAGACAGCCATAATACCATAGAAGAAGAAAGTCTGGCGCTGGGCGATGAAGTGAAATGTTGGTTATTTTTTGTTTTTTAAACAACTAATTGGCTGACATTGGTTCAATTATTTGAATTCAATTTCATTCAGTTTTTTTTCCTGTGAGCTCCTTTGGCACATTGCAGTTTCTCTAGAGATAAATCAGATCCAGCCTGAACTATGTGATGTAGTAGGGAGTGGTAGTTTCCAACAGGTCAATATTCTTCTAGTTCAACACATAAAATGTGGTAATTAACTATAATGACCATAATCCATTGCGCATCTACTTTTCCAGTCTGTTTCTTTTATGCCTGCTATGGAAGAGAGAAAAATGCGTCAAGGTGAGGTGATATGGAGAGCAGCTGTTGCTTTGCAGGCTATCTGTGATTAGTTGTTAGTTGGTATTCAGCACTCATAAAAGTATGCTTTATTCACTTTGAAGAACAACAAAATAGTGATGTTGTTAGACAGCATTGGCAGCTGCTCTATAGAGATGAGATAATGACTTGGAATGTAATAAGTCATCAAATAAAACAAATGTAGTAGTTCATGTGAATAAATTAAAGTAGCATCCGGTGCCGACAGATGGCTGCAATATGTATGTCCAATATGAAAAAAAAAAAAAACTATTGGATTTAGGCTGACAGGCCACTCTTTAAGGGCAGCAGAATGAGTAGGGATGCTCCTCTTGATGTAAATTCTGTGGATTTGGAAACTAGAAGAGCTTCGGAATAGAATGGATACATCTTTAACTCCAACACAAAGTACAGAACATTGTGTATGGTGCAATAAATGGTAGGAGTACACACAAAAAACTATGTTGACCATTTAGGTTTGAAAAAATAAATGACATAATATCGCAAATAAATACTTAATTATTATTGTATGATAACAAGTGTAAAATGTATCGATGTGCACATTTCCATAATTTTCACCTTAATTTTTTATTTACAAAAGTATACAGGACGGGACTCTTATTCTAAATGAGTCCAAAAATCCGTGACTCGGAAGTACATATTTATTCTTGCCTGCTTGACAGCAGCTGGTAAAGCAACGTTTTATACTTCAGTGGAACTATCCCATCAGGCTCCAGTGCTAGCTACCTTGAGAAGTTCTCATTGTTGACGTTGACAAATATATTGATTACTTTCCCTTTCATCTATGATTTAATTTTAAGTAATGACAAGCAAAAGCAAGAGAGAGATAGTTTGTGCAGTAGGTGGCTGCAAGGCTGAAAATGTTTCTTTGCATGGTCTTCCATCAGAACAGACACTTCGTCTGATTTGGCTTAAATTTATTTGTAATAATCAAGTGCCAGAGAAGTTCAGTCCGTACCTGCGCATATGCACAGCACATTTCTCATCGGACTGCATTGCAAATCAGGATAGGTACACAAGTGGATTTGCTAAGAGCTTGATCCTCCAACAGGGTTCTGTCCCATCCATCTTGCACCCTGCAGCGGCAACCAACCAAGTAGTAAGTGTTTAGGTAGATAATGTAAAGGACATGCTATATCTTGTAATGCTGATGCACATCAACACAATCCATCATAATCAGTCTTTGCTAGCAGATATCGTCAAAGTCCTAAAACAATGTTGAAAGGGGGGTTAATGTTAGCTAACTAGCTACAGCGCTACAATATGTTGTAGACGTGGGGTAGGACATTGGATTATATGAAAACTCCAGTCCATGCGGTGGCGGTGGCGGTAGCACTGCGTAATCAGAATAGTGTATGTACTTTGTACACCCCCCCTTCCCCAACCTATCAGACTTGTATTCTGAAGAATGTAACAGTAACGTAAGCTAACAGTTAGCCACTCCACCATGTCGCACATATCGACGGTAACTACTTGCAGCTTTCTTGGTTGTTCCAAAGCCAGGACTGATACTTTACACAGTCTTCCTAAAGACCCTGAAACCAGAAGACAGTGGGTGCAGTTTCTTTTTACTTCGAATCCAGATGTGCATATCGGTACTACAACACGAATTTGCAGCGCGCATTTCAACAGGGACTCGTTTCTAAATTGGGGGCCGAAGTCAATGGGGTATGCCAAACTATTTGTTCTGAAACCGGACGCCATCCCAACTATTTTTCCGATCCATGAAGTATCGGTAAGTTTATCTGTCTCCCTAACGTTAGTTGATAATTAGCTAGCTGGGGAAAACAATGCGAAACGTCACCTCACTGGCTTCTACTCTTTTTTTTGTGCCGATGTATTCAAACATGTTTGGTTTTATCGGGACGTCGGTAACCCTCAGATAGAATCTCTGACCCGCTCACAATAAACGAGCCTCGGTGACGACCTCGGGGCCCGAGTAGGCAACGACCTAGGGATTTTGTCTCGGATCTCAAACTCGACTAGGACAGCTAAATCCGGGCAATATCCTGTAATGTACACCTGGATAAAGCGCATACAGGGGGCGTTCTCCGCTCACACGTCTCCGAAAAATTTGTTTTTTCATTCAACGTTGGAGGAAGTACGTTCCTAGTGTTTGAGGAATGTGTTTGCTGGCTTCATGAATTATACTTTATTTAGACATGTGTTTTGTTTGGCTAGAGTTATGCTAACCTGTTTGCTATCCCTTTAGCTTTGTTAGCTAGCTTGCTTGTCAGTTAGAGGTTAGCTGCTATATACAGTAGTTGGCAACTGCCATTAAGTTAAGTGGTGGAAAAAGTGCACAATTGTCATACTTGAGTAAAAGTAAAGATGCCTTAATAGAAAATTACTCCAGTGAAAGCCACCAAGTAAAATACTACTTCAGTAAGTCTAAAAGTATTTGGTTTTAAATATGCATAGTGTCAAGTAAAATGATAAATCATTTCAAATTGCTTATAATAAGATCAAAACGATGGCACAACGTTTTTAATTTTATTTTTTATTTACCGATAGCCAGGGGCACACTACAACACACAGACATAATTTACAAACTAAGCATTTGTGTTTAGTGAGTCCTCCAGATCAGAGGCAGTTGGGGTGACCAGGCATCTTTTCTTGATAAGTGAGTGAATTGGACCACTTTCCTGTCCTGCTAAGCATTGAAAATGTAACAAGTACTTCTGGGTGTCAGGGAAAATGTTTGGAGTGAAAAGTAAAAGTAGTCCAAATATAAATAGTAAAGTACAGATACCTAAAAAAAACAACTACTTAAGTAGTACTTTAAAGCATTTTACTTAAGTACTTTACACCACTGATCAAGTTGTTCGTTTTAGACTGTTCAACCATTTGCAGAATGCATACAGACAATTGAATATAGCCCGGACGCAGTGTTAACACATTTAGATGTGTTGAAGCATGACATGTTTGGAATTCCATGATCAGAAATACAAAAGGTGCATGAACTGTTAAGTGTAGACATGACCTTATATTGTGGGGGAGTTGAGTATTGCTAACTGGTTGTGGGATTTGCAAGCAACAACATTGAGTAACCATCAGTCGATACTGTCAATTCTGAAACCGCTTACCTGTACCTATGTTTGTTCTGTACAACTGCAGTCCTTCAGCAGGGTGCTGAAATTCATACTTTTAATACAAACTTATATCGAATACAACCACCGACCTTTTACTCATTTGTGTGTCTCAACTCAGCGCGAATGGGCTTGTGCCAATTGAATCTCAAGCCTAGTTCACATTAACCATGAGCACTCCATTATGATGTCATGCATTTTAATGGAGAGCCCACAACTGTGTGGAAATGCAATGCCGCGTTGCGTTACGGATGCTGCATACTTTGACATTTTAGAAACTTTGCGTGGTCTTCAGTCCAGCTAGAGTCCGTTGAAGAACAGGAAGTTACCAAACCAGAGAAGATGAAAATGTGGTTTTAGGTGATAGCTAACTTAGCGACTTGTAAACAATTACCTATTCCAATATAAGTGAATACTATTTTATTAGTAATGTTAAATACACATTGGCTGTTAAGCAAATTATATAATGTCTGTTGCCTCCCGTTTTAAGTTTGATGGTAATGGCATTTGTTTTTTATGATAATTATTAGTGGAAGGTTGTAAACTACAGTATAGCCTAACTTTTAACTATCTAGCTAGCTACTCCAAAACAAAGGTAATGTGGTTTGGTAAGAATGCCCCTCTCCCCACAGGTGTTATTACTACCACTGAGGGTTTAGAGCTTGAGGTAGTCACCTCATACAAGTACTTGGGAGTATGGCTAGACGGTACACTGTCCTTCTCTCAGCACATATCAAAGCTGCAGGCTAATGTTAAATCTAGACTTGATTCCTCTTATCGTTATCGCTCCTCTTTCACCCAAGCTGCCAAACTAACCCCGATTCAGGTGACCATCCTACCCATGCTAGATTATGGAGACATAATATATAGATCGGCAGGTAAGGATGCACTCGAGCGGCTAGATGTTCTTTACCATTCGGCCATCGGATTCGCTACCAATGCTCCTTATAGGACACGTCACTTCACTCTATAAACGGGTGATCTTTGTATACCCGCCGCAAGATCCACTGGTTGATGCCTATTTATAAAATCCTCTTAAGCATCACTCCCCCCTATCTGAGATACCTACTGCAGCCCTCATCCTCCACATACAACACCCATTCTCCCAGTCACATTCTGTTAAAAGTCCCCAAAGCACACCCATCCCTGGGTCGCTCCTCGTTTCTGTTTGCTGCAGCTAGCGACTGGAACACGCTCATTCAAGGCCGTCATTGTAAATAAGAATTTGTTCTTAACTGACTTGCCTAGTTAAATAAAGGTTAAATAAATACATTCAAAGACTCAATCATGGATACTCTTACTGACAGTTGTGGCTGCTACGCATTATGTATTGTTGTCTCTACCTTCTTGCCCTTTGCTGTTGTCTGTCCCCAATAATGTTTGTACCATGTTTTGTGCTGCTATTTTCATGTGTTGCTGCCATGCTATGTTGTTTTAGGTATCTCTTTATGAAGTGTGGTGTCTCTTGTGATGTGTATTTTGTCCCATATTTTTAATCCCAGCCTCCGTCCCCGCAGGAGGCCTTTTGCCAGGCTGTCATTGTATATAAGAATTTATTCTTAACCGACTTGCCTAGTTAAATAAAATACCATTTTTAACTCTAAGCTAGCTTGACTTGCAAGAAAGAAAAACAAATTCAGCAAAAAGTAACATGTTTTATTGTCAACTGAAACCATGTTTATCCTGTCTTGAATGAAAAGGTCATATTTTGCAATCTGAGAGCCTTTAAACATTTCTCTTTTTTGACGAGAGCCTATGCTCTCCGTGAGATTGCATGAAGATGATGTAATGAAATGCATCACAATGTAAACGGGGCATCAGGTTAGGGTTGTCCCCGACTAAATCATCTGTTCTTTCGACCAATCGATTGGTTGAAATGTACGTTTTTTTCTCCCATATAGACACACCCTATGTTTAAATAGAACTATATGTGGGCTACTGAGCCTGTCTGATGCTTTAAGTACTGCAATTAAAAAAATTAAGACACATTACTAAAGAGGGTGCCAGAGATCAATATAGCCTAACCAAAAGGAGAAGAGAAACCTGTTCCCAACCCCTTCCTCCCTCTGCTCTTTGCCATTATGCTCCTGAAGTTGCCGGTAATAGGCTACACCAGCGGTCGGCAACCTTTTAATTTGGAGTGCCAAGTTACCGTACCATTTCTACTGATCTGCGTGCCAGTTATGATTTTCATAAGCACATTTTCGTGGAATAGTTTAATTGATAATAAAGTCTTCATATCTCAAAATCAACGTCATGTGGTTAATCTAAAAGAAAATGATACAAATCTAAAAGTAACTGCTATTGCCAAAATGTGACTGACCGGCTCGATTTGGTCTTAGTTAGAAAAATTTGAAATAGTTTTTTTACGTTGGAAAAAAAGTTGAAACTCAGAACTAGAAAATGGTATATCATACACTACAGTTGAAAGTATTTGTCAACTTTCAAAGCAAAAACTTCTAATCTCACTTTTGAGAAAATGGCCCTTGAATGTTTTGGTACACCTACTGGCGAGCTCTTCTTTGTCTACACTAGGGATGAACCGATATTACATTTTTGTTCGATACCGATATCCAATATTTTCGTTGCCAAAAAACCTGATACCGATAACCAATATTTAAAATTTTTGCAGCCTTTTAAGCATTCTAGTACAGTTAAATAGTTGAAACACACACTGACAAAAGTTATTTTGTTGGCATTTACGTATGTCTCCATTACCAGTAAAACATAATCAACACCTATTTATTCTTCACATATTTGCTGTGGTGTTTCATTCAGTTGTTTCATTCATCCAGGATTTCATCATACATGTCAAGTAGTGAAGTTTCAGCTCTGTCTGTCCATGGCCTCTTCTGTCGTGAGTCCTCTTTGTCGGTGCGCACGGTCTTGTCCAGCGGTGTCTAACATTTCACGGAAACCCTGTTTCTTGTCTTCATCAAAGTAGGGTTCCTTGTACCTAGTATCGTGCATGGTGGCGACACAGGAGAGAGGCTCAGAGAGAATGCCACCGAATCACTTGTTCACAGCCGCTAGTGGAGTACTTTTGCAAGTTTTAACCCCATGGTCTGTCGACAGAGGGTATCACGTCTGTTGCAGACGCAGTTGATGAGATTATTTCTCGAGTCAGTTGTTCGAATGGAGCTAGGAGTGTTGTCATGTTCTCAAATGCCATTGAAATGGCAGCAGCGGTATGAGAACCAGCACATTCTTGAGCATGCAATATGGCTTTCCTCAGTACAAAATCCTCTACGACCCACTGTGCTGTCAGACTTGGTATGCTCATGGGGCTGACATCGGTGGTCTAAATGTCAGTCGTGAAGCTAATAGAAGTGACGCCCATAGCAAGTAGCTCATGGGTGTGCGTTTCAACAATACTGTGTAACTCCGGTAGGGTAACATGTGAAAAATAGCGCCTACTTGGTAGTGTGTACCGGGGCTCGAGGTGCTCGACCAGTCTGCGAAAGCCAACATCATCCACGACAGAGAACGGTTGATTGTCAAGGGCAATGAATTAGATTATCTTTGCGTTAATGGATTTTGGCTTTGAGTTGTCTCGCTGAAATGTTCTTACTCTTGACTGCTCGACTTAAACTTGTTTAGTTGTTGGAAGTCCGCACTTATTTTTTTTCTGCTTTTGTAGTCGTTGAATGCCTAGGGGTGATGCACTTTCAAATGACTAATTAGGTTTGTGGTATTGAAAGATTTCACTTTCTCTTGCATTTGGCCTTTTTGTTACCTTCCTCTGAAACTTCAAAATAGATCCACACAGCAGACATTATGGGCTAGGTTAGGAATGCTGTGTAGCACAGTATTTTCATTATGTCATCTACCTATGCTATATAGGTATGCACGTCAGCTTTGACATTGGTTTTGCACATCGCCGTTAAACTAGACATCAGGCCGATGTTGGCATTTTTAGCTAATATCATCCGATTATACCCTGCATACCCAGTCTACACCATATCAGCCTTGTTCACAACCTCTTAAGCTTTAGCCCCACCCAGCTCTTTAAGGATTCACATGTGTGGCCATGTACTAAACCAAAGATGTCAATACTAAAGGTTGGTTCATACTATGGGTGTTTTCATGAATTCAATCTGGAGTGCCAGGGTGTGCTCTGGGTGTTCATAAACTCAAAAGTTGTCAGATTATCAGTTTGTAAATTTGGAGTGTTGAGAGTGCACACTGGATGCTCTGGCCAAGGAGTAGGGTTGATCCGAGCGTTCTGATTTAACAGCTCCCAAGCTAACGTTGAACAGCTTGCTAGCTACTTACAGACACAAATGAGGGAAAAGCTCACCAATCATTTTACTCACACTAGCAGAGCTGGTTAGGCTGTTAATGTTATCCAGAGCGTTGGTGACAAACTGCATCTGGCAACAATTTAATTACGCTTTTTTGCCAATGTTTACTGACACCGGCCATATTCTCAATGGGTGTTGAGCGTCCATAAATTCGTCAGTTATTCTGTGCTCTGGCACACTCAGACGACTGCAATGAAATCGGAGTAGATAGCCAGAGCGAATTTACCAGCTACGTCTATCGACAGTTGTCGCAGTGACATCATGAACATTCTATTGAAATGGAGTCTTTTGTTTAGACGCATAGCTAGCTAAACAATGAACCATAATCCAAATTTATAACGTTACTACCTTGCATGAATTTGCAGGTAGCTAACCAACCAGGTTAGCTAACATTAGGCTAGTAATGCACATGGCTCTGAGATACGAATATTACGACACAGATTATACACGTTTAGTCAGCTTGCTAGCTAACAGTACACTTTAACTTGACAAACTCTAAATCAGAAACATGTAATATCTGAAAATGTAGCTAGCTAGACTATCTTACCCATATACATGGATGGACGCTTCTCCCTCTCTCTCACAGATGCCATGGTTTGAAGATGTAATCCGAGACAGGTGATTTATACAACAGCCTTCTGTGTGTTCCCTTTGACTCCATCTGCATAGTTGCAATCAAACGGCAGAATTTTCTGAATTTTCAGAGAATACTCTGATTCCACTGTGCATTCCACTGATTTCAAAACTCGGACGTCCAGAAAGTGGAGAGCAATACCTTTGCAGTTCTACAATGTGATATCTTTCAAAAAAGATGTTAGAAAGGATTACCTACACATAATGACCAGCTCATGTTATAGACAGAAGCCTGCTACATGGCAGACCAATCCGAACTCATCTCTCAGCATGTCCAGTTCACCCATTTATCTCAGCCAATCAAGGCTCCTGTCTAAACCAATTATGCTCGTAATTTAACAATTGTATTCGTATTTACAGATGGCATACAAGTTTGTTATTAACGCACATGAAAGTTCACATGTTCCAGAAGGCATTTCTGCCCCAAAAAAGCTTTATGTTCAAATGGCTCTCCTCTGAAGTAGTGGCGCACGACATATGCCTAGTTTCTTGAAATGAGTCACACATGTAAAAATAGCCTACATAAAGCCAACAAATAAAAACATTGCAGCCTGCAGGTAGAAAATATCCTGATATAAAAATAAATATCCGATAAATCACATTGGCTATGCATGGGCTGTCCTCAAGGAACTTGAAACATTGTATTAACTTGGTCTGGTGGGAAGCTCATGCTTGCAAACTTGCAACATTGTATAAAATACTCTGGGCCCTCAGAGTTTCCCATGCCAGTGAGCTCCGGACAGACAGACACTGCTGTAGGTTATTTGCGCAAGGGATGATAATTAATCCGGTAGGCCTATTTTTATGATGTTTCCAGAAGATCAGAGCACAATTAATCAAATGGCCACCTGGACTATTTGGATTGACACCCACCTTTTTAATGCTGCTGCTACTCACTTTTATTATCTATGCATAGTCACTCTACCAACATACATGTAGAAATTACCTCGATTAACCTGTACCCCCACACATTGACTCGGTACCGGTACCCCCTGTATATAGACTCATTGTTATTGTGTTTTTATTTGAGTTATTTAGTCAATATTTTCTTAAGAAAATAGGGAACTGCATTGTTGGTTAAGGGCTTTGTAAGTAAGCATTTCATGGTAAGGTCTACTACACCTGTTGTATTCGGTGCATGTGACAAATACAATTTGATTTGACGAGAGCTGGTTTTAAAATGGGCTACGTTGAGGAACTATTTTAATTCTCAATGGATGTAAAAACAAACTTTGTTTACTTGCTGTTTGAAGCAAGATAAAATTACTTTGAGAAGCTCCAGTGATGGCAAGTTAAGACAATCAGAAATAGGATCAGATTTGCAAATAGGCACATTTTAACAAAGGACAATAAATAAATTGACAACTCGTAAATGGACTGAAATACAAACTAAGTGTAGCCTAAATTGTGCACTGTGCAAACGGTAAGACTGTAACAATAATATATATTGAATGCATTAACAAAAATGATGGTAACCAAACAAACATTGTAGATGAGAAATTATGGGAATTAATGGTAAATGTACTACTGGTGATACTGGTGTGCCATCCTCACAGCTTCTGCAATGAATTAGTACACTCAGACAGATATAATTCAGACCGGTGTCTTGTGTGGCCAAATTATATTATTATATATTTGCGACTGCTAGACTAAATATATATATATATATTTAAACGACCAAACAATCAACCAGTCAACTAAATGTGGTCAGATTTAGCCTACGCAGTACATCAAGGCCTCTACGTCTCCAGTTGAGCAACACAAATTAGGAAAAAGTAGGTGGTTGTATTCGACCTAGCGTTGTTGCTTACAAATCTAAATAAGTCCATCACAAGTTATTCCTTTTTTGTCCATATGGTGCACAGGCAGGACTTTTATTTTGACATGAGGTCAGCAGAGAGGAAGTGGGTCTACAACAGACCCATGTTTGGAAAGGGTTTAATAATAAGATCCTTTTAGATATTTTGTCTTAAATTCCCTGTCATAATGACCAACCGTCCTGCCCACCGGCACAGTAAATTGAAATGGAATTGTATTTAACTTCTGGTTTCCCGCGAACTGTTTTTGTGCAACCCAATACAATTAAAAGCAACGCTAGTGTATGTACTTACACCCGCGTTGCTAAAAGCAGCTAACCCTGACCGTGATCCCACTCTCCGAAGGCGTCTCGGGGAGAGTTGGGATATGCAAAAAAACACATTTCCAATTCACACATGGGCATTAATAAGGGGAGAAAGACTGCCCCTTCTCATTGAAGCCACGTTAGTTCAAAACTGACATAGGTAATGCAGGCATTGTTTGCAGAAAACAGGATCCTCACAGTGAATGCAAATCTTGGTGTAAATATAAAAGTTTAGAAGACAATCATGGTACAAATAATTGCTTCTAATACACCAGATGTATGTTCTTGAACCGATTATTTTAAGATCGCAAACAAAATAATTTACTTGCTAATGGCAGCATGCAGTACCACGGTCAACTTTCAACTTGTCAATCAATGAGGGGGCAGCACTGAGCTAGCCTGCGACGTCATTTCCTAGAGTAGCTCAAACTGCACATTATGTCTCCATGAAACGCTATCTTAACCGACTTCATTTGGCTTCACTGCGCTATTGAGTCTCACATAGGAATGAAGTGTCATGTGACTGATGGCTTTGTCGAGATATATATTTATATATATCACACACACACACACGTGTGAAATAGGACAAATATAAGCACCCACCGAATTATGTGAAGCTAGCGTGGAGACATCTGCTGCCACAATAAGGATTAGCCACAATAGTGGAATTTGTGATTTGCCTTCAAAATAAGTCCCCCATTGATACTGATTCAAATGCATAAAAATTATGGAATGTCATATTGTCACAAGTATGTTAGAACTTCCTTAATTTGACAGGAACAAAAAAAAAGTTCTGCATAATTGCATTGGGGGCATACTTTCACAGCACTGTTTATGTATTTGCCCCCTTTCTAATTTTCTCTACTGTTGCATATTTTTGATACTGAATTATCAGACCTTCAACCAAAACCAAATATTAGATCAAGGTAACCTGAGTGAACAAATAACACTTCCTTTATTTCATAAAGTTATGCAACACTCAATGCCCCTGTGTGAAAAAGTAAAAGCACCCTTACACTCAATAACTGGTTGTGCCACCTTTAGCTGCAAAGACTCCAACCAAACGCTTCCTGTAGTTGTTGAGCAGTCTCTCATCGTGCTGGAGGAATTTTGGCCCACTCTTCCATGCAGAACTGCTGTAACTCAGCAACATTTGTGGGTTTTCAAGCATGAACTGCTCGTGTGACTTGCCACACTAGGCCATTCCAAAATGTAAAATGTCATGCTTTTTAGCCATTTTCATGTAGACTTGATTGTGTGTTTTGGATCATTGTCTTGCTGCATGATCCAGCTGCGTTTCAGCATCAGCTCACAGACGGATGGCCTGAAATTCTCCTGTAGAATTCTCAGATACAGAGCAGAATTCATGGTTCCTTCTGTTAAGGCAAGTCGTGCAGGTCCCCAGACAGCAAAGCATCCCCAAACCATCACACTACCACCCCTTTGCTTGACCGTTTGTATGAGGTTCTTACTGTGGAATGCAGTGTCTGGTTTTCGCCAGGCATAATGGGACCCATCTCATCCAAAAAGTGATACTTTTGAATCATCTGTCCATAGAACATTCTTCCAAGAGTCTAGATGATCATCCAGGTGCTTTCTGGCAGACATGGGTCCTATTATGCCTGGCGAAGAGGCAAACAATTGGGTGTTGCATAACTTTGTTTATTAAATTAAAGTATAAATTTATTTTTATTTTGTAAAAGATCTGATGTTTCAGTATAAAAAAAACTATATGCAGAAAGAGAATCAGAAAGGGAGAAATACTTTTTCACAGCACTGTATGTACTGTACAACGTTACCTATGGAGTGCACCCATGAAACTCAGTGACACCCACATATAATTCCAAAGAGTTTACACATATTAGTGTCATAGCAGGACTTTGATTGTAGGAAATCACCTCCCCAGTCAGTCTATTGCGTGCATTGGACATTCATAGACTGTACCAGTCAAACTATTGTGTGTGATAAACATTCATATGGGACTGTATAGCTTACCTATAGTGTGCACCCATGAAATGGGGTATCAGCGTACTCAGTGACACCCACGGAATACAACTATGTAGAGATTGATTACACAGACTCTTGAATCCACTGAAATGAGCCACATTAGCTCATCAGTCAATTTATTGTGCGTTTTGAACAATAAATATTAGAATGTAATCCCATCCAAAACTGCGCAAATGAATGGCGCTGATGTAGCCTACCAAACTTGCTAACGGCCCTCACGAATGGCCTGGTACTCAGTGGTCTTGTTCGGTAACAGGATGTGCCAAGAATTCGTTAGCATTTCAACAGCCTTCCTCAAGACCCTTGACTCCTACTGGAGTGGATGCTGTTTCTTGCTGAGTGTAACATTAAGCCGGATGAAAAGGTTAAAGTTACTTCAGAAACTAGTATCTGCAGTGTTCATATTACAGACGAGTGTTTCACCAACTTGACTCAAGTGAAGATGGGATTTGCGAAAAAGGCTGAACTTGAAGTTCGACGTTGTACCGTCGGCAAAGTATACAGAAAATAGCTAGCATATGCAAATATTCCTAACCCCTGTTTACATTGTACTTGTTTTTAGGTGGAACACATGACGTCGGGTGTGACAAAAGATGAGGGATGCCAATATGAACCACCCTCAGTATGCAACATTATGGTACCATCACCTCCAAGACCCGTTCTGGTACCGTTAAAACACAACGTGTCAACACAGGCTTATTATTACAGAGGAAAAAATACAAACAAAGGTGAGACATATGGCTTGTATCTTTTGTAGAATAGTTCACTTCTTTTCAAATACAGCTGAAATGAATTGATGTGTAGGGCAATTGCTCGGTAGACACTAGGACCATCACGGTGATCACGGTGACCGCAGGGTAGCCTAGTGGTTAGGTTGCAAGTTCAAATCCCAGAGCTGACAAGGTACAAATCTGTCATTCTTCCCCTGAACAGGCAGTTAACCCACTGTTCCTAGGCCGTCATTGAAAATAAGAATTAGTTCTTAACTGACTTGCCTAGTTAAATAAAGGTAATAAAAAAATACCGCCAGTCACAAATCATGACCGCAGTCAATGTAATCCCTTCCAAAACTCTGCAAGTGAATGCAGTTGATGGGTGGCCTACCCAATTTGCTAACGGCCCTCTCTAATGGCCTGGTACTCAGTGATCTATTGTCCCTTTTTAAATCACTTTAAACACTTTCATGATTGAATTTGAATAATCTCAATGATGAGGACAAAATGGTGAAGGGGATTAGAGGCAGGGCTCGCAACAATTTTTTTTTCCCCCTCACCGACCCAAAGTGCAATTTCAACTGTCAAACCGAACTTCAACCATCCCAAAATTAAAATACTTGTTTCTTTAATGTTTTAAATAAGCCAACATAGGTCATTTGCAGTGCTTTTAAAGTAATTGGTCCATTTCGGAGACAGATACAGTGTATATTACAAACGTAGTAATTTGTTAAGAACCATTTTTTCAGAGCCAAAATATCCCAAAATGTAAACGTAATTGCTAAAATATACTTAAGTATCAGAAGTAAAAGTATAAACCATTTCAAATTCCATATTTTAAGCAAACCAGACGGCACCATTTTCTTGTTTTTATTTATTTACGGATAGCCAGGGGCGTACTCCAACACTCAGACATAATTTACAAATGAAGCATTTGTGTTTAGTGAGTCTGTCAGATCAGGGGCAATAGAGATGCCAGGGATGTTCTGTTGGGGCTCCCGAGTGGCCCAACAGTCTTAGGCACTGCATCTCAGTGCTAGAAGCGTCACTACAGATCCTGGTTCGATTCGAGTCCTATAGGGCGGCGCACAATTGGCCCAGCATCGTTACATGCTGACCAAACCCCACGCGTGAAAATTGATTTTGTTCACGCACACCAGAAACAATCAGGATACGCAGGTTAAAATATCAACAACAAAGCTGAGCCAATTATATTAATTTGGGGACAGGTCAAAAAGCATTTAAAATCTATGGCAATTTACCTAGCTAGCTTGCTGTTGCTAGCTAATTTGCCCTGGTATATAAACATTGGGTTGTTATTTTATCTGAAGTGCACAATGTCCTCTACTCAGACAATTAATCCGGTAAACCGAATTCATTTCTCATCATCTTTCCTTCCTTCAGGTTTTTTTTTCGTCTTTGGTTGGCAACCAACTTTACAGCATTACTACAACCGACCGGAGTGTGGACTTAAATTCATCTTTCAATCACCCATGTCGGTAAATGCACCTAAAAGCCAATGAGGAGATGTCACGTGGATATATGCTCCTAAAAACCAAATGAGGAGACGGGAGAGGCCGGACTTGCAGTGCGTTGAGCGTCACGAATAGAACCAATTTCCATTTTAGCGCCTGGCCACACAAATGCTCGCGAGCAGTGTGTGCAATGATTGAATAACGTTTGTGTACATTTATTTTGCGAAGCGAGCAGTGTGGTCAGCATGTTAGGGTTTGGCCGGGGTAGGCTGTCATTGTAAATAAGAATTTGTTCTTAACAGACTTGCCTAGTTAAATGTAATTTTTTTAAATATATATATACTGATCAAAAAATGAAAGGGAACACTAAAATAACACATCCTAGATCTAAATGAATGAAATATTCTTATTAAATATTTTTCTTTACATAGTTGAATGTGCTGACAACAAAATCACACAAATTATCAATGGAAATGAAATCTATCAACCCATGGAGGTCTGGATTTGGAGTCACTCAAAATTAAAGTGGAAAACCACACTACAGGCTGATCCAACTTTGATGTAATGTCCTTAAAACAAGTCAAAATGAGGCTCAGTAGTGTGTGTGGCCTCCACGTGCCTGTATGACCTCCCTACAACGCCTGGGCATGCTCCTGATGAGGTGGCGGATGGGCTCCTGAGGGATCTCCTCCCAGACCTGGACTAAAGCATCCGCCAACTCCTGGACAGTCTGTGGTGCAACGTTGGTGGATGGAGTGAGACATGATGTCCCAGATGTGCTCAATTGGATTCAGGTCTGGGGCGGGCCAGTCCATAGCATCAATGCCTTCCTCTTGCAGGAACTGCTGACACACTCCAGCCACATGAGGTCCTGCATTAGGAGGAACCCAGGGCCAACCGCACCAGCATATAGTCTCACAAGGGGTCTGAGGATCTCATCTCGGTACCTAATGGCAGTCAGGCTACCGCTGGCGAGCACATGGAGGGCTGTGCGGCCCCCAAAGAAATGCCACCCCACACCATGACTGACCCACCGCCAAACCGGTCATGCTGGAGGATGTTGCAGGCAGCAGAACGGTCTCCATGGCGTCTCCAGACTCTGTCACATGTGCTCAGGGTGAACCTGCTTTCATCTGAAGAGCACAGGGTGCCAGTGGCGAATTTGCCAATCTTGGTGTTCTCTGGCAAATGCCAAACATCCTGCACGGTATTGGGCTGTAAGCACAACCCCCACCTGTGGACATCGGGCCCTCATACCACCCTCGTGGAGTCGGTTTCTGACCGTTTGAGCAGACACATGCACATTTGTGGCCTGCTGGAGGTCATTGTGCAGGGCTCTGGCAGTGCTCCTCCTTGCACAAAGGCGGAGGTAGCGGTCCTGCTGCTGGGTTGTTACCCTCCTACGGCCTCCTCCACGTCTCCTGATGTACTGGCCTGTCTCCTGGTAGCGCCTCCATGCTCTGGACACTACGCTGACAGACACAGCAAACCTTCTTGCCACAGCTCGCATTGATGTACCTTCCTGGATGAGCTGCAGTACCTGAGCCACTTGTGTGGGTTGTAGACTTAGTCTCATGCTTCCACTAGAGTGAAAGCACCACCAGCATTCAAAAGTGACCAAAACATCAGCCGGGAAGCATAGGAACTGAGAAGTGGTCTGTGGTCACCACCTGCAGAACCACTCCTTTACTGGGGGTGTCTTGCTAATTGCCTATAATTTCCACCTGTTGTCTATTCCATTTGCACAACAGCATGTGAAATTTGTCAATCAGTGTTGCTTCCTAAGTGGACAGTTTGATTTCACAGAACTGTGATTGACTTGGAGTTACATTGTGTTGTTTAAGTGTTCCCTTTATTTTTTTGAGCAGTATATATATATATACACACACACACAGTGGGGAGAACAAGTATTTGATAACCTGCAAAATCGGCAGTGTTTCCTACTTACAAAGCATGTAGAGGTCTAATTTTTATCATAGGTACACTTCAACTGTGAGATGGAATCTAAAACAAAAATCCAGAAAATCACATTATGATTTTTAAGTAATTAATTAGCATTTTATTGCATGACATAAGTATTTGATACATCAGAAAAGCAGAACTTAATATTTGGTACAGAGATCATACGTTTCCTGTAGTTCTTGCCAGGTTTGCACACACTGCAGCAGGGATTTTGGCCCACTCCTCCATACAGACCTTCTCCAGATCCTTCAGGTTTCGGGGCTGTCGCTGGACTTTCAGCTCCTTCCAAAGATTTTCTATTGGGTTCAGGTCTGGAGACTGGCTAGGCCACTCCAGGACCTTGAGATGCTTCTTACGGAGCCACTCCTTAGTTGCCCTGGCTGTGTGTTTTGGGTCGCTGTCATGCTGGAAGACCTAGCCACGACCCATCTTCAATGCTCTTACTGAGGGAAGGAGGTTGTTGGCCAAGATCTCGCGATACAAGGCCCCATCCATCCTCCCCTCAATACGGTGCAGTCGTCCTGTCCCCTTTGCAGAAAAGCATCCCCAAAGAATGGTGTTTCCACCTCCATGCTTCACGGTTGGGATGGTGTTTTTGGGGTTGTACTCATCCTTCTTCTTCCTCCAACCACGGCGAGTGGAGTTGAGACAAAAATAGAGCTTTTTGGTCTAATCAGACCACATGACCTTCTCCCATTCCTCCTCTGGATCATCCAGATGGTTATTGGCAAACTTCAGACGGGCCTGGACATGCGCTGGCTTGAGCAGGGAGACCTTGCGTGCACTGCAGGATTTTAATCCATGACGGCGTTGTGTGTTACTAATGGTTTTCTTTGAGACTGTGGTCCCAGCTCTCTTCAGGTCATTGACCAGGTCCTGCCGTGTAGTTCTGGGCTGATCCCTCACCTTCCTCATGATCATTGATGCCCCACGAGGTGAGATCTTGCATGGAGCCCCAGACTGAGGGTGATTGACAGTCATCTTGAACTTCTTCCATTTTCTAATAATTGCGCCAAAAGTTGTTGCCTTCTCACCAAGCTGCTTGCCTATTGTCCTGTAGCTTATCCCAGCCTTGTGCAGGTCTACAATTTTATCCCTGATGTCCTTACACAGCTCTCTGGTCTTGGCCATTGTGGCGAGGTTGGAGTATGTTTGATTGAGTGTGTGGACAGGTGTCTTTTATACAGGTAACAAGTTCAAACAGGTGCAGTTAATACAGGTAATGAGTGGAGAACAGGAGAGCTTCTTAAAGAAAAACTAACAGGTCTGTGAGAGCCGGAATTCTTACTGGTTGGTAGGTGATCAAATACTTATGTCATGCAATAAAATGCAAATTAATTACTTAAAAATCATACAATGTGATTTTCTGGATTTTTTTTTTTGATTCCGTCTTTCACAGTTGAAGTGTACCTATGCTAAAAATTACAGACCTCTACATTCTTTAAGTAGGAAACACTGCTGATTTTGCAGGTTATCAAATACAGTGGGGCAAAAAAGTATTTAGTCAGCTACCAATTGTGCAAGTTCTCCCACTTAAAAAGATGAGGCCTGTAATTTGCATCATAGGTATACTTCAACTATGACAGACAAAATGAGAAGTTTTTTTCCAGAAAATCACATTGTAGGATTTTTAATGAATTTATTTGCAAATTATGGTGGAAAATAAGTATTTGGTCACCTACAAACAAGCAAGATTTCTGGCCCTCACAGACCTGTAACTTCTTAAGAGGCTCCTCTGTCCTCCACTCGTTACCTGTATTAATGGCACCTGTTTGAACTTGTTATCAGTATAAAAGACACCTGTCCACAACCTCAAACAAACAGTCACACTCCAAACTCCACTATGGCCAAGACCAAAGCTGTCTGGCCAAGACCAGAGCTGTCAAAGGACACCAGAAACAAAATTGTAGACCTGCACAAGGCTGAGAAGAGTGATTCTGCAATAGGTAAGCAACTTGGTTTGAAGAAATCAACTGTGGGTGCAATTATTAGGAAATGGAAGACATACAAGACCACTGATAATCTCCCTCGATCTGGGGCTCCACGCAAGATCTCACCCCGTGGGGTCAAAATGATCACAAGAACAGTGATCAAAAATGCCAGAACCACACGGGGGGACCTAGTGAATGACCTGCAGAGAGCTGGGACCAAAGTAACAAAGCCTACCATCAGTAACACACTACGCCGCCAGGGACTCAAATCCTGCAGTGCCAGACGTGTGTGTGTGTGTGTGTGTGTGTGTATATATATATATATATATATATATATATATATAAGTGTGTGAATTGGACCATCTTCCTGTCCTGCTTAGCATTCAAAATGTAACTAGTACTTTTAGGTGTCAGGGGAAATGTTTGGGGTAAAAAGTACATTTATTTAATTTAAACCAGGCAAGTCAGTTAAGAACAAATTCTTATTTTACAATGACTGCCTACACCGGCCAAACCCTCCTCTAACCCGGACAACGCTGGGCCAATACAGCCCGGGATCTAACCAGGGTCTGTAGTGACGCCTCTAGCACTGAGATGCAGTGCCTTAGACCGGTGCGCCACTCGGGAGCCAAATGTAGTGAAGTAAAAGTTGTCAAATGTAAATAATAAAAGGTGTTTTACTTAAGTACTTTAAGTACTTTACACCACTGAAAATTCCACCAACAAAACAAAAAAACAGATGAGCATTTGTAATGTTATTAAAACAAATGTATTACTAGTAAAAAGTAATGTGGTATATTGTTGCATTTCATTTTTTAACCAACATATCACATGAGAAAATGTACATGGGACAGGAGGTTACCGTGGTAATGCGATTCGAGTCCTGTTTGTAACTGTGAGATTGAGGGTCTGACTAGTAGAAGCGTTGTCTTCTCTTCCCTAACGGTTGAAACTCAAGCATAGAAAAACCTAGCTTGTGAACAAAACGATGTAAATAGCCAAGAAACACAAGGACAAAGTCTCACTACAGTAGACTTCCGTTTCAAGTAAGTTAATGAATCTGTCACTCAGCTCTTCACATGCGTATCCACAGCCCCCAGCCAGACAGTGTTGCTGCGTGAGGCAGAAATACTTAGCACATTTTATAGTGTGCATTCGGTTCAGGTCAGGGAGGTACAACCATATTCTCTAGAATACCTTAGTAGCTAGCCATAGTCTATAGATAATGCAAATGCCACAGCAACTCCCAGCACACAAAACCTCAACTGTGCATTCTAATAGGCCTATTTGCCCAACATTGGAATGATATTCTAATATTACACCTTTCCATAACCTAAATAATTACATATGACACGTAGCCAGCCATATCATTGTTTGAAACCTAGACGTTTTACATAGCCAAGCTTACCTTGCTTTTAATAGCCTATAGCCAAAATCCGTCCATAGAAAAAACCCTGAATATTTCCTAATTATACCATGGAAACCAGCATTTCTACTTTCCAAAGGCAGTAAGGCACAATCATATTGTTGTATCTTCACAGATATTCCCTCTTATATTCTACCATTAGGCTGTATATCCATCTGTCACATTATAAAAACCGCTTGCATCAGGTACACGTTTGAGAATGGTGTTCTCGTGTAAAAGCATTTTAAACTTTCATGCATATGAACGAGACAACACATTGCTGCGCTTGTAATGCGAATTATTCATAGTTAATAAACTTTTAAGCAAATTTTGAGTCTTGTCTTTGTGTTTAAACATTTTACTGGGCTCCCGAGTGGTGCAGCGGTCTAAGGCACCGCATCTCAGTGCTAGAGGCGTCACTACAGACCCTGGTTGGATTCCAACCGGCAATAATTGGGAGTCCCATAGGGCAGCGTACAATTGGCCCAGCGTCATTAGGGTTTGTTCTTAACTGACTTTCCTAGTTAAATAATAAAAATAACTGGAACCACTGTTGTATGCATTTTGTATTTTTCTGGCCTATTGTCCCGCAACTGTCCCAACATAATTAAAAAGAAATCGTCCCCAGTCGTCCCACTTAATTGCGAGCCCTGGTTAGAGGTCCTGTTCTGAAATGGACACAGGAAAGCCCTGAAGCCAATATGCATACGTTTGTTTTTAAAAACCATTCAGAACGGACCTAAGAACAACTAGACCCGTCACCGATTTGAGTCAATGAAGCATCAGAAAAGTATTGTTTTTGCAACTTTATTAACCAGAGCTATGGATAGAGAGCCTCAGAGCTCAGCTGCTACTAGGGAGCAGGGGAAGGACCATGTGGTGTGAATGTGAGAGGCAAGGCGGCAGAGATGTTAACAGCAACCACTCGCTCTAGACTAACTTCTTGCTAGTTTATCATCCCATCCGATTACATACTACCTGTTATGACTGCATTAAACTGAGAGATGCTAGCTAACTAGGCTAATTGAGTCATTGCTGTTGCCACAGTCAACATTGGCTATATCCTAAACATTCATGAAAACAAACATTTGCTCTTTGGTCTTAATTTAAGGTTAAAGGTTAGGCTTAAAATCAGATTTTAAGAAGCGAAATTGTAGAAATGGGCAGGGTAGAAGTCGACTGATTAATCGGCATGGCTGATTACATAGGGCCGATTTCAAGTTTTACAATCAGTAATCTGCCTTTTTGGATGCTGATTATGGCAGATTACATTGCAATCCATGAGGAAGCTGTGTGGTAGGCTGACCCCCTGTTACGCGAGTGCAGTGTCAAAAGGACCTTGTGGCTGCAATGAGCCAAGGTAAGTTGCAAGCTAGCATTAAACTTATCTTATAAAAAACGATCAATCTTTACATAATCACCAGGTAACTACATGCTTGATGATATTACTAGGTTAACAAGCTTGTCCTGCATTGCATATAATCAATGCGGTGCCTGTTAATTTATCATTGAATCACAGCCTACTTCAACTTTGCCAAAACGGGTAATGATTTATCAAAAGCACATTTGTGGGGAAAAAAAGACCTTAGTTGCACAAATGTACCTAACCATAAACATCAATGCCTTCCTTAAAATCAATGCACAGAAGTATATATTTTTTTAAACCTGCACATTTAGTTAAAATAAATTAATGTTAGCAGGCAATGTTAACTAGGGAAATTGTGTCACTTCTCTTGCGTTCAGTGTATGCCGAGTCAGGGTATATGCAACAGTTTGGGCCGCCTGGCTCGTTGCGAACTGTGTAAATAATAATTTGCCAGAATTTTACATAATTATGACATAACATTGAAGGTTGTGCAATGTAACAGCAATATTTAGATTTAGGGTTGCCACCCGTTAGATAAAATACAGAACGGTTCCGTATTTCACTGAAAGAATAAACGTTTTGTTTTCGAAATGATAGTTTCCAGATTTGACCATATTAATGACCTAAGGCTCGCATTTGTCTGTTTATTATAATTAAGTGTGGTAGGCAGCAGCAGGCTCGTAAGCATTCATTCAAACAGTAGCTCTTAGCAATGCTTGAAGCACAGCACTGTTTATGACTTCAAGCCAATCAACTCCCGAGATTAGGCTGGCCATACTAATGTGCCTATAAGAACATCCAATAGTCAAAGGTATATAAAATACAAATGGTATAGAGAGAAAGTAGACACATTATAATAACCTCAACCTAAAATAATAACACAACATTGTAGAATAATAGTGAAGACATAAACTATGAAATAACACTTATGGAATCATGTAGAAAACAAAAGTGTTAAATCAAAATATATTTTTGATTTTCGATTATTCAAAGTAGCCACCCGTTGCCTTTGACAGCTTTGCACACTTTTCAGCTTTCATTTGATATCCTATTCAACATGCTCTTATGAACTTCACGTTGGTGCTCATGGGTCTTTTTACATGGAAATTACCTAACATGCTACTGTATTCGATTTACAGCCATCCAAGTGCAGCCAATCCAGAAGAATGTAGGAGTCAATACAAGGTTTACGGAGGACATACCACACAGGGATGTGAACCGGTATAAACTTAAATTTTACTTTTAAGTAGCCCGTGGGGAACTATTCTAAATGAATTGGCTAACGACTTAGGCCACCTGTCCTCCTAATCTATGAGCGACTGTTCAATTGAAAAGTGTCATGCAACTATGCTTAATTACTTTTGAACGGTCTCACTGTCTGGCCTGCTTGCGAAGCCCAATCGGTAGTAACCTATGATTAAAAAATATCTTCTTCCAGGTTAAACTCTGTCACGGTGTACATGGCGAGGAAGTATGTGGTCTATGAAGACTGCCTCCTTCCGTTGTTCAAGACTTGTCCAGTCTGTCGCGGCTCCTGCAACATCGACAAGTTCATCCAAGACACCCTGCTCACCATCAACCGGTTCTGCAACCACTGTGACCACCGGAGCCAATGGAAGAGCCAGCCCTTTAACCTCCCAGCTGAATACCTGTCCCCCTCAGCAGCCAAAGTATCAACTGGCACAACTGATGCTCCCACCGGCACTACTGGCATGTCAACAGGCACCTTCAATAATCAGACCTTGAAGGTAGCCTTTATCATTTTTCACTGATCAATGTTTACACTGCATGAATGCAAATTCACACAAGCCATAAAAACAACCAACCTTTTAATGGGGAGGTGTTAGTCACGTAAACCAGTAACTACAATTGTCATCAGCTATGGCTATGATTTGTAAACTAAGTGAAATCAGGAGGTTGGCAGTATTTTTGTCCATAGTCAAAATAGGTTGAGATGCATCCATAGAATATTACATATTTAGGGAGATTCTGTGGGGTGTTGATGTCCCTTCTTCATCTGCATTGTGTTTCTCTCTAGCCAATAGTTATGTGGAACTATTGGTATAAGAGCTCCAATTGTAAGTACATTGAAGATTTATTACTGATTCGTTGTAGCGATTGCTCATTTTTGTTCATTGTCCTTGCAGACTGCGGAGGAAAGTGGTCTTCTGTTGGAGAGTAACGATGGTGATATCTGCAACAAAGGTCTGGAGGACATTCAAACCCTGGTGTTTGAGACGACTCTTTGTTTGGAGGACGAAGTTCACGACGACAAAGCCATTAAGAAGAAACGTCAGTTATTAGAGGAGGAACAAAAAGAGGTGGGGGAGGAAGAAATGGAGGGGGAGGAAGAAATGAAGGAGGAGGAAGAAATGAAGGAGGAGGAAGAAATTAAGGAGGAGGAGGAGGAGAGCTCTGATAGGGAGTGGGAACCGGAGGTGGAGTTAGGTGAACTTCTAGCCTCAGATTCCGAAGGGGATTCCCCAGCGCTCTGCCCGGATTGCGGCACGTTCACCAAAGGCTCCAAGACTCACGTCTGCGAGCACGTGAAGCCGTTCGTCTGTCAGGACTGTGGCAAGCGGTTCGTTAACGAGGTCTCTCTTAACATTCACAGAAGAATCCACAAGCCAGGCTATGTGCACGAGTGCAAGTACTGCCTCAAGTCGCTCCAGAGCAGGCCGGAGAAACTAAGGCACGAGGAGAGCCACCCGCGTGTGGAAAAGCCCTACGAATGCCCCGACTGCCCCAAACGATTTAGCGACATTAAAGCCCGAGACGGCCACATTCAAGGTCACAGAGGGCCCACACAGCACATTTGCAACATCTGTAAAATGGAGTTCAACAAAAAACACATCCTGGAAAGACACATGGTAGTCCACAGCGGGGACAAGTCCTACACATGCCCCGAGTGTCAGCGCTCCTTCAACCAAGCGAGCCATCTCAAGTCCCACATGCGCCTCCACACAGGCGAGCGGCCGTATAAGTGCCAGCAATGTGACAAGTCCTTCAACCACAACGTGAGTCTGAAAAGCCACATCCAGCGCTACCACCCAGGCCTTGGCTACGGGACCAAGGAGAAGGAAGAGGGACAGGAGTTCATCTCAAACTCAGCGAGTCAGACTGAACAACAGGTAATGATAGAGGAGAGTGGAGAGCCAGAGACTGGGCAGAAGAGAGTGAAGAGGGCATTCAGGGCAGGGAGGAAGAGGAAACGACAGACCTTTGACCCTGAGGAGTTTGTGGAGAGTAAGAACAGTGACTCAGAATTCAACCCAGAAGTGGGGGAGAGCGGGAGCAACAGTGACTCTGACTTCAACCCAGAGGAAGAAGAGAGTGGGAGCAAAAGGAGGAGTACAGGTAGACCAATAGGCAGACCAAAAGGAAGACCAGGGACCAGCAGAAAGATCTATGCAGGAACTGTTGGTAAAGAGCTTGATGGATCGAATTTGAATGAACACAAATCTGCAAAACAGTGGGAGCAGGAGGAAGAGAGGCAGAGCGACCCGGAGGTGGTAGGGGAGAGAGGGAGCAAAAGGAAAGCCACAAGCAGAGGAAGGGGGAGAGGCAGGGGAAGACCAAAAACCATTAGAGAGATGCATGAGGGAACTACTTGTGAAGAGCTTGTTGGATCTAACCTGAATGAACAAGTACCACCAATAGAGACTGCTCTTTCTGAACTTTTAGAGAGTTGTTGGCCAATTCAAAATGTAGATGAGGCTTTTGACCCGATACCAAATTAACTGTTAGTTACTGAAGAGTTGTCCAGTGTTTTTCTGTTTTTCTATATTTTGTATACATTGAAGAAAAATGCTGTTATGAAGGGACACAAATCTTCAGGGTTCAAGATTCCATTCTAAAGGCGATTCAACTAGGAAACTACTGTTCCTCCCAAATGGTACCCTATTCCCTGTGTAGTGCACTAATTTGCATTGTAGAGTCTACATTGCACTGCAGACTTACATTGAGGCTTGGCCATCAGCCTGTCACCTGATTCCTAATGTTCAACATTTGTGTTCTAACAAACTTGACATAAGTTGATGTCCAGATGATCATTTAAGAAAATAGTTCAATAACTACTACTGCAGACAATGGAAAGTACCTCCTATCCTTAACCTTTAATCAAAGACTATCGTGGATTGCAATTTATATATTTTGCCGACAATTGTAAAACTTTTCAATATAGCATGTTTATTTGACTTGTATTATTAAATGTAAATGATATTACTGCTACCTTTTCCAAAATCGAGACATTCTTATACTAGGGCCGGCACAATGTAACCGACGGTTATTTTTCATTTATTCAAGCCTTATTTTACCAGGTAAGTTGACTGATGAATGAGCCAACTGGAAGCTGGGGATGATTAGGTGACCATGATGGTATGAGGGCCAGATTGTGAATTTAGCCACGACACCGGTGTTAACACCCCTACTTTTACGATAATGGGATCTTTAGTGACCAGAGTCAGGACACCCGTTTAACGTCCCATGCTGAATACGGCACCCTCCACAGGGCAATGTCGAGTGCGACCAGGACCAACCCTGCTTAGCTTCAGAGAAGCCAGCAGTGGCGTTTTTATATTTATTTATTATATTTATTTTATTTCCATTTTTATATGTTTTAGTGTTGGGGGCGTGGAAGGCAGGAGACATTTGGATGTTTGTTTTTTGGTATGTCACTTCTTTGAACTGAGAGGCAGTAATACATAAGGTGATAATGGGTCATTGGTTAGCCTTTTTCATGACTCCAATGCCACAATGGAGTCATTCTATGTCCCTTTTGATTAGCTGAGGTGCAGGATCGAAAGTGAGCTGGTACGGTCCTTGAAGCAACATTTTTCTTCTTCTTCTTCTTATATATATTTTTTTACCTGTTATTTAACTACACAAGTTAGTTAAGAACAAATTCTTATTTACAATCAGGGCCTCCCGGGGAACAGTGGTTTAACTGCCTTGTTCAGGGGCAGAACGACAGATTTTTACCTTGTCAGCTCGTGGATTTGATCCAGCAACCTTTCGGTTACTGGCCCAACGCTCTAACCACCAGGCTACCTGCCGCCCCAAAATGCTGTTATGAAGTGTCTCAATCGCCAAATCCCATTACACTTTCTGGTGTTTTTCTATTGGATGTCTTTTTTCTTTCATCAAGTGGCTGGTGTGCTCTTGGATGCTGGAATAATTTTAGTGGATGAACGTGCGCAGGTAGTGTACAACGCCTTTGAAGTGACTTGTTTGACAATAATATTAAAATGGTTCTGCTCACCGGTATGCCACATTAAAAAGGTAGTAGATTTTAAAAGTCAAGACAAATCTTTACTAATAGGAATTAAAACAGTGCACAGTAAAGGCTCTATCGTCGTCTCGATTTAAGGCGGCGCTAGTGTCAAATGCACGTTAGTTGGCAATTTCGTCATTTAAAAAACTAGCGCACTGGCATTTTCCATCCCTAACATGCTGGCCACACCGCTCGCGTTGCAAAATAAATGTACACATACATATTATTCAATCATTGCTCGCGCACTCCTGCGTAGCCAGGCGCTAAAATAGAACTTGGTTCTATTTGTGACACGCTGTAAGTCCCGCCTCTTCCATCTCCTCATTGGTTATTAGGAGCATATACCCACGTGGTTGATTGAAAGATGAACTGAGGGCCACACTCCAGTCCAGTTGGTGCTAATGTACCTTAAAGTAGGTTGCCAACCGCCATATAAAGTCCAAAGGAAGAGAGATTACTAGAAACTATCTTGGTTTACCCTTTTATCTGTGGATGAATTGTCGGAGTAGAGGACCTTGTACATTTCATGTAAAATAACAACCCAATGTTTATATCCCAGGACAAATTAACTAGCAACAGCAAGCTATTAAGCTTAATTGCCATAAATGTTTAATGCTTTTCGACGTGTCCCCAAATTAATATAGTTAGTTCAAAGTTTGTTTTGATATTTCAACCTGCGAGTTCTGATTATGTCTGGTGTGGGTGGACAAAATCAACATGCACGCTGTACATGCTGACCACACCACAAGTGTTGCAAAATAAATGTACACATACATGTTATTCAATCATTGCACCCACACTGCTCGGGCACGTCTGCGTTGCCAGGTGCTAAAATGGAACTTGACTCTATTTGTGACGCTTGCAAGTTAATTTTGATATTTCAACCTGAGTGTCCTTGATCGCGTCTGGTGTGGGTGGACAAAATCATCATGCGAGTGGTCTGGTCAGCATGTAACGCCAGGTTCAGCAATTTACCTGTTTTCTAATCTGCACGCTTGCACTCAGATGGAAGGGGTGGAAATATTTTAGGTGTGTCCTTAAACATGATCCGCAGCGCTGTAAGGGATATTTAAGACCAACCAAAAGCTGGTTTTAGCAGTAACGCAGTTGGTTATAACATGAATGTTGACAGCGGAAACTCAGCAAATTCAGCCGTAACACACACTGCCCATATAAATTAATAGCCTAATGTGCTTTTGGTGCATGTATACTCGGTATTTAGAAACATGTTTTTTGGGGGGTAAAAACCAAGCACAGCCTCCCCTCTCAATTAAGGCTTTTTTTTGTCCTGCCCAATGCAATAGCGTAGTCAAGACTGTCAATTAAGGGTTTGGCTCCTGAGACCGATTTGGAAATAACTCTTTAATCACCAAAGCTATTAAAATATAAAGTTTGAGAGGAGTAAAACTGTCCATGCCCATAATGAAACGAGAGATGAGAACATTGGTGAATACCGGTGAACCGAGCTGACACATGTTGGCTACATGTCCATGCCCATAATGAAACGAGAGATGTGAATACCGGTGAACCTGGTATTTAGTTATCTGCAACAACTGCTTGTTTTCCATTTCATATGTTCAAAACCCTTCGGCCTACTATAACGAAGGCTGGTTCAACAGCAATGCCTGTCTTCTTATCTTGCTGATTTAATGACATCATTACATGTATTTATTGCTGTTTAAAAAGCAACTGCTTGTTTTTCCATTTCATTTGATTACAACCAATCTTATTAGAATGATTCAACTTCCTGGTTTTAAGGCTGCAACGTCCATAGAGTGCATGCAATGGAACTTCTGGAGATGTGTGACTGCGATGTGAACTGTAAGATGGTTCCAAATATGTTCAGAAAACAGGCCTATTTGGGAGCAGTAGAACGGTGAGTGGACATTCTTTCCCTTTAAATTGGATCTTTGTCCAGCTACTGTGAAAAGTTTAGATATGCGTAAAATCCTCCATTATTTTAATATTACATGCCCACAGAGAGAAACTACGGTGCCTTCAAGTGTGACAATCAATCACATTTATATATAAAGCCCTTTTTTACAAATCATCTATATGGGACTTTCCAAATAGTGTGACCGAATCAAGTTAGCTACCTAGAAGTTTTTTTCCCTGTTAGCTAGTTAGTGATTGTGATGCACAAACTAAGCTTTTTGAAACATGCCATTTCCTGGCAGCATTTACCCACCACATTCAGTAGCTTGAAAACCCCCAAAAAGCTTGAAAAACTATTTCATGATGGTTTTTATTTGAGTTAAGTTTCAGTATGGTATATTAATTATTTTATTTCAGTTTAAATGGTTTTTCATGATTCGTTTCAGTTGACTATAAAACCTTGGAAGTCAGGACGGCCAGGCATTTGTGCGGTTTAGTAAGTTTCTGCAAGGTGTTTTAACACGGGGCTTTTCAAACTTTTTAATGTCATGGACCCACAAATATTATGAGCCCCTGGGCGAGGACCCCTACTAAAATGTTTCATTTTCACAAGCTGACAATTATGTTCCTGAGAGCCGCTTGCGAGCTACGGAATTACTAACAATGATCACTTATATTTGACACATTATGCCATGAAGAAAGTTCTTCAGTTTTAAAGCAAATTTCCTGCTTTTCTTCACATTTTGCCATGGCTTATACCATGTTCATATGCTATCTGAGCATGGCCAGCTCTAGCCTTTTGGGTCCCTAAGTAAGTTTTCGTTGGAGGCCTTCCCACCAGAAATAATAATAGGTTGGGGGCCCGTGCCCTGAGGGCCCGTCAGTAATGAGGCCCTGACTACCACTGGTTTACAGTGAGACAGGCAAGTGCAAAGGCTATTTGCATATTGATGGAAAATATGATTGTCATTGGGGTTGGATAGGAAAGATGGGAAGATTGATCAAGATTTGACCAAACATGTTCTGTAGGTATAATTAAACCAATATTTAAATTAGTGAAAAATGGGTAAATGATTATTTTCCACAGACACACAGAAAGGTGCAGAAGCAGCACAGGCAACACCCTTTTTTTTTGGCTATTCAAACTGTTATTACAGAGACAAATTACATGACTGTCACAGCCCGATCACATACCTTACCATACAAACAGCTAAAAGTAGACTGCAATATTAATATGATCATACACGGTGATCACTCCTACTCTGAGACACTTTATAAATAAGTGCCCCGGGCCCCTGCAGTGAAATGTTCTGTTACATTGCAGATTGAACATGTCCCCAACTGCCACTGACCTGCTCATGAAAGACTGCTGGTGTATGTCTTGGGCTTTCCTGACATTCACAGTGGCCTGGACCCAGGTGTGTAGAGCTCTCTTCTTCGCTGCCCTTCTCTCACTCTCCACATACTGACCCAGTAGCTGTCTCAGCTCACACATCCCTTTGGAGAAACCACACAGTGTTAGTTTCATCAGCTGCTGTACAATAAGGATAAAAAACACAGGATAAACTAAATTGACTGCACTGGGGATTTAATGTGGCAATGCCAAGTTTTGTTCCAAGTGTATATTTTGCTTACATGAAGTGTATGGCATGTTTGAAAAGTGGAGTTGCTTGTAAAACTATCCCCCCTTGTACAGTGGCTGATACAACACACTCAAAATGTTTCTCAACCCATTCCTGGGGGACACCGTGGTTACAGTTTTGTTATAGCCAAGCCCTAACAGAACAACTGATCAAGGGCTTGGTGGTTAGTGGGTCAGTTGACTCCGGTGTGTTAGGGCTGGGCTAGAACAAAAGTGTGCATTCACTCTCTACCAGGAATCGACCAGGAAAAATGGGTGTATTCAGAGAAATGTAAACGCTTTTGTTGAAATAGAATGAAGAGCTGACAAAGATTCTCTATTATATCTGACAGACATGAATTATTCCTACTCAATACATTTCTATTTGAATGCTCTGGAACGTTAAATCCCCCTGAACAGTCCCCTGGATTATTAAGCGAGACCCACTGTGGGTATGATCTCTCCAGCGCTGCAGATTCTGTCTGGCCCCCAGCGCCAGTCTCTCCTGGCCTCTCCTGCGGAACTCAAGGCTGCGGGTGGCAGACCCCCTCCAGTGGGCCAGGGCTTGGCCAAGCAGCCTCTGGTGGAGGTGGGCCCGGGCTAGAGCGCTCATCTCCCTCTGGGAGTGGACACATTGCTCCCACGCCGTAAACACCCTACACAAACACGTAGGGAAGGGAAAGAAGGGATTTGGTACTGGTCAGGAGAAATCCTATGATAAGTAATGTGCACACATCCAATAAAATCCCACATAGGAGAAGTGAAACTTAAACAAAATGCCCTTTGCGGTCAAAATGTTGCTAATGAGCATCCACAGCAGTGCCTGTATTTCTCTTCATCCCCTAAACCTTTGAAAATAATGTTTTGTTTGTATATATATATATATATCTCAAAAAATTAAGGGAACACTTAAACAACACAATGTAACTCCAAGTCAATCACACTTCTGTGAAATCAAACTGTCCACTTAGGAAGCAACACTGATTGACAATAAATTTCACATGCTGTTGTGCAAATGGAATAGACAACAGGTGGAAATTATAGGCAATTAGCAAGACACCCCAAATAAAGGAGTGGTTCTGCAGTTGGGGACCACAGACCACTTCTCAGTTCCTATGCTTCCTGGCTGATGTTTTGGTCACTTTTGAATGCTGGCGGTGCTTTCACTCTAGTGGTAGCATGAGATGGAGTCTACAACCCACACAAGTGGCTCAGGTAGTGCAGCTCATCCAGGATGGCACATCAATGCGAGCTGTGGCAAGAAGGTTTGCTGTGTCTGTCAGCGTAGTGTCCAGAGCATGGAGGCACTACCAGGAGACAGGCCAGTACATCAGGAGACGTGGAGGAGGCCATAGGAGGGCAACAACCCAGCAGCAGGACCGCTACCTCCGCCTTTGTGCAAGGAGGAGCAGGAGGAGCACTGCCAGAGCCCTGCAAAATGAACTCCAGCAGACCACAAATGTGCATGTGTCAGCTCAATCGGTCAGAAACAGACTCCATGAGGGTGGTATGAGGGCCCGACATCCACAGGTGGGGGTTGTGCTTACAGCCCAACACCGTGCAGGACGTTTTTCATTTGCCAGAGAACACCAAGATTGGCAAATTCGCCACTGGTGCCCTGTGCTCTTCACAGATGAAAGAAGGTTCACTGAGCATATGTGACAGACGTGACAGTCTGGAGACGCCGTGGAGAACGTTCTGCTGCCTGCAACATCCTCAAGCATGACCGGTTTGGCGGTGCGTCAGTCATGGTGGGGTGGCAGGGTAGCCTAGTGGTTAGAGCATTGGACTAGTAACTGGAAGGTTGCAAGTTCAAACCCCGAGCTGACAAGTTACGAATCTGTCGTTCTCCCCCTGAACAGGCAGTTAACCCACTGTTCCTAGGCCGTCATTGAAAATAAGAATTTGTTCTTAACTGACTTGCCTAGTTAAATAAAGGTTAAACAAATATGACCTCCCGTTGTAGGGAGGTCATACAGGCACGTGGAGGCCACACACACTACTGAGCCTCATTTTGACTTGTTTTAAGGACATTACATCAAAGTTGGATCAGCCTGTAGTGTGGTTTTCCACTTTAATTTTGACCTCCATGGGTTGATACATTTGATTTCCATTGATAATTTGTGTGATTTTGTTGTCAGCACATTCAACTATGTAAAGAAAAAAGTATTTAATAAGAATATTTAATTCATTCAGATCTAGCATGTGTTATTTTAGTGTTCCCTTTTTTCAGCAGTGTATATATATTCTCTGTCACACAACCTGGTGAGCGTGGTGTGTGTGTAGAAGGCGGTGACGGCCTGGCTTTGTCTGAGGCGTGCTGTCCAGAGGGTGAAGGTGCTGTGGGTCCTCTGTCTCTCTCCTCTCCTCCGCAGCCACACCACCCTCTTCACGAGCTGGGCCCGGGCCTCCGGGTCTGGCCTTAATCTAATCAACGTCCGCTAAGAGAGAGAGAGGATGTCATTAACCCATAATACCATTAGCAGAATGGCTACCCTTATTAAAAAATGTTTTTAGAAATTATTGGAGGATAAATCGATGTGAGTAAAATGTTACAACATTTGTCTTTTTCCTAGCTGAGAAATTATTGGTTGTGTTTATGCTCACTAATGGTCTGCATTTTTGGATGTCACTGGATGAAGAAAAGTAAATTATGAAAATGTATATCTCACTCTAGCCCACTTGCTCTTCTCTCCCTTCTCCCCAAAGTGAACATTTTAACTACCTTAAAAAACAATACTTGAAGTTATGGTTATATACCAGCATTGGATTGGTGTAAGCATGGACTGATGGGATTTCCATCATATTCCCTACACCAGTAACTTCCTTGAGGGTAGTGTACAAGTGCACACTTGGAGGAGAGGCAGTTGTGCTTCCACTCCCTACCTTTTTCTTCCATGTTAAGAAGCAGCTCCTGAGGACTGCCGTGGTGTGGAAGTTGTCGGCCATCCTCTGCAGGGTGACCTTTGACCTTTGGTGAGCGACCACCCTTCTCCAGTGAGCCACAGAGAAAGTCAGAATTGCAGTTTCCTGTGTGAAGCAGGGAGTACGTGAGACAGGTGACCGAGAATACTGGCACACATGTTGACTTTCAGCCGATCCAAATCCACTTCCTATCCCTTCCAGTTGGTCCTACCCCTTCGATGTTGGCAGATCTGTTAGATGGAAGCAATATGCCCTTCGTAAGGCAATCAAACCGGCAAAACATCAGTACAGAGACAAAGTGGAGTCGCAATTCAACGGCTCAGTCACAAGACGCAAGGACTCCAGACAATCACAGATTATAAAAAGGGGAAAACCAGCCACGTCGTGAACACTGATGCCTTGCTCCCGGACAAGCTAAACACCTTCTGTGCCCGCTTCGAGGAAAACAGTGCCGCCATTGCGGGCCACCGCCACTCTCACAAGGACTGAGCTCTCGTTTTCTGTGGCTGACGTGAGCAAAACATTTAAGTGAGTTAACCCTTGCAAGGCTGCCGGCCTAGACGGCATCCATAGCCCCGTCCTCAGAGCATGTGCAGACCAGCAAGCTGGAGTGTTTACGGACATATTCAATCTTGCCCTATCCAAGTCGGTTTTCCCCACTTGCTTCAAGATGTCCACCGTTGTTCCTGTACCCAAGAAAGCGAAGGTAACTGACTATCGCCCTGTAGCACTCACTTCCATCAACATGAAGTGCTTTGAGAGGCTAGTTAAGGATCATATCACCTCCACCTTACCCGACACCCTTGACCAGGGATGTCAAACTCATTCTATGGAGAGCCTAGTATCTGCAGGTTTTTGGTTTTCCCTTTCAATTAAGACCTAGACAACCAGGTGAGGGGTAATGCCTTAGTGGGAGTTCTTAACTGATTAGTGACCTTAATTCATCAATCAAGTCCAAGGGAGAAGTGAAAACCCGCAGACACTCGGCCCTCTATGGAAGGAGTTTGGCACTTGCCCTAGACCCACTACAACTTGAATAGCGCTCTAACAGAGGGGGGAATACTCATGTTCCACCATAATTTGCAAATAAATTCATAAAAAAATCCTACAATGTGATTTTCTGGATTTTTTCTCATTTTGTCTGTCATAGTTGAAGTGTACCTATGTTGAAAATTACAGGCCTCATCTTTTTAAGTGGGAGAACTTACACAATTGGTGGCTGACTAAATACTTTTTTGCCCCACTGTACATATGAGATGAGTAATGTAGGGTATGTAAACATTATATTAAGTAGCATTGTTTAAAGTGGCTAGTGATATATTTTACATCCATTCCCATTATTAAAAGTGGCTGGAGTTGAGTCAGTATGTTGGCAGAAGCCACTCAATGTTAGTGGTGGCTGTTTAACAGTCAGATGGCCTTGAGATAGAAGCTGTTTTTCAGTCTCTCGGTCCCTGCTTTAATGCACCTGTACTGACCTCGCCTTCTGGATGATAGCGGGGTGAACAGGCAGTGGTTCGGGTGGTTGTTGTCCTTGATGATCTTTATGGGCTTCCTGTGACATCGGGTGGTGTAGGTGTCCTGGAGGGCATGCAGTTTGCCCCCGGTGATGCGTTGTGCGGACCTCACTACCCTCTGGAGAGCCTTACAGTTGTGGGTGAAGCAGTTGCCGTACCAGGCGGTGATACAGCCCGACAGGATGCTCTCGATTGTGCATCTGTAGAAGTTTGTGAGTACTTTTGGTGACAAGCCAAATTTCTTCAGCCTCCTGAGGTTGAAGAGGCGCTGCTGCGCCTTCTTCACGACGCTGTCTGTGTGGGTGGACCAATTCAGTTTGTCCGTGATGTGTTCGCCGAGGAACTTAAAACTTACTACCCTCTCCACTACTGTCCCATCGATGTGGATAGGGCGTGCTCCCTCTGCTGTTTCCTGAAGTCCACAATCATCTCCTTTGTTTTGTTGACGTTGAGTGTGAGGTTATTTTCCTGACACCACATTCCGAGGGCCCTCACCTCCTCCCTGTAGGCAGTCTCGTCATTGTTGGTAATCAAGCCTACCACTGTAGTGTCGTCCGCAATCTTGATGATTGAGTTGGAGGCGTGCATGGCCACGCAGTCGTGGGTGAACAGGGAGTACAGGAGAGGGCTCAGAACGCACCCTTGTGGGGCCCCAGTGTTGAGGATCAGCGGGGTGGAGATGTTGTTACCTACCCTCACCACCTGGGGGCAGATCGTCAGGAAGTCCAGTACCCAGTTGCACAGGGTGGGGTCGAGACCCCGGGTCTCGTGCTCGATGACGAGTTTGGAGGGTACTATGGTATTAAATGCTGAGCTGTAGTCGATGAACAGCATTCTCACATAGGTATTCCTCTTGTCCAGATGGGTTAGGGCAGTGTGCAGTGTGGTTGAGATTGCATCGTCTGTGGACCTATTTGGGCGGTAAGCAAATTGGATTGGGTCTGGGGTGTCAGGTAGGGTGGAGGTGATATGGTCCTTGACTAGTCTCTCAAAGCACTTCATGATGATGGAAGTGAGTGCTACGGGGTGGTAGTCGTTTAGCTCAGTTACCTTAGCTTTCTTGGGAACAGGGACAATGGTGGCCCTCTTGAAGCATGTGGGAACAGCAGACTGGGATAGGGATTGATTGAATATGTCCGTAAACACACCAGCCAGCTGGGGATGCCGTCTGGGCCTGCAGCCTTGCAAGGGTTAACACGTTTAAATGTTTTACTCACGTCGGCTGCAGTGAAGGAGAGTCCGCAGGTTTTGGCTGCAGGCCGTGTCAGTGGCACTGTATTGTCCTCAAAGCGGGCAAAAAAGTGATTTAGTCTGCCTGGGAGCAAGACATCCTGGTCCGAGACGGGGCTTTTTGTAATCCGTGATTGACTGTAGACCCTGCCACATACCTCTTGTGTCTGAGCCGTTGAATTGTGACTCTACTTTGTCTCTATACTGACGCTTAGCTTGTTTGATTGCCTTGCGGAGGGAATAGCTACGCTGATCGTGAACTTCAGGAGACAGCCGAGGGAGCATACCCCCATCCACATAGACGGGCCCGCAGTGGAGAGGGTGAAAAGCTTAAGTTCCTCGGCGTGCACATCACGGACAACCTGAAATGGTCCATCCACACAGACAACAAGATTATCAAGAACTTCAGCCACCCGAGCCATGGCCTGTTCACCCTGATACCATCTAGAGGGCGGAGACGATACAGGTGCATCAAAGCTGGGACCGAGAGACTGAAAAACAGCTTATATCTCCAGACTGTTAAAAATTCACCACTAGCCTGCCTCCGCCCAGTACCCCTCTCTGAACTTTAGTCACTGTTACTATCCGGCTACCACCCGGTACTCAACCCTACATCTTAGAGACTGCTGCCCTATGTACATAGTCATCAAACACTGGTCACATTAATAATGTTTACATACCGTTTTACCCACTTCATATGTATATACTGTATTCTAATCAAGGCTCATCCTTTATAACTTCTGCTGTACACACCTTTCTAGTCATATGCTGTCCATAATGTCAATATACACCATCATATACATTTATATTCCGGATCCTTGACATTGCTCGCTCTAATAATTCTATATTTCTTCATTCCTTTATTTTGGGGAATTTGTGTGTATGGTTTTGTTAAGTATTTGTATTTATTAAGGATCCCCCATTACTCTTCCTGAGGTCCAGCAACAGTAAGGGAGTTATATACAATAAAAAATATTACATTTTTCACAACACATTAAGTGTGTTCCCTCAGGCCACTACTCTACTACCACATATCTACAATACAAAATCTGTGTGTACGTGTGTCTTATGTGTTGTGTAAGAGTGTGTCTGTGCCTGTGTGTGTCTCTTCACAGTCCCAGCTGTTCAATAAGGTGTATTTTGATATGTTTTTTAAATCTGATTCTACTGCTGCATCAGTTACCTGTGTGGAATAGAGTTCCATGGCTCTATGTAGTACTGTGCACCTCCCATAGTCTGTTCTGGACTTGGGGACAGTGAAGAGACCTCTTGTGGCATGTCTTGTGGGGTATGCATGGGTGTCCGAGCTGTGTGCTAGTAGTTTCGACAGACAGCTTGGTGCATTCAACATGTCAATACTTTTTACAAAAACGAGTAGTGATGAAGTCCATCTCTCCTCCACTTTGAGCCATGAGAGATTGACATGAATATTGTTAACATTAGCTCTCGTGTTCATTTCAGTGCCAGCCGTGCTGACCTGTTCTTAAACAGTTGTATTTTTCCCGAGGACCCTCTGTGGCACCTGGCCACACGACTGAACAGTAGTCCTTTCCCTACAAGCATGCTGAAAGTTGGTTGTCAATTTGTTTACAGTAAAATAGCAGTGTAACTGGTGAAACACTTTTCTTTTCCCAACCTGTATTAATTGTTGGTAAAAGGATGATTAGTTGGCTATTTGAGCCAGTAAAGGGGGCTTTACTGTTCTTGGGTATCGGAATTACTTTAGCTTCCCTCTAGGCCTGAGGGCACACACTTTCTAGTAGGTTTAGACTGAAGATATGGCAAATAGGAGCGGCGCTATTATCCTCAGTCATTTTCCATCCAGGTTGTCAGACCCCGTTGGCTTGTCATTGTTGATAAACTGTGGAAGAAGTGAAAAAAATTGTCTATGGAATTAAAAATTACAATCCCAGTCTTTCATAATTTAGACTTGGATGTGAAGTGTCACCGTTTGTTGCTGGCATGTCATGCATAAATTTGCTAATCTTGCCAATGAACAAAAATCATAAAAGTAATTGGCAATATCAGTGTGTTTTGTGATGAATGAGCCATCCGATTCAATGAATGATGGAGCAGAGTGTGCCTTTTTTGCACAAAATGTAAGGTGCACAAAACCTTAACTATCATTAATGTTTGTTTCATATTATGCTTTCTTCTTTTTATTCAGTTTAGTCACAGGATTGTTCAATTTGCAGTACGTTTGCTAATCGGTTGAGCAGCCAGACTTATTTGCCATTCCTTTTGCTTTATCCCTCTCAACCATACCATTTTTCAATCCATCCACGGGGATTCATGTTTTTACAGTAATTTTCTTAATGGGTGCGTGCTTATTAGTAACTGGAATAAGCAATTTCATAAATGTGTCAAGTGCAGCGTCTGGTTGCTCCTCATTACACACCACTGACCAACACATTCTTTACATCATCAACATAAGAATCACTACAAAAAAACGTATTGTATGACCTCTTATTCACTATAATAGGCCCAGCCATTGGAACTTTGGATTTCCTAGATATGGCTATTATATTGTGATCACTACATCCTATGGATTTGGATGCTGCTTTAAGAAAATTTCTTCAGCATTAGTAAAAAGATGTGATCAATACCTGTTGATGATTTAATTCCTGTGCTGTTTGTAACTATGCTGGTAGGTTGACTGATAACCTGAATCAGGTTGCAGGCACTGGTTACAGTTTGAAGTTTTCCTGAGTGGGCAGCCTGGTGATAGCCAGTCAATATTTAAATCACCCAGAAAATAGACCTCTGTTGATATCACATACATTATTAAACATTTCACACATGTTATCCAGATACTGACTGTTAGTACTTGGTGGTCTATAGCAGCTTCCCACAAGAATGGGCTTTAATTGAGGCAAAACCTGTAGCCATATTACATCAACAATACTTAACATTAGATCCTCTCTAGGATTTACAGGAATGTGGTTCTGAATATAAACAGCAACACCATTGGTATTTCTGTCTTTTCTGTAGATGTTATCATGTATTGCTACCACTGTATCAAAGTTATTATCAGTCAGTTTCAGAGATAGAATATGAATGTCACCTGTTACTAGCAAGTTTTATTGATTTCTTGAACCTTGTTTCTTAACGTGAGCTATTTTTTTATCACTTTTCTGGGATGCTTGCTTGTTTTCATTGCTTTACTGGGAAGCTTAGCAGAACATAACATGCTCATGTTATTGCAGGGTGAGCTGCACACAGCTACAATGCTAACAGTATAACTCTGGTTCATATGCACACGATTAATGCATACAATTGTCATGACTTCTACCGAAGTCGTTGCCTCTCCTTGTTCGGGCGGTGCTCGGCGTTCGACGTCACCGGTCTTCTAGCCATCATTGATGCTTTTTTCATTTTCCATTGGTTTTGTCTTGTCTTCCCACACACCTGTTTTCAATCCCATTCATTACCTGTTGTGTATTTAACCCTCTGTTTCCCCTCATGTCTTTGTCAGAGATTGTTTTATTGTCAGTGTAGTGTGATTGTTGTATAGGTGCGCGTCGGGTCCTCGTACCCAGGTTTGTGTGTTTATGTACATTTAGTGTTATGGAGCATACTCTGTGGACTTATTAAAAGACTCCATTTTACACTCCATTTGACTCTCCTGCGCCTGACTTCCCTGCCACCTATTACACCTACACATGACAACAATAGCTGTAGGATCAGCAGAGGAAGTTAGAGGGACATGAACTAGGTTACTCACACTTACATTGTGTCTACTTTGCCCCAGGGATGTACATTTTCTGAAGCATTATGGACAACTCAGCGACACAATGGTAGGCATTAACTGAGCTGGGCTTGGGTCATTGTCTCAACGCAGCCTTATAGGTATTACTGCATTCTTGGAGCTAGTAACATAAGCAATTCGATACACCTGCAAAAAAAAAGATGGTACGCCACCAATACAATTTGATTTGAATATGAAGGAAGCTCCACCACTACACCCCTTATGCTGGGTGGACACTACACCCCTTATGCTGGGTGGACACTACAAGACTTTCAAAATCTTAACATCGCTGAGCCTCTCACATTAAACAACCATCTTTCCTGTACTTTTTTTGTCATGCCAACATAGTGGTGCACAGACTGCGTCTCTGACCGGTTCACATTAAACAAGCGTCGGTCACCGCTGCGCACCCCGAGTAGGCAACGACATGGGGATTTTGTCTCCGATCTCAAACTTGTCTGAGACCGCTAAAATTGTGTACGGTACCCTTACAAAATGTAAAAACATCAAAAGAGGAAAGGGTAGGGAGCTAATTTCAGCCTTCCTGGTAGAATAAGGCTTAATAATAATGCTATAATACTGACCATCTGTATGGCTGCGGTGCAGAGGCTCTGGGTGTGTCTCCTCCACAGGCTGAGGGCAGTGCCAAGCATGGCCCGTCTGCGGACATCTGCCATCAGGCCCATGAGGCGTCGCTGCTCCCTGCCGACTCTGACATAGTCCCTCCACTGAGAGAAGGCCACACTGAGGGAGGGACGTAGCATCCGGCCCACCACACTCCGCATGACACCCTGACAAAGAGAGATGGGAGGTAAGGGGTGTAGAGAGAAGATGGATATTCTTTTAAACTTTTGGCATTATTGTATGTTTTGATAAAGGATGCAAGAGTGTGTGGAGATTATATAAACGCAGGATGAAATACCTTTAATCTGGGTGAGCTCTTGTGATCTGGGAGACTTTGATGCGAGAGGCAGAAGGTTTGGTCACCCTCTGCAAAATCAACATGGTTCTCGACCTGGAAGCTTTGTGGAGAAGAGAGCAAAAGGCCTTGAAGCAGGGTTACACAATGTTTGTATCAGTCATACTCTAACACTCACCACCTCCCTTTCAAACAGTGTGTGTGTGTATATTCAACAGACTGACCAGGTCTTGAGACTTTCCAATGGGGATGAGGCCAGTAGGGGGCGTCCTCTGTCCATCTGTGCTGAAGAGGAGCTGTTTGACCAATCGCTGAGCTCCGTGCTGATGTTATGCTCTGCCACAGCAAGCTTCAGGGAGAGGGGAGATGTGCTGCCGAACCCAGAGGAAGAGGATTCCAGCGCTGCCAGTCTAGTCCTGAACATGTGCACCCTGCAGGCCTGGGAATCCCACGCCAGCTCATGCCAACGCTGCAGCGCCAATCTCACCTGCTCCCTCGCCCGGGCCACACAGTACAGTCTGAGACAGGTGGGGAGTGAGAGGAATGGAAAGATTGAAGTGGAGACAGAGCAGTTTAAGTATATTCCAAAGCAAGTAAGTGAAAAGGGGGAAAAAAACGCTGAGCGAGAAAAAAAAAAGACGAGAGCAGCAGTGTGGTGATAGCTACCTGGCTAGCTGGAGCTTGCTCTTCTCCCTCCTCCAGGAGTGAAGGCTTGTCTGGAGCTGCAGGTTGTCACACAACTCCTCCAATGTGATGCGCCTGGCACCACCATACAACCTTGGCATCACCGCCTCACTCGGCCTCATATTCCCTACAACATGTGAGATTGAGCACACACTTACACTTTAACAGCCATGGAATTCATGAAGAACTGCCGGGCGTACAGTCTTTTGCTGCAGTCCTGCTCTGGAGCTTAAAGCCTGTACACCCAGTAGCTCGCCGAGCACTGAGGGTTTGCCTTCCCTGGAGGATTTATGGGAAAGAAGAAGTGAATGACAGAAAGTTTCATTGAAGTTAAGACGCCAGGCCAACCTGCCAGTGTCCCTAGGGTCAGCGCCTGTGTCCTCCTCCTCTCCAGCAGGAGTGTGAGGAGGCGTGTGTGTCGGGACCGTAGCGCTGTGGCTCTCCTCCAGCTCTGCAGAGTGTGTGCGGCCATCCGATCATTCCTCTCGCTGCAGTAACACACGCACGCCACCCTGCGCTCGGCCACACCCCGCCAGCCACGCAGGATGCTGAGATGGGGTCAAACAATGTTGATCAATGTTAAGCTCTGAAGGCACACTCAAAACTAACTGGAGCACACTGGAGAAATGGAGTCAAAATGGAGACATTTCATATGATATAATTTGTCTATTTATCTGTGCTCCATAGACTGACTGTGAGAGCTGTGCCCGTTGCCTTCTCTCCTGTATCTCTAGGGCCCCTCTCCTGACCAGGACCCTGCGGTTCCAGGATGTAAATGCCTCCTGCAGCCTCCTCCACTCCAGCAGGTCGTGCCACCTCTGCACCAGTCTGTGCCCGCAGTCTGCCCGGGCAAACTCCTGGTGCCACCTCCCAAAGGCCACTGGTGAGAGAAGATGAGGCCAAAAGACATTTATCATCCCAATGACTCTAATAGACACTTCATTAGCCACTGGCCCATAATTGTGTCACCTCCGTGCATGCTAGCGCCAGACAGGTTTGAAACCCAAAGACTCGACGAGGAAAACAGACCGACGGCTCTGGCACTACTAGCTAGCACATAAAGGGAACTATTTAATGTGTGAATGCCAGCTGTTTAGCACAGGGGTTTCCAAACCTGTTTTGCACACAACCCCAAATTGACACTAGAAAATGCAGGGGCACCACTTGGAAAAATGATATTCCCCAGTTAACACTGTTCATATTCACTCAATTTTAGGTCCCGAAGGCTGTCCCAACACATAATGACATGAAAGCTCATTCTAATAGGGTAAAATGCCATTAGTAGACACTAACATGTTGTATTCTATACCCATTTGAAGATAAAAACAAGTTTCTCAGAAGGTTTCTATTTCAGGGGACCTGACCCCATGTTCTGGAACCACTGGTCTAGTAGGAGAAGATAATCGGCATGTTGTAGAGGTAGAGGGAGGCATTATGCCAGTCAGTGTGAGAGTTGGGACTTGGATATATACAAGGCTGTCGTGTGTTTGTTTGAAGTCAGGGTACGACTTAAGAGGAGGGCTCACTGGCACACACACACCACTTGCCTGCTAAAATTTGTCTGGAGAGCACCTGTTCGGCCTCGACCCACACGCGCTGCAACCGGGCACCGTGTGTGTGCTCGCGCCAGCGCTGGGCAACCCTCCTGTGTGCGTGTGTGTGTGGTAGTCATATGGAGACAGACCGACAGAGAGAGGGGGAGGGAGAAAGAAAGCAGGAGGGAGGGGGAGATGAGATCATTATTCTTGGATCTGTACAGTATGTGTTAATATTGTTGAGTTTGAGGTATTCAAATGTCAATCCTATACATAGAAGGATAGGATCAATTACTGAACAAAAATATCAATGCAACATGTAAAGTGTTAGTCCCATGTTTCATGAGCTGAAATTAAAGATCCCAGAAAAAGCTCATTTCTCTCAAATTTTGTGCACAAATTTGTTTACATCCATGATAGTGAGCATTTCTCCTTTGCCAATATAATTAATTCACCTGACAGGTGTGGCATAAGAAGTTGATTAAACAGCATGATCATAAAAGGCCACTAAAATATGCAGTTGTCACACATGTCTCAAGTTGAGGGAGCGTGCAATTGGTATGCTGATTGCAGGAATGTCAACCAGAGCTGTTGGCAGAGATTTGAATGTTAATTTCTCTACCATAAGCCACCTCCAATGTTGTTTTAAAGAATTTGGCAGTACGTCCAATCAGCCTGACAACCGCAGACCATGTATACCAACGCCAGTCCAGGACCTCTACATCTGGCTTCTTCACCTGCGGGATTGTCTGAGACCAGCCCCCCGGACAGCTGATGAAACTGAGGATTATTTATGTCTGTAATAAAGCCCTTTTGTGGGGAAAAACTCATTCTGATTGGCTGGGCCTGGCTCCCCAGAGGGTGGGCCTATGTCCTCCCAGGCCCACACACGGCTACGCCCCTGCCCAGTGCTGTGAAATTCATAGATTAGGGCCTAATGAATTTATTTCAATTGACTGATGTCCTTATATGAAATGTAACTCAGTGAAATCATGAATTGTTGCGTTTATATTTTTGTTCAATATATCAGTTGAGGACATAAACTGAAAGATCCTCATAGAATGTTAATGGGCCATTTCCATTTGAAAATAAACTGAATTTCAGTTTGTCTCCTGGTCCATTCTAGCAAGGCAATTTAGTGACTACAATACCATCACAACTGTAACATAACCCTATGGCCATCACTATTTGGCCGCACTAGTAGGGTTATGACCTGACGATGCGTTGCAGCCTATCCCTCTGTCGTCTTCTCTGCTCTGCTCTCTCTAGCCACAGCAGAAGGCTGTGCTGCAGTAGGCTCCTCCTGTGGAAGCCAGCACTCTGATTGGCCCTAGCAGATCGCTCCTCCTCCCTCTGTGTGGCCCGGGCCGCCCACACGCTCCAGGCTGCAGCCAGGCAGGACGCCCTGTGTAAGAGCAGGGGTGTGTTCAATTTAACAGAATGTTCTTATCATTGCAGGTAGAAATGTAATGTGTAGAGCTGACATGACTCACAGTTTTACTTGACAAACACTCATACCTGATCTACACAAAACATTTCTACATGAACATTGTATCCTCCTGAACAGACAACAACACTAGGCTAAACTCAGAGAAGATGACCACACAGCGCCATGGGATTGAAGTTGGAAGTTAAATATAACTGTATCCTCAGAATCCACTAAGGGCTCTATTAAATCAGATCCAATTAGCCGACATCTGCATAGCGGTTGTTTTGGCGGTTTCTGAGGTGGAACTGCGTTAGAGCTGTCAAATCCACAAGCGGCTCCTGGCATTATACCTAAAGCGGGCATTGCCATTGGCTGCACGGAGTGGCATTAAGAGAGATCCCATGCAGCCATGTTTACAAGTTTGATCTGATTGAATCAAGGCCTAACATGCTGACTAGACCGGGCGTGCGCGCGTCCACCATCGTGTGCATGTAGATTTTGTCCATCCACAGACGTGATCAGGACACTCAGGTTGAAATATCAAAACGAACTCTGAACTAACTATATTAATTTGGGGACAGGTCGAAAAGCATTCAACATTCATGGCAATTTAGCTAGCTAGCTTGCTGTTGCTAGCTAATTTGTCCTGGGATAAAAAATATTGGGTTGTTTGAAACGTAGAGGACGTAGGGGACTCCGACAATTCACCCACAGATAAAAGGGTAAACCAAGTTAGTTTCTAGTAATCTCTCTTCCTTTGGACTTTATATGGCGGTTGGCAACTAACTTTAAAGTGCATTATCACCACCAACTGGACTGGAGTGTGGACCTATATGCTCCTAATAACCAAATGGGAGAGGGGGTACTTGCAAAGCGTCACAAATAGAACCACCTATTTTAGCCCCTGGCAACACAGACGATCGCGAGCAGTTTAGATGCAATGATTGAATAACATGGTTTGTGTACATTTATTTTGTCATGCTCGCACACGTTACCCAAGCGGTTTGGTCAGCATGGAAGACTAACACAAACTACAATCAATAACTGTCCCTTTACCTGTGCTGTTCTGTGGCCAGACGTGCCGTGACCCAGGCAGCTCTCCACAAGGCGTAGGCCCTACTCTGCTGCCTGTGGTCCCAGTGGAGGGCTGCCCTCTGGGCTTGCAGTGCCCATGCCTGCAGCCTCACACCAGCCTGCCTCCACACCAGCCAGTGCTTACACAGCAGAGTCAGACTGGTAGGGGACGAACACAGAAAAATGTTACAGGGCCCAAGTCTTTGAGGTTATTATTACAGATGCTTGTGCATTCAGTTCACGTGTTTAGGGGTGCATCGCTGTAGGGCATCATTCCCATTCACAGCCGAGTGACATTGTCCTAGATACAGAGGTCAATTGTGGGCCATTCCATGGTAATAGAATGACGATGAGACTCAGATTTTTCACCATAAAATGTATGCCAAACAAAAACCATGGATTGCAAAGTTAAACCATACATTTCTATAAACATGGACTACTTTCAACACATTCCACTGACAATTTGACAAACACATTTACTTGAAGAACAGCGCAGATATAGTTTCATAACAGAATGGAGGTTTTATCTTTTTTTGGTGACCAAGTTGTCTAAATTAAGATTCAAAGAAGTCTGCAGAAAGAATGGGATGTCAGTTATGATATGACACCTTAAGTTAATTTGTAATTTTGGTTACTGAACTACAGTAAGTGGATTAACACCTGATAACAGAATGACATCATGGTTCCTTAATCTGTACTATACAGAAATACATAATTATGGATAAGTGATGTATTCATTGTAAGGTATCCTGAATAGGTACACAAAGGTACACAAATATCCTCCTTTGCAAGTTTGGGTATTATTCTATGAATTGTCAATTATTGTTCCAAATCAGAGCCGTTGCCATGGACACTCGGACTCGGAGCGGCCATCCGCAGAGCGAGCTGCGCGCAGGGATTCGAGTGACAGACAGAGAGGAGCAGATCATGGATTTACTAACAGAGGAAGTTATTTCTGATTAGGGGTTTCGGACCGGGCCTTAAACTTGTCAGAAGCAATAGGGTAGGGCCTGAACGTCATGGGCACGGGTGGGGCTTAAAATTCACACCAGTGCAGGAACCTATGGACCAGACCTAATCTGAACCGATCATAGATGTCTGTTTCACAAGTATGGACATTACAGTAAAGCACAGCACAATACAGTACATTATACTGCACTCTACTCTAGTGTGCTCTACTTGTTCTGCATAGTACTGTGATGTACTAAACTACAGTACTGACCTATACTCTACTGTATTGTCCAAACTTGTGAAGCAGATATCTACATTTCAACAACGAGTGCTCAGTGGTTGAGAAAGCAGTGGTTACAGTAAATGAAAAGAGGGGGCTAATGGATACGTGTTGGTAAGAGCCAGGAGAGGTGACATTAACTGGAGAGAGAGAGAAAGGGGTTGTCCAGACTGCTTCACAATTACGAGCTGAACATAACAGAATACCAATGGAAGGGAGGACAGTAGCAGGAGACACTATGAGCTGAACATAACAGTACGCCAGTGGAAGGGAGGACAGTAGCAGGAGACACTATGAGCTGAACATAACAGTATACCAGTGGAAGGGAGGACAGTAGTAGCAGGAGACACTATGAGCTGAACATAACAGTATACCAGTGGAAGGGAGGACAGTAGCAGGAGACACTATGAGCTGAACATAACAGTATACCAATGGAAGGGAGGACAGTAGCAGGAGACACTATGAGCTGAACATAACAGTATACCAGTGGAAGGGAGGACAGTAAGCAGGAGACACTATGAGCTGAACATAACAGTATACCAGTGGAAGGGAGGACAGTAGCAGGAGACACTATGAGCTGAACATAACAGTACGCCAGTGGAAGGGAGGACAGTAGCAGGAGACACTATGAGCTGAACATAACAGTATACCAGTGGAAGGGAGGACAGTAGCAGGAGACACTATGAGCTGAACATAACAGTATACCAGTGGAAGGGAGGACAGTAGCAGGAGACACTATGAGCTGAACATAACAGTATACCAGTGGAAGGGAGGACAGTAGCAGGAGACACTATGAGCTGAACATAACAGTACGCCAGTGGAAGGGAGGACAGTAGCAGGAGACACTATGAGCTGAACATAACAGTATGCCAGTGGAAGGGAGGACAGTAGCAGGTGGCCTAACTTGTGGTTTGTGACTACTATCATTTCCCCTTTTTGCCAATTCAATTGGAGTCATTCTGATACAGATTTTTCAGCATTTTGTAACAGTGACACGTTTTAATCACTGAAGAAATCATCAGTAAAAACACTAACCAATTAGAAGATCTATTGTACTTGTCATTAATATCATCCCTCCTCATGAGAGAGAAATTAGAAAATATCTTCAAGATATGTGGGTTTTTGGTAACAGAATGACAAAGACAAGATATTTCTTATAGAAGGCAAATACTTTCAGCAAAATTAACTATTATATTTTTGTCATTTATCAGACAAATATAAATGTTTATATTAGTTGGCAATGGTCTTTAACTTCAATAATGTTTTGATTAATTTCTAATACTTTTTAACACTTTTACTGGTAGATGTTTCCCAAGACCCCTTTTCCATCTGTTTAACCAGAAGAAAAACCTTTGCTTATTCCACATTTTAGGAAGGAATATTGTTGAAAAATTGATACGCCTTCATTTATAAAAAATATAAACTCCGTTTTAATTTGACACCAAATTTGATGTGCTCCTATGAACTTCACATGTTGGTGCTCATGGGTCCATTTACATGGGAAAAAAGTAAAGGACGTAAGGGAATTTGTTGTCGAATTCACGTTAGTTGACAAATCAACCAAATGTAATTCAAAACCAGACGTTGAACTGACATCTGTGCCCAGTGGATGGTTGTGTGTCTGTCTGTCTGTCTTACTGGTAGTGTATGAGCGATGCCCTGCCGAGCTGCATGCCCTGGATGTGGCTCCTCCAGGCACAGTAGGCCGTCCTCAGGACCAGGGTGTTGCTGGGCTGGGTCAGTCTCCTCAGCAGGCACACGACCCCAATGTCACCCCGCACAGAGCCAGGGCTCAAGTTGAGACAACGCATCTGTCCCACACATCTCCTCCACTGTTAGAAGGAGAGGAATAACTAGCAGTTTGAATAAACTGGATGTTCATGAAGATTACATTTCTGTATGTTGTTCGTAGCACACATTACACATACAGTACATTTGGAAAGTATTCAGACCCCTTGCCTTTTCCCCCCAAAAAATGTTACAGACATATTCAAAAATGTATTAAAATTGTTTCCCCCACTTAATCTACATAAAATACCTCACAATGACAAAGCAAAAACAGGTTCAGACATTTTTGTAAATGTGTAAATATATATATATATATATATAAATAAAATCGGACCCTTTACTCAGTACTTTGCTGAAGCACCTTTGGAAGCGATTACAGCCTAGTGTCTTCTTGGGTAAGTCGCTACACACCTGTATTTGGGGAGTTTCTCCCATTCTTCTCTGCAGATCCTTTCAAGCTTTGTCAGGTTGGATGGGGAGCGTTGCTGCACAGTTATTTTCAGGTCTCTCAAGAGATGTTTGATCGGGTTTAATAAGTCCAGGCTCTGGCTAGGACACTCAAGGACATTCAGAGACTTATCCCGAAGCCACTCCTGCGTTGTCTTGGCTGTGTGCTTAGGGTTGTTGTCCTGTTGGAAAGTAAACCTTCGCCTCAGTCTGAGGACCTGAGCACTCTGGAGGAGGTTGTCATCAAGGATCTCTCTGTACTTTGCTAAGTTCATCTCCTGACTAGTCTTCTAGTCCCTGCCACTTAAAAACATCCCCACAGCATGATGCTGCCACCACCATGCTTCACCGTAGGGAAGGTGCAGGGTTTCCTCCAGAGGTTATGCTTGGCATTCGGGCCAAAGAGTTCAATCTTGGTTTCATCAGACCAGAGAATATTGTTTCTCATGGTCTGAGTCCTTTAGGTGCCTTTTGGAAAACTCCAAGCGGGCTGTCATGTGCCTTTTACTGAGGAGTGGCTTCCATCTGGACCCTCTACCATAAAGGCCTGATTGGTAGAGCGCTGCAGAGATTGTTGTCCTTCTGGAAGGTTCTCCTATCTCCACAGAGGAACTCTGGAGCTCTGTCGGGGTGACCATCAGGTTCTTGGTCACCTCCCTGACCAAGGTCCTTCTCCCCCGATTGCTCAGTTTGGCCGGGCGGCCAGCACTAAAAAGAGTCTTGGGTGGTTCCAAACCTCTTCCATTTAAGAATGACGGAGGCCACTGTGTTATTGGGGACCTTCAATGTTTCAGACATTTTTTGGTATCCTTGCCTGGGTCTATGCCGACATAATCCTGCCTCGGAGTTCTACGTACAATTCCTTCAACCTTATCGCTTGGCTTTTGCTCTGACATGCACTGTCAACTGTGGGACCTTATATAGACAGGGGTGTGCCTTTCCAAATCAGGGGTGTGCCTTGTCCAATCAATTGAATATACCACAGGTGCACTCCAAGTTGTAGAAACATCTCAAGGATGATAAATGGAAACAGGATGCACCTGAGCTCAATTTCGTGTCTCATAGCAAAGGGTCTGAATACTTATGTAAATAAGGTATTTCTGTTCTATATTTTTAATAAACCTGTTTTGCTTTGTCATCATGGGGTAGTGTGTAGAGTGAGTTTTTTTATTTAATCAATTTTATAATAAGGCTGTAAAGTAACAAAATGTGGAAAAAGTCAAGGTCTGAATACTTTCCAAATGCACTGTATGTCAGTTATGATAAATGAATATTCTCATACAAGCATACATTAAGGCTAGTCCCAGATAATAGCCAAAGTTTGTTTCCATGCAATCTGGTCTGCCAGCTGGCACTCTGCGGTAGAGCCTGGGGACGAGGTTAGTTTCCATGTAACATGGAGTTGAGCAATATGTCCTCAGAAGACATGTCATATTTGTTATTTAGCTCTGCTGTGTGAACATCTGAGAAAACACCAAACAGACATTCTGCCCCGGCAACAACAGCACATTGTCCTCTGTTACATAGGTGGGTGCCTCACATTGGTGGTGGATGAGGTGTCTTACCCTCATACAATGTAAAGTCTAAGGCCTAGTGTTAATCTCAACATAAACACCATGCACTCTTCATAGGGCCAGGAGTTCATCGTGACCATGTGACATGACCAGGAAGAACTCTGGGTCCTAGTTATTGTTATGGCTAGGAGTTTTTCCTGATTAGGTTGCATGGTGGGGAAAACCCTCTGGACCTAGTAATTATTAGTCTGGGTGCCAGTCTGCTTCTGCTCTCTTGCCAACTCCTTATGGAATCAGGCATACAATTGAAGGAGTTGGCAAGACAGCAGAAACAGACAGGCACCCAGGCTGAGTATCATCGCTGACCCGATGGAAACAGTGGGCGAGGGTCAGGGCATCCGTCCTCCTGGCAAGGGTGTCTGTCTGGGCACGTCGGGTCACCACAGCCCACCTCAGGGCAGAGAGGCCGGTCCTCAGTAAGTGTCTCCGGTGCTGGAGTCTGGCCCGTGTGTGTGACCTCCACTGATGGTCCCATGTCCTGAAGCAGCGCAACTGCAGTCTGAATCTGTAGAGTGCCAGCCACCTGCTACAAGTACATTCCAGCCCTCAGGTGCAATTAAGAGCCACAAACATCACAATACCACCACACAATACCTATACACTTGCTGTTGAACAGAAGTTCACCTGCTTGTTCATTGTTTTCCAAAACATTAAAATGTCCATTGCCGTCCTAAAGGAATTGACACCTGTCCTGCACCTCAATGTTTTTTGTGTGTGCTTTATTTCACCCAATTATTTTGTGTCAGGTGTCTGAGTGACAGCTTGTGACTTGTTATTTTTGCAGATATTTTACCTAAGGAGTCCCATACCTGTCCTCTATTGTCTCCACAAGACTGGGGCTATGAATCTCTACTGCGTCAATAGGCTGCCCAAACAAAAGAAAGGTGTTAGAGTGGCCAGGATCATGTTCTCATGTTACACACACAGCCTGTTATGACACACACAGCCATATAAATAGACATACACAAGAACACGCTCAGCAAAGGTGCTTAAGTGTGTCAACGTACCATAGGCAAGGACTGATGAACTGCAGAGAGATCTCTTTCACCAAGAAATTCACCACTGGCGCCTCCTGTCAATGTATGCAATGTGCCTGTGTGTGTTGTAACTAATGGGTCGATCTGACATTGCTTTTCAGGAGTAGTTGACCCAGGAGTTATTCTGCCATGGCTATGGAGGAGCAGAGAGAGGCCCTCTCTGTTGTCTTGGCATGGCGCATTCGGAGTGCTTCGCTTCAGGTGAGCTGCCCTCTCTCTGTCCGAGATGGTAATTTGACCCAAATTCTTAGCGATTCCAAGTCTTTCTTCCCACAAGAGAGAATGTGACACAGCTGGATTACTTGTTGTGACTCTCGGCACCTCAAACAAATCCTCCACCCCTTTTAAAGTAGGGTAAAAACTACGCACAGTGTCCACTGAATCGGACTTAGCTTGACCTGAGAATTCATTGGACCATTTTGTATTATGCTCAGGGTACGCCACCTCTGTGCTGTTTTGTCTACCGCTGAAGCTATACTGAGAGAGGCTTGCAGGTAAAAAGTACATATTACTTGGGAAATCTGAGCCACGCATGGCCGACGCAAAAACATCAGTCTTCTTTTCTGCCTTTCTTTCAGCTTTCCTCCATGGTTTAATGTGTGCCTTCACTGATACACTAGGAGAATGGATGTTTGTTGATTGTTGTCCAGCATTCTTTGCGATTTCGCTTTGAAGATGGAGTTCAGAGAACTCGGTTTCCCTGTTAGCCTTATATAGACTTGTGGAAGACCCATCCTTGCTGGTAGAAAACCTTCTGCCCCCTTTGTGACAGTGGATGATGGAGCATGACATTTTTGCATTGCAAGAGATAGAGGGCCTAGGGCCATGAGATTCGTGATCTAAAGGAGATCCAAGATTCACAGGAGATAAGGCCAAGTCTCCAGAGGTATTCAGTGCCTGGGGTAGTAGGCCTAGATCCACAAATGATAAGCCGATCTCCAGATCCAACATTGACCTATGCAAGCTCGCAGATGTCCAGGAGGACTCTAGTAGATCCTGGAATGTTGACACATTTTCATTCTGCTTCGGACAGGCAGGCTTTACATGTCCCCCCTGACGCCTGTCTAGCATGTCGGGGACTTCAGGGTAGAAAGGAGCATCTCCGGGAAAGGTAGAACCTAGTGAACCGCTGTTGCATTTTTGGACAAAAGAGACACATTCTCTCTCCACTGGCTGTTGACGTCCCCTGCCCCATTTCCCAAGCCAATTGACACAGTTGCCACCATCACCTCGACCCGCAATTGAGCCATAAGGATGACCAGAGGTCAATGAAGCACCCCCTTGTAACCGAATAGGAACAAGGATATCCCTGTCAGTCAAATTGACCTCTGACCCTTTCTCCTCACTTCCCTGATGGGACAACTTCCCAAGCTTGGCACTCCAAGTGGGACCACGTTCTGTTAAGTCAGTGTTGCGGCTCAGGTTTTTCGGTCTCAAGACAGGCTCAGATGTGTGCCTGTCCAGCACCTCATCAGAGACACTTAAGTAGGGAGGCCTATCTTCGTTGAGAGTAGAAAGGAGGTCTAGTAACTGGTCCACTTCATTCTCCCCACAGACAGACAGGTTGCTTTGGACCAGGGGCCTCCTGGGCACGTACTTTCTTTGAGACAATCCCCCAGACTGCCTCCCCTGACCTCTCTGGGAATGCCAAGCCATTCTGAAATGTGGAGCGAACATATAATTCAGACCTAATTGCATGATTTATTAATTTACATACTAGGCAGCCTATCGTTTGGGGCAAACATTTGAATAAAGCATTACATTTAAATACAACATTTGTGTACATAATGTCCATTTGAAAGAAATGATAAAGGTCCAGGTTTCTTACCATAAACTGTAATCTATTCAGCGTTCGTTCACGGTTCTATTGCCTTAACAGCACAGATTGTCTACTGCTGCCTGGTGAACACATGGCACCCCCACTAAGCGGATCAGAGGCAGATTATTAAATACACAGACTACACACTTGTAAATTGGCTGGGACTTCCTATATCAACTGTCTACACATGTCATCTTGCCGCAAAATAGTTAAAAATTGACAAAGTGGAAAGTGCATGAGCATATCAAAACAAATAGCTAACTGCTGCTAGCTGGCTACCTTGGTTACAGTGTGCAGCTGAGCTTTGATTAACGTTACCTGGCTAACGTTAGCTACGGGTAAATTACCGGTGGTAGAAAGCTCACATTGAACTAAGATAGTTATTATTGGTAGGTTTATTTTCCAAACCGGTTCAGAATACAATTTCATGAAGGAATCATTTAAAGCCAATTTGCTGGTTTCCACTGACCTGAACCAACTCTTCCGTTCGCAGCCAGTCAGTAGCAGAAGCATTGCAGGCTGGAACTAAGACGTGACTGATCCACAAGAACAGCCATAGTGTCAACAAGCATTACAGTCATCACTTTATCAATAAAACAAGACACATAAATAATTGCACAGTTGTTTATTACAAAAGTTGTATAGTTGATTTATATTTGATTACGTTTTAATTCAGATAAATTAGACTGATACAATCCAAACATGATTCATATGCAAACCATTTCAAAATGAATGATTGCTTAATATAGTACACTGCATTATGCATGCCCATAAAATATATGAAACAAGTATATTAAAGAACGAAAAATATACACAAATGATTCCAGTGTGTATCCCTGATTCAGAATGAAAGAGCTGAGGACAGAGCTTCACAATAATATTCTGAAATATTACCAAAAAAAATGTAAACGCTTCATCCATTTTGTTTCACACTGGAGATAACTTGACAGAGTTTTCAGCAATATCTGAATCAAGGTCCCAAAATAAGATCTCTAGGCATTCTCTGAAGTGAGATGCTATTTGGAAGTAACTTGAACAGGGATAGCTAAACTCTAAGAAAGACAAAGGTTTGTTTAACGATTCAACAGTCCAATGTGGCGATCTAGTCATTTAGAAAGTGAAGCCATGCAACAAAAAGCACGATAGTGGTTCTGGAAACGAGTATTTTCTCAGGTAGACCAGTCGAGGAGGCTGGAACTTCTCACGACACAAAGGGCACTGTCTGTGGAGGGAGAAAACAATAGTGATGCATTGCATTTATAGCTTTTAACTTGGTTTCATAGCACTGACCCTCTGACATGCTAGATAGGTGAAATATTTGTCATTCTTTATACCCCTCCAGTCCTGTCAGACCTACACAAGTGCCTGCAGGGTAGAGGTCGTTTCTGGACTGTGCCACTTTTATAGTAGTCATAGCCCCTTAAAGAACGTATATAGTGTTTCTCCCATATAATAAAATAGAACAGTAGTCATTTAATGCATCTATGGTCTCACCTTGGTGTTACACCACTCTGTGATGCACTCCCAGCAGAACAAGTGGCCACATGGGGTAGAGGTCGAGTGCTTCCTCTCCTCTATTCACAGGATACAGCGAGAGGCACAGGGTGAGTTGGGCTCTTCTACAGACTGGAGACCTGGACGGACAGACACACACTCTTATGGGTTAACTGTAACACGTGTATTTGCAAAATTCATATGCATACCTTAATCACAATGAAAAGGATGCGTGGGGCAATTGTATCCCTCTTGCATCATTCTAATGTCCTCAAACACTTCTGTAACATCTACTATTCTTCCTGCAGTGTACCTGGAAGGCAGGTTCCTGTGTTGTCTCCACTCCTGCTGGGCTCTCTATCGGAGGTTGTTGAGCTGCAGGGCCACAGTGAGGGCCAGCTGCAGCAGGGAGACCACGCCCAGGAACCTGTAGCTGCTCCGGATGGCCTTGTCATCCCCCGTCACACACCCGAAGCTAACCGCCCGGGGAAAGAAAGAATGGTGAGAAATAGCATGCTGAAGCATACACTAGTAACATGGGTCCTATTCATTAGGCCACACAGTAGAAAAACATATTACAACAGAAAACAAATGTGCTTGAGGGATTACCTGAACTTGTAAAAATAAATAGCTTTTATTTTCCATTGCAAAAATGTTTTCTACGGTGTGCACTACTGAATGGAGAAAAACAGCCCTTTAAGGCTTTGCTTCCCTGGCAACTGCTTAGGTCCTGCCCACCATGGGTAAAGAAAAATTATTTTAATTGAAACATTCAATTTAGTGCTGTGTTAAATGGCTAAAAATATAATTTTTTCATATCATGTATTCTATCTACAACAGAGCTGATGTCTGACGTAGGACCTATGAGGAACCATGTCAAATTGACAAAACAAATCACTTTTACCACTTATTTCAAGCTTAGAAGCCAAGGTGGTGAAAAGTTAATTCAATACAACAACTGCATGCAGTACGGTGTCCTGTGCCACTGAAAAAACAGACAAGTTTGGTGGGTTCATGTCTCGTGGGAACATTACCAAATGCGTTTACCAAGAGCTACAACTTTCGTTAAGTGTCATGCTGTAGTTGAGGCAAGGCAAGCATTGGCAGTTATTCAACATAAATCAGAAATATTGTTGAGAAAACGACATCACCACTTTGTGTGCAATTAAAAGACTTTGCCCAACTAGTTGTCGTCGATAACAGATTAGGTTAGAATAACTGGTTTTCTGGTCAGGATGGACTGCATCACCAAAAGTCATTGAGTGACTCAAGTTGCTTAGCTAGCTAAGGATTTTGAACATGACAAGCTAGCTATTTTCCAACACAGGCATTCATTTGATAACCCAGCTAAGCTATCTAGCTAGTTATATATCTAGTCTGAATAATCATTTTTGGCTTGTTTGTTCATCTGTAATGCTAGCTAGATATCCAGTTCCAACCAGCTTGGCTGCCCATGCAGCCTGCTAGCAATGAGCAGCAAGCTAGCTAGATTTATCTAGTACAGAAGAGACATTATTCAAATCAGTTGGAGATTAGTAGTGGTGTAGCAAAGGATCTACTATCCAACCATTTTGGGATTGTATTTATTGGTTTTAAACCCCAAAATATAGCTTCTTAATGTCAAGCAAAACATATTCTGAAGCTTTCTTTACCCTTTGTGGTAGTTGCAAAGGTTAACAATGGGGCTCACGTCATTGACACGAATCTCTGTTCCTTCATAGGTTCACAAACAAATACCCACATAGTGGATGCTGGCCGTCTTGTTCCCCAGGTGGTAGAAGGCCCCGCTGATGTAAAACAGGGCCACGTGCAACCGGTGGATGATGGAGAGTGCCGGCTGGAGGGCCAACAAGACAAGCATGCACATCCTCCTCTGGGGTTCCGTGAGCTGCCCCACCACCCTCTGGACCCAGCCTCTCATCCAGGCTCCAGGGACTGGCCACTTCTGCTCTCCGGCCTCCCCCTCCCTGGCTTTCCTCCCTTGTCTCCAGCTCATTCTCCAGGCACACCAGCAACTTGTCCAGCAGGTAGGGAAACAGGCTGTGGAGATACACCTGGGCTCCTTGTCTGGCACAGGACGGTGCCCCCGCGCAGGGTGGGGTCCACCTGGATGATATTGACATACTCTTCACCCTACATCTGGTACCCTGGATGACACATGAAGGGACAGGGAGAATGTGTGGTAAAGACATGCTTGCGTATCAGATTTAACACTAAATCAACATCGTACTACGGGGGTGAAGCTGTTTGTTTACCTACCTGAGAATGTGGTTAAACCACAGTATGCAAGGTCTGACAGGAGTTTGATCTCTTTTCTCCAATGCAGCTGTATGAGTAAAGGGGGAAAAAAAAGAGTAGCTACTGTAAGAATAATATATATACACTACATTACCAAAAGTATATGTGATGTGACAGATTATTTTTGGTACCGTTCTGTGAGCTTGTGTAGCCTATCAATTCGCAGCTGAGCTATTGTTATTGTTAAGTTTCCAACAGCACTTACAGTTGACCGGGGCAGCTCTAATAGGGCAGACATTTGATGAACTGACTTGTTGGAAAGGTGGCATCCTTTTGACAGTGCCACGTTGAAAGCCACTGAGCTCTTCAGTAGGCCATTTTACTGCAAATGCTTGTCTATGGAGATCGCATGGCTGTGTGCCTAATTTTATACTCATGCAGCAATGGGTGTGGCTGAAATAGCCGAATCCGCTAATTTGAAGGGGTGTCCACATACTTTTGTACTCACATATATAGTGCATCATAATTGCCAGGTCGCAATTGTAAATGAGAACTTGTTCTCAACTTGCCTACCTGGTTAAATAAAGGTAAAATAAAAAAAAATAAAGCAGGACATGACTCTAGCATAGCTATGTTCTAAATTGTCATGTAAGGTATCGGTCTATCCTACCTGCCGCGGTCCTCAGACAGTGTTCATAAGGTTCGTCCTACTGACTTGCGCGAAGCAATTGTGGCTGGTTTGCAGGGACGAGAGGCATTGCTAGAGTCTGGCTGCTAGCTAACTTAGCAAGCACTCAGTTGCTTGAATGACTGTAAATTCACGATTGAAAAATAATCAGTCCATTTCTGTAACTGTCAGACTAAGACATCTTCCCAGTTTAGTATAGTTATTCGACTTTTCTATTGCCTATCGAGACAGTTCTGTAAACTAGCTCCACATATAGTACAAAGAGCTACGACTGATGTGTTAGTTAAACAAAATATTCCCAGAAAAACCTTTGACTTGAAGGAAACAAACTTCTGTGGCCACAGTGCGGTGCTAGGAGTCCTCGCGTCTACTTTCGTAATGCATCAATATGATGCAACAATATTGTAACATAGCCTGACACAACGCATCCATTTTTATATCCATAAAAATACTGTTGTGCCATTTCCGTACCGGACTTACTGAACTTCCATACTTTACGTGAACTTGTGAAACGTCATAACAAAGAACGATATGAACAGTATATAGTGTGATCACTAAAATCAACATCGAATTTTTTTCCAATTTTCTGGCTTGAGGATTCGGACCAGCGACCTTAATCGCTAGGCTACATGCTGGATTCATTAACTAATATATTGCACACATCATTTATTTTGTTATTACTTTTTCGTTTTTTGACAGACATGTCCCTCCCCAAACTTTCATAGCTGGGTCACATTTCCTTAACTGTGTTGAGTGTGCTCAATCATCCTGCCGCTTGCCCTACCCTGTAGATAAGTTGTAGAACCAGTTTCTTTGTCCCTTCAATTCAGCTACCTGAACCAAGCTGGAGCTGTTCCGCTAGGTGGTGAACACCTTTTCTGTGCTGCAGAGCGCAGGTACCGTTCTGAGAGAGCCGCTCTCAATAAGAAGAGCTGGTAGTAACCCTTAGACAGTTAGAGTAGCGGAAAAACTTTGATGAGTTTACTTACAGGCAGCTGCAGACAACGAAGTGTGTCTACAGTTAATGGGCAGCTGCTGATGTTTTTCCCTCCCCCCTAAAGTTGTGGGATACTTGTGACTTCTTACAGATGGAGGCTAGATGGTGCAGGGTGAGCACACTGCTCGTTGGCAGCACAGGATGGGACTGAAGTGCCAGAGTAGACTACAAAGGTAAGTCTGTCAGTATTCCTCTGTTGGTTTTATCAGCATGGCAGTCACTGCACTTAATTCACTGGAGAGGTTTCACTTGGCGACTGAACACTAACATTCCACCATGCAACCAGATAAAGGACTAGACTAGAACCTGTCCCACTTTATTGTGGCCTCTTAGCCCACTGCCCCATGCCCATCAAAACTGCACAGAATTCCAGCTTGTGCGACTCAAAATCTCTTTATAATTGAATAGAGTAGTAGAACATCTGTGAATAGAGTTGTAGTGCTCCTTTGATGAGGTTTGTGTTTGCTGTTGACTGCTGGGTGAGTCATTGATCTCTATTTGCAAAGCACAGGATCCTCAGGAGACCCCAACCCACTGGGCCCACACTGTTTCCACATCATTTCAATTAAATGACATTGAACTAATGTGGAATAGACATTGAATTGACGTCTGTGACCAGTGGGAAACAACCCAATGAGGAAGGAAGCACTGGAGCCGGCAGCACAACACCTGCCAAAGAGATAAAACGGCAGCTTATTTGGCCCCACACTAGTTTCCATGATTACCTCAGGTGACATCTGGTTAGGATATATCCAGCCACTGAACTAATTGCTTTAACGGACACTGGCATAAGGTCGGAGTACTAGGCACTTAGTAGTCTTTTCTCACAGCAGCTGTGAAAAGAGGCTAGGCACTGAGCTAATTCTGTTTCACGTTTTAAACAGACCACAATCTGTAGCAGTCCGACAGTGATGTTTGTTTTACAATGCAGCAACATCATAAAGTGTCATAGGGTGACTTGGCCATGCCCAGACAGTCTCTTCTTAGGCACATCCAGCAGGACTTTGCCCTCTGAGGAAGGCTACATGTGTGAAGCCACATCACTGTGTGTGTGTCTACGTGTGTGTGTGCCTGCTTGCATGCGTGTAGTGTGTGCATGGTTAAGGCTAGGATAAGGCTGTGGTAACATTGCCATTGTGTTCGTGGAAGATTCATGAATAAGGTAGAAGAACCTTATTAGTTTCTCGAATGACATAATTGTAAAACATATTTCCGTATAGAATGAAAATCATGATATAACATTGACATGTATTATAGACACTTGATGTTCCTTTGATGATGCCAACGGAATATTAACCATTGCTTTTATATGTAAGAAGTACATCTCTGACAGACCTTTTCTAGCCTGTGATTACTATATTATTTTTCTCTTGATTTGTATTTTGCCACATGCCTCCCTTTTGAAGTTTGCATGACCTTTCCAGCTTCAGTACCCTGCACAGTAGGGCCGTCCAAATCGGCCACGGGAAAGTTAATTTGACTCTCAAACACGCCACTAGCAAACAATGTTAACTATGCCGCTCTGACATTGCTCGTCCATATATGTATATATTCTTAATTCCATTCCTCGTTTAGATTTGTGTGTATTGTTGTTAAATAATACTTGTTAGATATTACTGCACTGTTGGAGCTAAAAACAAGCATTTCGCTACACCCGCAATAACATCTGCTAAACATGTATTTGTGACCAATATGATTTGTGTGTGTGTGTGTTGTCCCTCTGCTTAACTTAGCATAACAGACCTGTATCAGTCCATTGTAATAAATAGGCTACTCTCCTTATCTTCCTACAATCACAGCATAACCTACTCCTTCCCTGAAATGAAAACATTTCTAAAATGCTGAAGTAGTCAAATATTGTCTGCAAAAGTATTAGTCTCAAAAGAAAACATGCTATAGAAGGACTCACTCAACAAGGATGTCTTACCCGTAGCCTATTGTTAAATAGTTTCAATTTCCATCTTGATCTAATCTTGGTGACAGCTCATGACGGTACGAGCAGAAAAAGATTCAAATGAATTTGAATCAATCTCCCCTTGTCAAAGAGTAGTAGCGCAGTACGTTTCTTTCTTTGCTTGCCACAGGGGGCAGAGAGATTTGTATTGGTGCATGCTCACCACCCACGGCTGACCCCACCCCACCCTTTCCTAGGCACAGGTACTGGCCCTCCCCTACCAAACCTCGGGCTTTGCCCTCACATGTCCTGTCTGTGTTGACGCACACCAGCATGAATACAGCTATAGACAAAGCTCATTGAAATGACATAACTCACTTCCGGCTGTTGCAGTGAGTAGTGTGTGCTGCTTCTCAGGTGTGTGTGTGTGTGTGAGGGATTTTACGGAGGTGTGTGGGGATAATAGTTGTAAAGCTGTCCAAGTGGGGGAATTTCACAGGACGCCACACACTAAAGCACACCAACATCGAGGCTAGACTTGGCTGTGTCCTCTGCCTCTTATTTCCTCTCTGAAAGGTAATGTCATATCAACGTTCTTGTTTCTTGCCTGTCTTACTTACAGATAAATCAGTGCTGTTGCTCACCACAAAGGTGTGGCGAGGGCAAGTCTACTTTTACTATCTAGCAGGGATGGACTTCTATTGGTAAAATAATCTTTCCTGTGCAATTCAGGTGTGGGTGTGTTGTGTGCTTAGTCTCTCCCTTGTGGTTTGTACAGCCAGACGCCATTCAAACAAGCCCAGTTTAAGTCAACTATTGGGACTGTACTGTATCATAACTCCAACAGTCTTTAACAACAGTGCTATTTGATTGGAAGAGCAGGTTAGACATCCTTTGTGGAGTTTTTGCTGCGTTTAGTCAATGCGGTGTAGGTTTTCACCCCTTTGAGGTTTTTAGGGGGGATTTTCTGGCTGGCGCTGAAACTCAACACCTTATAGCTGGGAGAGTGAGGAAAAACAAACATGTAACCCGCTGCAAAGGGGAGGAGGCACAACTGAACAGGAGACTCCATGTTACTTCAGGGGTCTGATTTCTCCTGTGAACACACTCTTTCCTCTGTTGTTTATACAACCAAACCTGTCACTTATCTCGCAACTTTAATTCACCAGGTCCTTGCTGTATATGAAAATATGTTCTCTGTCAACTTACCTAGTAAAATAAAGGGTTAAATAAATAAAATACAGTAACAAGTGTCACTGAGTCCCATGTGTTGGTCTTCAATGCTAGAGTGGTAGAGCTAGCCTTGCGGCGCCGCAGGCTAAAGGTTGATGTGCTAAGAGGCTATAAATCAGCTGTAAACCAGTGTATTTAGTGAGGAAATACCGTTTCCACCACTGTCATCTGCCAAGGTAGATGTTCCGTGTCCCAGGAAACGCATGACTTCTTGCTGCAAGCCTGATGAGGAGACAGTGGGTTCTGTACATATGTCATCATTATGGGGCGAATTATACCTTCCACTTCATTTTCACATTTTCACTTAGTCATGCATTGATGTCAGTGAGAGACCTTAAGTTAGGATTTGCCCCTTTCAGTTTAAAGACAGTGATTCCTATGTAACGGGTGGGTAAGGAGGACCAACTGTTGGGTGGTAGCCAGTGCCGCCTCTTCACAATTAATTAAAGACTGGTCTGTGGCAAGAAACATTTGAAAGGCGTTTGGAGAGGTCACAACACAATGCCAAAAAGTTATTGAGTTACTGGTTTAATGTATAACGCCAACTGTAACATATTTTGTTATTTATTCTGAATGTACATTTTAGTCATTTAGCAGACACTCTTATCCAGAGCGACATCCAGGAGCAATTAGTGTTTAGTGCCTTTAGCCAAGGGCACATTGACATATTTTTTTCACCTAGTCTGCTCTGGGATTCATATCAATGACCTTTCGGTTACTGGCCAAACGCTCTTAACTGCGAGGCAACCTGCCACACTGTAGTGATGTGAATAATAATGTTAACGTATAGCAATATCTAACAATGATATCAGATCATGTGAGATCATTTACACAATTTGGAGACTCAGAAGCCGAAGCCATGTCTGAATATACCGTATGTGCCTGTGTGTTTTGAACTTGGGCTCTGAAGAAACTCAATGAATTTTCCCTCGGCATCAGTCTGTGGTGTACGGTGGAAGCCTCTGTTTTGTACCAGACCCATTGTGTGTGTTCTGTAAAAGTAACGTTATAGTAGTTACTAAAAGTGAAAGAGCCATTGTGTCCGCAGCCTTTGACCACCAGCGTGGATAAAACATACAGAATACCACTATACCTGTAAAGAAAAAGCTTCCCCCCGATTAGCTCTCTGTCACTCATTGTCACAAGAAGACACAACAGGGACCACAAAAGTACAGTACTCGTGTAGTAGGCGAGTTGTAACCGACACCGAATGTGCTGTAAACAACCAAGGAGACAGACTCCCAAATGCACTACATTAAGGAATAGGGTGTCATTTGGGACTCAGCCATAGTGATGGAAGTGTCAAAGCTCAATCTGTCTCTTCGGTGGTTTATGGCACTTTCGGTTACAACTCATCTACTACACGAGAACTGTACTTCATTTTGTGGTCTGTGTTGTGTCTTGTTGTGACATTGAGAGACGGCGTTAAAAGAGGGGAAGCTGTCTTACAGGTATAGCCGTATTTTATCTGTGTGTGTGTGTGGCATAACTCTGCTCTTGGAGCAATTCTACACATTTAGCCATGGGGTGGAGAAAACCTTTGAGTTTAAAAGCTAGTTTCCTGCAATTCTACACATTTAGCCATGGGGTGGAGAAAACCTTTGAGTTTAAAAGCTAGTTTCCTGCAATTCTACACATTTTTGACATGGGACTGGGTGAAACAAATGCACTTTCAATGCAAATTTCCTGCAATTGTATACATTTTGCCATGGGGCTGAAAGAACATTTTAGTTTTAAAGCAAATTTCTGTAATTCTACACATTTTGTCATGTGGCTGTATCATGACACTAGGTGAGACCCAAATGCAGACACAGGAGTCAGATGTTTGGAGTTGTTTAATAAATCCAAAGGGAATAGGCAAGAGAATGGTCGTAAACAGACAAAAGGTCATAACCAGATCAGAGTCCAGGAGGTACAGAGTGGCAGGCAGGTTTGAGGTCAGGGTAGGAAGAATGGTCAGGCCGGCGGTAACAGAGTTCAGAACAGGCAAGGGTCAAAACCAAGAGGACTAGAAAATAGAAAAGGCAAAGCAGGGAAAATGGGAAAAATGCTGATAGGCTTGGACATACAAGACAAATGGGCACAGAGAGACAGGAAACACAGGGATAAATACACTGGCCCAGAGAGACAGGAAACACAGGGATAAATACACTGGGGGAAACAGGCGACACCTGGAGGGGGTGGAGACCATAACGAGGACAGGTGAGACAGATCAGGGTGTGACAGGCTGAGAGATCGTTTTACAGTTTTAAAACTAGTTTAATTGCAAATCTACACATTTTGTCATTGGGCTGAGAGAACTTGCTGTAGTGGTGGGTGGGTCAGCAGTTTGTTCACCTGCACCCACCCGCAATTGCTAATAATCCATCTGCAACCGCCCGACTATACAGTATATGATAAAGTGAAAATCAAAGGCCCGCACCTGACCCTAACCCACTAATGTAGAAAATGCGCTGTAGGCTACAGTCAGAGACTGCAGAACGATTCTTTTGGAACTGGGGGAAGGATTTATTTAGCCTGATTTAGATATGTTTCAGTAAATAATTTCTGACATTTTGGTAGGCTATTTGTAAGTCAACTTGTCTATAGTCAGATGCATGCAGCTTCTCTTCTGTCATTTGTTGCCCTAGAAGGCTAAATAAACCATTGCTCACCAGATTGTCATAAATTGATAGAATGAATGATGTAATCTTGTTGACATTAGTAGTGTTTCCAGTGTTCTCTGACATCTCTGATTTTTAGGGACCGGGGAGAAAATTCAATAACAAAAAAAAAACATGTTTGTAAAGAAATAAAAGGCTGTGAAAACGACCAAACATGTTTCTGATAAGCTTTCAGTTAAATATAGACTACCATCTGTAGAGGTGCTATCTTAACTGGCATTCACATTCTCTCAAGATGCTGAAATAAATCATATTTCTCCAGTCCTGTCGGGGAGTTCATATTAAGGCTATGTGATAGATTTCAGTTTCCATTTAACCCATCTGAACAGTAGGCTACAGTTCCATTGACGTGCCATATAACTTTGAAGTCCCCATCTTGATTATGATTACACACTAATGCCGGATACGCAAAAATAATGAAAGAAAAACCTCAATGTAGCCTACAGATACTGTATAAATTGCACAAGAATGACACATTTATGGATTTAAGGTATTGTTTTCTCTTTATTAAATTTGCCCGCCGCCATTCTGGCCTTCATCCACACAATATTTAATGATCCTAAACCACGTGTCAAACTCATTCTACGGAGGGCCGAGTGTCTGCTGGTTTTCGCTCCTTCTACATGATTGATGAATTAAGGTCACTAATTAGCAAAGAACTCCGCTCACCTGATTGTCTTAATTGAAAGGAAAAAACAAAAACCCGCAGACACTAGGCCCTCCATGGAATGAGTTTGACACCCCTGCCCTAAACCCACCCGCCCCGCAGATCACTAATTTGCGGTTTTAAAACAAATTTTGCCATGGCTTTTGAATGACTCAACAATTATAACAAAATCAATGAGGGCCCCATGCCATTTTGGGAATTTTAGATTCTCCCTGTCTACTTTATACTTTGGTGATTGTCAGTTCTCAAAGATGATCGTATTTAAAAACGTATTACTCAATTTTTATACATTATATCTGGTTGTTTAAGTATACACGGGAAACGTTTAACATCCTAAAAAATTATTTAAGATTAAAAATCAAAACAAAAATAATTGAATAAAACTAAAAAGTGGTAGTCACGATTTGCATATAGGGGAAACACTGAGTGCGCTATAGGGAGTAGTGTGTCATTGCGAGTGAAGAGGGAGTGAGAATGTGTTCACCGTCCCTGCACTAATAGAGAGTAAACATCCTGGGTTGGGCTTAAAGAAAGGGAGACAGAAGCTCCTCTCCCATAGAAGGATTTGTCATACTCTTGGCAAGAGCCTGTTCGTGGGTGGGGTTAGGTGCATTTTCCCCTTCCCAACACACACACACAAAAACACACACAATCAAGCATTTCTGTCTATGTGTGAGGCAGGCGTGCCCGGGCCTGCACTCAAGACAACCTCTGTTCAGTCTGACCGCCCTCCTAACAGTTCTGAACACGTCTCAGCCCACCAGCCAGCCAACAGCCAAACCCCTGAGTTTAACCCTCACCCTCACTACACATTGTTCTCTATACCTGGGTGCAGTAGCATTACAACACAGCAGCCTGTCCTCACAGACAGCACAGTACTGGCAGCTTAAGAAGGACTTTCTGGTGAAGGAGTAACAGTATTTACTGTAAGCCATTGAAGCCATCGTCTCCATGGTTGGATTAGTTTGAGGAATGTGGCGCGGATGCTAGCGACATAAAGGTAGATAAACATCAATTGTTTATGTAGGAAGCAGAGTGGAGAAGTTGCGTTGGTTGGAAATGGGTAATTGGAGTGGGCTACTGTGTATTTGTGCATTAAGTTACTTCAGCTAGTATCAGATAATTAAGATTTGAGGCCTGCAATCTGAGATGTTGATATAATACAGCCAGCAGCATTTTTCCCTCTCCAATCTCCCTAAAGTGTCATTCAAACCCAAACCAGGTTAGAGACACATGGCTGTAACAGTCATGACAAAATCAGAGCTAAGGCACTTGGCTCCTGAGACATCACCACCTGAATGAGTGTAATTACCAAGAGCCAAACTGCTAAGAGCCAATGATGATTCATGTAATATTTTCTCTCTTGCGCTCGCTCGCTGTCTTTTTTTTTTAAGGCTTGTCCTTGTAATGTGTGAATTGGTTTATTACCACTCCCATAAGGATCTTTGGGGACTGTGTGTGTGTGTGCATGTTTGCATTGGTGTTGTGACACTACTAAGTATGTGGTACATTTAGTGTGATGTGTTCATATATAGGTGTTGTACAAAACATGCCCTCCCCTGCTCTCGGCCTTAGCAGACAGTAAGTCTAGGTGTCTCGTCTGGTGCCCGCTTGAAGATACACAGCCACTGATCTCCTCTCTTGACTATGAATAGATAGAGATTGCCGTTCTCACCAACACAGTGTATGTGCTCTATTGAAGATGAAAGGTATTTTTAACCTGGAACTGAGATTTATTCCCTCCAGCCTTTTATGAATAACTTGTGAATTTACAAGTCTCTTGCTCGCTTTCTCTATCTCTCTCCCTCTAATTGTGGTCCTCTGTTGCTCTATTGGTAGAGTATGGTGCTTGCCACACCAGGATAGGGGTTTTGGTTCCCGGGACCACCCATACTTAAAATGTATGCATGACTAAGTCTCTTTGGATAAAAGCGTCTGTTAAAATGCATCCACATTTGTATCAAAATTGCCTATGATGTTTTTTTATTTATTATTTCACCTTTATTTAACTAGGTAGGCCAGCTGAGAACAATTTCTCATTTACAACTGTGACCTGGCCAAGATAAAGCAAAGAAGTGCCACAAAAACAACAGAGTTTCACGTAAACAAACGTATAGTCAATAACACAATATCAAATGTCTATATAGTGTGTGCAAATAGTGTGAGGTAAGGCAATAAATAGGCCATAGTAGCGAAGTAATTACAATTGAGCAAATTAACACTGGAGTGATAGATGTGCAGATGATGATGTGCAAGTAGAAATATTGGTGTGCAAAAGAGCAGAAAAGTACATTAAAAACAATATGGGGATGAGGTAGGTAGTTGGATGGGCTATTTACAGATGGGCTGTGTACAGCTGCAGTGATCGGTAAGCAGCTCAGATAGCTGATGCTTAAAGTTAGTGAGGGAGATAAGTCTCCAACTTCAGCAATTTTTGCAATTCGTTCCAGTCATTGGCAGCAGAGAACTGGAAGGAAAGGCGGCCGAAGCAGGTGTTGGCTTTGGGGATGACCAGTGAGATATACCTGCTGGAGCGTGTGCTACGGGTGGGTGTTGTTATGGTGACCAGTGAGCTGAGATAAGGTGGAGCTTTACCTAGAAAAGACTTACCTTGAGGGAAAAAACGTTTTTGATCCCCTGCTGATTGTGTTTTCCCACTGACAAGGAAATTATCGGTCTATAATTTTAATGGTAGGTTTATTTGAACAGTGAGAGACTGAGGGAAATAAGTATTTGACCCCTCTGCAAAATATGACTTAGTACTTGGTGGCAAAACCCTTGTTGGCAATCAGAGGTCAGACGGTTCTTGTAGTTGGCCACCAGGTTTGCACACATCTCAGGAGGGATTTTGTCCCACTCCTCTTTGCAGATCTTCTCCAAGTCATTAAGGTTTCGAGGCTGACGTTTGGCAACTTGAACCTTCAGCTCCCTCCACAGATTTTCTATGGGATTAAGGTCTGGAGACTGGCTAGGCCACTCCAGGACCTTAATGTGCTTCTTCTTGAGCCACTCCTTTGTTGCCTTGGCTGTGTGTTTTGGGTCATTGTCATGCTGGAATACCCATCCACGACCCATTTTCAATGACCTGGCTGAGGGAAGGAGGTTCTCACCCAAGATAAGACGGAACATGGCCCCTTCCATCGTCCCTTTGATGCGGTGAAGTTGTCCTGTCCCATTAGCAGAAGAACACCCCCAAAGCATAATGTTTCCACCTCCATGTTTGACGGTGGGGTTCTTGGGGTCATAGGCAGCATTCCTCCTCCTCCAAACACGGCGAGTTGAGTTGATGCCAAAGAGCTCCATTTTGGTCTCATCTGACCACAACACTTTCACCCAGTTGTCCTCTGAATCATTCAGATGTTCATTGGCAAACTTCAGACGGGCATGTATATGTGCTTTCTTGAGCAGGGGGACCTTGCTGGTGCTGCAGGATTTCAGTCCTTCACGGCGTAGTGTGTTACCAATTGTTTTCTTGGTGACTTTGGTCCCAGCTGTCTTGAGATCATTGACAAGATCCTCCCGTGTAGTTCTGGGCTGATTCCTCACCGTTCTCATGATCATTGCAACTCCACGAGGTGAGATCTTGCATGGAGCCCCAGGCAGAGGGAGATTGTCAGTTATTTTGTGTTCTTCCATTTGCGAATAATCGCACCAACTGTTGTCACCTTCTCACCAAGCTGCTTGGCGATGGTCTTGTAGCCCATTCCAACCTTGTGTAGGTCTACAATCTTGTCCCTGACATCCTTGGAGAGCTCTTTGGTCTTGGCCATGGTGGAGAGTTTGGAATCTGATTGATTGATTGCTTCTGTGGACAGGTGTCTTTTATACAGCTAACAAGCTGAGATTAGGAGCACTCCCTTTTAAGAGTGTGCTCCTAATCTCAGCTTGTTACCTGTATAAAAGACACATGGGAGCCAGAAATCTTTCTTATTGAGAGGGGGTCAAATACTTATTTCCCTCATTAAAATGCTAATCAATTTATAACATTTTTGACATGCGTTTTTATGGATTCTTTTGTTATTCTGTCTCTCACTGTTCAAATAAACCTACCATTACAATTATAGACTGATCATTTCTTTGTCAGTGGGCAAACGTACAAAATCAGCAGGGGATCAAATACTTTTTTCCCTCACTGTATAGGTGACCTGGAGCCAGTGGGTCTGGCGACGAATATGTAGCGAGGGCCAGCCGACGAGAGCATACAGGTCGCAGTGGTGGGTGATATACGGGCTTTGGTGACAAAATGGATGACACTGTGATAGACTGCATCCAGTTTGCTGAGTAGATTGTTGGAGGCTATTTTGTAAATGACATCGCCGAAGTCGAGGATCGGTAGGATAGTCAGTTTTACAAGGGCATGTTTGGCAGCGTGGTGAGTTTACAGTCTAGCCAGACACCTAGGTATTTGTAGTTGTCCACATATTCTCAGTCAGAACCGTCCACAGTAGTGATGCTAGTCGGGCATGCGGGTGCGGGCAGTGATCGGTTGAAAAGCATGCATTTAGTTTTACTAGCGTTTTAAGAGCAGTTGGAGGCCACGGAGGAGTGTTGTATGGCATTGAAGCTCGTTTGGAGGTTTGTTAACACAGTGTCCAAAGAAGGGAGAGATGTATACAGAAAGGTGTCATCTGCGTAGAGGTGGATCAGGGAATCACCCGCAGCAAGAGCGATCATTGATATATACAGAGAAGAGTCGGCCCTAGAATTAACACTGTGGTATCCCCATAGACTGCCAGATGTCCGGACAACATGCCCTCTGATTTGACACACTGAATTCTATTTGAGAAGTAGTTGGTGAACCAGGCGAGGCAGTCATTTGAGAAACCAAAGCCGATAAGAATACGGTGATTGACGGAGTCGAAAGCCTTGGCCAGGTCGATGAAGACGACTGCACAGTACTGTCTTTTATCGATGGCTGTTATGATATCGTTTAGTACCTTGAGTGTGGCTGAGGTGCACCCGTGACCAGCTCGGAAATCGTGTTGCACAGCAGAGAAGGTACGGTGGGATTCATAATGGGCAGTGATCTGTTTTGTTAACTTGGCTTTCGTAGACTTTAGAAAGGCAGGGCAGGGTGGATATAGGTTTGTAACAGTTTGGGTCTAGAGTGTCACCCCCTTTGAAGAGGGGGATGACCGCGGCATCTTTCCAATCTTAAGGAATCTCGGACAATACGAATGAGAGGTTGAACAGACTGGTAATAGGGGTTGCAACAATGACGGCAGATTTAATTTTAGAAAGAGAGGGTCCAGAATTTTCTAGCCCAGCTGATTTGTGCGGGTTCAGGTTTTGCAGCTCTTTCGGAACATCTGCTATCTGGATTTGGGTGAAGGAGAAGCTGGAGAGGCATGGGCAAGCAGCTGCGGGGGATGTGGAGCTGTTGGCCAGAGTTGGGGTAGCAGGGAGAAAAGCATGACCAGCTGTAGAGAGATGCTTAGTGAAATTCTTGACTATCGTGGCTTTATCGGTGGTGACTGTGTCTCCTAGCCTCAGTACAGTGGGCAGCTGGGAGGAGGTGCTGTTATTCTCCATGGACTTTAGTGTCCCAAAACTTTTTGGAGTTAAAGCTACAGGATGCAAATTTCTGTTTGAAAAAGCCTTTACTTTCATAACTGACTGTGTGTATTGGTTCTTGACTTCCCTGAAACGTTGCATATCGCGGGGACTATTCGATGCTAGGGCAGGGTTGATAACGCGCTGTGCAGACTGGCAGGCTGGCAAGTATTATCCAGGCTAAAAGCGGCTGGTGTCTGTGCTAAAGGTAAAGGCCGCTAGCAGTGGCTAACAATGACAACATAGCTAGTAGCTAATTAGCTGGGTAGCTTCTGATGGCTAGGTTCTGATGGAGGTTCTATCTATAAAGTCAAAAAAATAGCAGATCCGTATCACATTGGGTGAGGCGGGTTGCCGGAAGGTATATTTAATTTAAAAAATGGAAAAAGAGATTTGAAATATATACAAAAAAATATGTGGGAGAACGACAAACAACGTCTGCACTGCTACGCCATCTTGGAAATTTTCTTCCTTGTCTAGGTCTTCTGTCTGGCCAAATCTGCTCACATGATGTGTCCTGAATGAAACTTGAAAGTGTTTGCAACAACGCTAAATTAGGTTTGTGGCATGTCATATGATATGAGTTTAAAAGCACATTTGAGGGGTTTTTTTCCCCAAAAGGAGGTCAGTGGCCTGTAAGGGGCGGCAGGGTAGCCTAGTGGTTAGAGCGTTGGACTAGTAACCGGAAGGTTGCAAGTTCAAACCCCCGAGCTGACAAGGTACAAATCTGTCGTTCTGCCCCTGAACAGGCAGTTAACCCACTGTTCCTAGGCCGTCATTGAAAATAAGAATTTGTTCTTAACTGACTTGCCTGGTTAAAAAAAGCAGACAGAAATAGTGGAAACTGGTATTCAGTCTCCATGAGTGGGATATTCTATGTAGCTATCATAACGCTTTATCCCTTTTTCCCATTTATATTTCATTTTTTGCTCCATGTGCACCCACACCAAGGAAACGAAATGGCAAAGTATATTAATGTCATCTACGTAGTTTTTTCATTTGTCAGGGACCATGCTCAACAAAGGTATAGCAGTTTGCTATCTATGGTGTGGTCTACGTA